>NW_027187295.1:4879994-5026381 GCF_028583685.1 Petaurus breviceps papuanus | reverse complement strand
GAAAGAAAGAAAGAAAGAAAGAAAGAAAGAAAGAAAGAAAGAAAGAAAGAAAAGAAAGAAAGAA
This sequence comes from Petaurus breviceps papuanus, assembly GCF_028583685.1. NCBI lineage: Eukaryota > Metazoa > Chordata > Mammalia > Diprotodontia > Petauridae > Petaurus > Petaurus breviceps. The sequence goes on along the minus strand of NW_027187295.1, from coordinate 5,026,317 downwards.
AGGGAGAGAGAGATAGAGATCTAAAACCAGAAACAACCCAATTCTGTTTTATATTCATCTCTTTTAAATGTATCCATTGTGGGCAGAATTTGTCAAAAACTGATTTAGAATGCTTAATAGCTAGTTGCATGAATCATTAGGTTACTGGAAGTCTTCTGAGTTTGAATTTACCTCCTACACTCAAATTCCTACTCATCTTAAAATGGACAAAAATAGAAAACAAAGGCAAAGCCACTAACCAAACCCCAGCATGGTTTTTAAGTTTTATGCAAGCATATTTAGAGTTTGAGACTTCAAAACTTTCTCATCGAGATATAAATGTTGGGGATCCAGAGAAACATGGCATAGTAATAGATGAACATTCCCCTTTTCTTTCCCAGAACCAGGCCTCCATCTTGGTCACTTCCCCACCATCTCCTCATCAGGGTGTCTATATTTGACATCACTCCCCTCTCCTCTCCTCCCACCAATGCAACCTCAGACTCTAATAGGCAATTTCTCTTTATTTTGCCTAAATCCAATCTTCCATGCCACTCCCTGGCCATCTTCATAAGACCTTACCTATTGTCACTATTCCCCTTTTCCAATTCTCCTTTATGTGTTGTCTTCTCCCATTAGAATGTAAACTTCTACTTCCAGGGCACAACCAATAAGATGTACTGAGAGGCCACAGGATTTCTAAAATCTTTCCAAAATAAGAATTATACACAATAGATAAAACTGCTGCAGCTGTACATGGTCCAAGCCCCCAGGAATCCTAAGGATGTAACAATCAGGAGTAGTAACAACAAAGAAGGCTAGTCCCTAAAGTGCTCGCCTAGCTCCCTCTCCCTCTACATCCCCCAGGCTCTGGGGGCAACACTTCCCTTAACAGAACCCAGTTCTGTCTCTCTTCTTTTACTCTCACTCAATGCACAGAAGCAAAGGTAGAAGTAAGTGGGAAACTTGCCCTACTCAGGACTACAATTTAGCAGAGTATTACACCACAGCAGTGCTCAGTCACAAAACTAAAAAACAGAAGGAACAGAGACAGGGTGCCAGTAGGTGTAGAGCTCCACCTGGTCGGAAAGAGATAGGACTACATACAGCTGACACCAGTCCTGCCCTACCACTTGAAAAAGAAACTGAACCCAGTGAAAAGTGACATGCCTAAGAAAGGAGGAGGCTAAGGCACTTTTAAGGTCCAGTACTCCAGAAAACTGCCCTCAACGGGGAAGAAGTCAGGAAATAAGTGATAGGAGAATAAAAGGAAAAAACTCTGAAATTATCAAAGATAGCAACGAAATGTCAATTAAAAACCTTGAACACATGCAGATAAATCAACAGCTAAGATTTTAAAAACAGAAGGGAATATGGCTCCCAAATCACCCAACAATAGATAATGCTAAATAAATATTTCAAGACAAAGGAAAATTAATCAATACCTGATCAAAGAGAGGACTTTATGGATTCTCAAAAGGGAATCACAAACCACAGCAAGAAGCTCCCAAATGCTTCATCAAGAGAGGAATCAGAATTGTGAAAACATAATTTACGGCCTGCACAGCAGAAATAATCAACAAAATATAAAAAAAAACTTGAATCCCCAAGAGCAAATCTCATCAAAGAAACAAAGCAGTTAACAATTCATTGGAATGCAAATATGAAAAAGTTGAAAGATGATCTGGAAGAAGAAAAGGGAAAAACAATAATCTTAAAAAAAACCTGATCTTTATAAAAGCAAAACATTGATTTCAAAGACAAGATTCACATAAACAACTTAAGATAAAGGTCTCAAAAAAGAACATCAAAAAAACAGAACATCATAATGCAAAAAAAAAAAAAATACAAGAAAGCTGTCCAGAAGTTGTAGATTCCATTAGAATTGATAAATTGCCTCCAGGAAAAAAAAAAGAATGTAAATTTCTTGAGGATAGGAACTATCTTGCTCCCTTGTATGTGCTTCCTAGCACTCCGCCTAACACACCTAATGCGCAGTAGGTACTTAATAAATGCTCTATCTTTCTTTTCTAATGGAAAGATTTGTGATGTTGGAAAAATCACTTAACCTCTCTGGAAATCTGGAACCTCTAAAAATGAGGGGTTTAGTCACTATGATTCTTAGTCTCTCTCTAGCTCTAAATCTATAATCTCAAAATGAATGATCTGGCACAATTTACATAAAAGATTTCTTAAACAACTGTGCCTGAAACTAACCTTGGAAACAGTTCCACACAGTGTTAACATTTCCCACATCCCAGATAGGATGAAGGTCACTGGATCACCCAAGAAGGAAGTTAGAGGTCATCTGGGCCAGATCTTTCTTTTTAAAGAGGAGGAAACAGAGGCCAAAGAAGGCTGTGACCTGTCCAAGGTCATACAGGAAGCAGCAGACAAGGAAACTGAATATAATCCTCTGACTCCAAACCCAGCATTTTCTCTATACTTCATTCACATGATGCTCATCCTAGTTTAGGCTCTCATCACCTCTTGCCTAGACTATCAACCTATCTGGTTGATATCAACCTAACTGGTCTCCTTCTACTCTCTCCCCACTCTGATCCATCCTCCACACAGCTGTCAATGTGATATTCCTAAAATACCACTCTGATCATGAATTCTCCTGCTCTAAAATAGCTCCAGGGCCTCCTAACTGTCTCTAGGGTCAAATTAAAGTGTTTTCTTTGGCATTTAAAGCTCTTCACAATCTGGATTCAACTAACTTTCCCAGGTGTATTAGTGATCATTCCTTCACATCCACCATGGTTCAGCTCAACTAGTCTATTTGCTGTTCTAGTGCATACCATTCTACCTTCCTTCTCCATTTATCTGAACAAGCTGTCTGTCTCCCTCCCCTCCTCTCCTCTCCTCCTCTCAACCCCCTGCTGTTGGAATCCCTCACTCCCTTCAAAGCACAGGTCAACCATCACCTTCTTCTACATGAAACCTATCCTGATCCCCCCTCTCAGGTAGTACTGCCCCTCCCAATTACTTTTGTGTACTTATATGCTGTTTCCTTCAAAAAGAATGTAAGATCTTTGAGGAGAAAAACTATTTTGTTCTTGCTTTGTTTCCCCAGTGCTAAGATAATTCCTGACACATTATAAATGCTTGTTGTTTTACTGATTGATTTCCCCAATTGCTAGTGTTCTGCTTGAAGCATGAGTAATTAATTAATGAGTAATTAAGAGTCATAATTTAAATAAATCTTTTTCCCATCTAAGAGATAAAAAATTTGGCCATAATAATCTTAAAACTGCCACACTAAGTCTAAAATAATTGTTAAATATATACTTTTAAGAGTAGAAAAAGCTATTTTTAACTAACTTGTTAGGGCTAAATAATTTTAAGAAAAAATTAGATCATTCTTGCATTAGTGAAGAGGATATTTACAGTTATATCTACATAGATCTAACATAAACCACACATATGCTTAGTTTTATCATAGTAAGTAATGATTTTTAGAGGTTTTCATAAGGTAGAAAAAGAAAAATCTGCATCCAGATGTGTGCCTTCTAGTCCTTCTTAACAAAGTAAATAATGTCCAGTGTAAATAGTTGTAATGTTTCATCAAGAGAGGAATCAGTAAAAAAAATTTATGTAAAAACATAATTTATGGCCTGCACAGCAGAAATAATCAACAAAATTTTTAAAAAAGGTAGAAATTTCTACCTTTGTTTACATGACAGTTCCAGGGAACCCTCAAACAGTTATATTTAAAGAAATCCATACTTTTATTGCTTAAATATGCAATCGAGAAGCAAAAATATCAATTGCTAAACATAAAATTTTTCTAGCATCTAAATAATACTCAGGTGACTGGATTTATACAAAGCATCTTTAATGAGTTTCTTTAATATTGGCTTTATATACCTTTTTTATTTGCTACTAACATATTGAGAGAAAAGCAACAGGAAAAGAATAATTATTATGAACGAAGAGTTCATCAAAGACAATGAAGAAAGAGGATAATAATCCTCAAAAGAGGATATTATTCAAACGAAAACAAAACTGTTCTGAACACATGAACTAGATACATGTGAGGTTAGGGCATTATTGTTATTTTTTAGCATCCAAAATACATATTACAAGCATGAAATTATGATAATTAGACTACAAATATGAATCTTCATTAATATTTTCCCAAAGTCCTTTATGCAAAGCCTCATGCTCTATTTAGCTGACACAGGAAATGATGGAACCTAGCTAAAAATAGAATGACTTTTTAAAATGTTGGAACATTATTGATTTCCAAAAGCTAAGTGGTAAAACATTGAGGAAGAGTGTTCATTGGCCCCAAAAGCCAACCAGACGTTTTGACAAGTCATTTTCATTTAGGATTCATGAAATGATTTTTTTACAGGCTTTACAACAAGCCAAGAAGAGAAAGAATGGATGGGAAAATGAAATAACTGACATGTGTCCAAGAACTGAAGACAGCAGAAAAGAAAAAAGGACTGAAAGGGAAAAGGAAATGTCTATGCAAAGCTAAATGAGGAAGACAAAGAAACAGTAGCCATCAAAGTGCCCAGCACAAAAGTGGATACTCACTAAAAGTGTTGAATGAATGAACGAACCAACGAACAAATGAATGAATGATCTTTGGACAATAGTGATGTATAAGGGAAATGAGAAATGAAAAAGCAAAACAGACTACCAAAAGCTGTGTTTGTTGAAAATCAAACACAAATTTATTTTATGGAATATGGGTATAAGATCCACTCCTCAGAATGTCCCAATGAATGTCCCTAACTAGTTAAATTGGAGTGACTTAAGGCCTATGAATTGGCATAACAACAAAAGTTTAAATAAAAAGTATGCAAATGTAGCATTGTTCAGAGAAAAGAAAATAGGATTAAGGGTCAGAAGGTTGAGATTTAGTACTGCTTCTTCCATCATAACTTGATCTCTGACTTGTGTGTGTGTGTGTGTGTGTGTGTGACCAATAATAGTATCAATACCCTCTGAAGTAATAGGAAGTTGCTGAGGCAAGAGACTTTCTTTTCATGGTCTTCCCAAAAGGCCAATATAGAACAAGATTAGTAAGTAAATAGTCAGGACTTCAAAAAAATGCATAAAATAATCAACCATCAAGTTTATCGCAAGAATCAATGGTGGCAGTTTGGCATGTAGATGTTAGGTATAATAAAGATAGCTTCCAATGGCTGTGAAAATGGCAGAAGCCCCTCATTCACTCCCTTTCCTCCCAACCATCCTTACCTCCCTTTAATAACTACGTACTCTCTACTATGCCTGCCTTATGACTACTACCATCATCAGGATTCTTGGTAACAGTATGTGGGGAATTTTCAGGAAGAGAAGGAAACTGAGTCACCAAACTGCTTGTGATCACTCCATGGGAACCGATAATAAAGAGGGGAAGGGAGAATGAGAGAAGAGGATACAAAAAATTAACAAGATGCCTTTCTACTCAGTGTTCCTTCCCTAAATCCCTCTTTAAATGCAAAGCCTTTAGGAATGTGACCTTGTTACCAAGTATAGGAAGTATGTTGAACAATGATGACTGCCTTTTTTTTTAAACCCTGCAAATAAACAAAATTATTCAGTAATGGCACATCCAAGATAAAGCATGTAGGAGTTATTTAGTTGACTCTATTAACCAATAAACCCAGAGAGGGCCAACATCTCTTTAAAAGGCAGAATAATTATGTACACATGCCAGAAGAAGAGACAACTGAATGCAAAGAAAAGGCTAAGAAGTCAAGTTAGGCAATCTGAGACTCCTATTTACTTTCTAATTCCCCCACCCTAGGATCCAATCAAACTGGTCTTCTTACCCATCTTACCTTGTTCCCTTTCCCTGGCTATCCTCCATACTTAGAATATACTCATTCCCTAAATCCATTTCTTACAATCTGTAGTTTTCTACGAGCTCAAGCACTACCTTCTACATGGAACTTTTTCTGATCCCTTCCCTTGTTAAGAGCCAAACCCCCAAATTTCTTTATATCTAGTATATGTTTTCTCCCCCAAGTGAGACTGAAGTTCCTTGAGGGCAGACACTGCTGAACTTTTGTCTTTCTATTTCTAGTGCATCTGACAGAGGTGTTCATAATAGTTTGTGGATTAAATGACTGAAGATCTCTGAAATCTTGTCAATGTGGATACTTCAGGTACCAACACAGATTAAGATCCCTCTGGGACTCAGTAAACCATTTTATGACTTAATGTGATTTAAAATTTCATCACTTAGTGGCCTATCTTCTGGTGAAAACCTCTCTCAATTTAACTGGGTTGGTCCTTGGACAACAGAGTCACACAGCTTGTCAAAGGGTCTGTATTTGCAGTCTTTACACACTGGCATGGCCTGATAGAGATTACATTCAGATGTTATCCCCTTCTAGAAGCCAGGGACATCTCTGTGCCAGTGAAACATCACAGTAGGATTTTAGTAGAGGACCAAAAAACTGCAAACTACAAAAAAAAAAAAAATCAGTAAAAATAATCAAACATTTATCAAGCACTTACTATGTGCCAGGCCACTGTGCTGAGGGTACAAAGAAGGCTAAAACAGTCATTGCCCTCAGGACATCACGTAGACAATGTGCAAACACCTATATACGGACAATATCTGTTAAAGGGATAGATAGATACACATTATACTTGTACTTTGTCTTCTCATCTAAATTGCTCTATAAATTTTAGGCCTTAATCAGTAGCACTTGTCAGTGATAACCATCTTAGTATATTTGCTTTATGGATGGTCATAAATATGCAAGATTTCTCCACACATCATGTTACAGAAGGAATAAAAAGCATGATTTTAACAACACCAAATTAATAAAAAGGTCAGATTTCCATGTTATAGGATTATTTACTTTAAACCCTTACTAAAATGAAGGTTATTTACAAACTTACATATAAGACAATGTGGTATAATGGAAAGAGCACAGAGAATGAAATCAAAGGATATGGCTTTAAATCTTACCTCTGAGACCTTTGGAAAGTAGTTTAATTTCTCTATGCCTCAGTTTCCTCATCTGTAAAATGAGGGAGGGTTGGACTAGATGGCCTCTGTGGTCCTTTCCAGCTCTACACATACCATGTTGGAATTTTCCGTCTTTACAGGTGATTTAGGCAGGGAAATGTATTACCCATTTCATGCTTCAGTGAACCACTGAATTTTAGGCAAAATATAACTTTAAACAAACTTAATGTTTCTATATCCCATACAAAAAGCAAGAAGAGCATTTGAAAGCTGTTTGAATGAAGTACACTTAGATTAGCATAAATTTTATCTAAAGTGTAGTGCTGCTTGGTCACATGGAAAACAAGCTCACAAATTTATTCTTTGAAACTTAAGTCAAACAAGTGTTTATTCTAGAAAAAACAATTACCAAGTACATAATAGAAAATCTAAACAAAGATTTTCCTCTCAAGTCTCTCCATCTCTCCTGACGTACATCTGACACCAGACCTATTTATAGCAGAGAAACACATGTATCCATACAATCTTTCAACCTCCATATCTTCAAAATGCAAACTAACAGGAGTCTAAATCATTATGGGAGCTACACAAGGGCCCTCTTGGGCAACACTTTCAGATCTGGGGAAGGTAGCATTTATATGGTGCCAACTTTGTGCCAGGCACTGAGTGCTTTAACAAACATCTCATTTGATCTTCACAACAAACCCACAAAATAGATGTTGTCTCCATTTTACAGTTGAGGCAACTGAGGCAATCCAAGGTTGTTCAAGATCACACAGTTATGAAGTATCAGAGGCGAAATCTGAACTCAGGTCTTTCTGACTCCAGACCTGCTGCTCTATCCACTGAGCCACCTAGCTGCCTAGAAAATTCAGTCATCATATTTCTTATTCTCTCTGGTATGCCTATATTAGATACCATGGGAACTCTAAGGTCCTTTCCAACTCCAAGTTGATTATAAATAGAGAGATCTCTAAGCCTTATAGACTTTCAAGGTTTTATGAATATTATGTATAGGAAAAATACAACCTAAGATGGCCACTTTAGAACAGAAACTTAATTTACTAAGGGGCCTAAATTGCCAAAGTAAACCTTGTTCTCTAGTTAGAATATACCATGTACCAAATATAGGGAACCAACAGTGTGACTACCCCTATGAAATTATATTTAGCAATAGATTTTGTAGGAAATTAAAGATTTAAAGATGTAAGGTTTGATTTCTTTAAACATTTCCCACAAATTAGATCATAATAATCAGATAAGAGTCAACATGGCATAGTAAATGAACTAGCCTGAAACTCAAAAGAGTCAGATTTCTAGTCCTGGCTCCACACTAGGAGAATGTGTGACCTTTAAAGAGAAACTTTCATGACAATTTCTATAATGATCATAATAATATAATGGCTAAAAGAAACTAATAATAGGATTGTTAAATTTTCTGTGTGGGCATTTATACCTTAGAAATTTGCAAATGCCATAAATCAAGGCTTGACTTATGGTTTTGATTGCCCAGATGTAAGAAAGTAATGGAGAAAATGTTAATAATGCAGACTGAATTTTAAGAGTGTAAAGTAAAAAAAAAAAAATACTAATAAAAGCACTTATATAAGGCTTTAAGGTTTACAAAGTGCTTTACATGTTATCTCATTTGATCCTTACAGCAGTCAGGTAGGTGTTAGCCCATTTTACAGATGAGGAAAATGAGGTTGAAAGAAATTACATTATTTGCCCAGGGTTTCATAGCTATTAAGTGTCTGAGGTGGGATTTGAACTCAGTAACATCCACTGAGGTCACCTATGTGCCTACAGTGAGAAACACATTAGCACCCTAATCAATGCTATAACAAATAATAATTGTACGGGGGGCTTATGATGAAAAATGCCTTCTGCTTCTCTGCAGAGGTATATCATAAGTGGAGAACAAAGCACACATTTTCACGAGGCTAATGGTTTTGTTTGTCTCCTTTATTATGATGGGGAGAGTATTGAAAGCATTTTTTAAAATCAAAAAAATATTTTATATCTCTGACACTCTCCCTATAAAACAAAGGAATTACCTTAGATGGTCTCTAAGGTTCCTCTCTAGCAGTAAAGGTCTGATACTTCTTTCTTTACCATCAACAAAGATGCCTTCCATCAAAAATATAACAGGTTATAATACAACATGAAAGATTCCAGATTGCTTTCATTGGTTGTATCTTTTATGAGTGTGAAAACATTCCAATGCAACTGGACTTTGCTAGCATTTTTATTTTACCTAACATTTTATTACCTCTCACTCTAGTTGTGATGTATTGTTAGGATCTCTAACCTACAAAGTATATAACATACACAAAAACTTTATGCAGAGAACTGTCTAAGTCACACTTAATCTTTCCATGTTCCCAGAATAAACACAATTTCCTATATTCTCAAGTTGGTTCTAGCAAACTTTATTTTTAAACCTGTAGTATAGGATCATACAAAAATGAACCCATGATACCTGTCCCACCTTATAATTTGATTACAGGTGGATCTGAACTATGGGTAAATAACCATAAACAAGGACTTGTTTTTAACAGCTTCAAGTCAAAAATTCACAAAATAAATGTTGTCCACCAATTTCTTGTCATTAATCTCATCCCAATACTTACAGGGTATGAAAGTGACCCTGGGTTCTTGAACACTATTCCCAACAGCAGAGAAGCTTTAGTAGGCCCTACTAAGCTATAAAGACTGAAAGTGCCAAACAATAGGTACTGTCCAAGGATTTGTCTGGCTAAATAAGGAGAGTTTCTTCATCAGAAAGTTAGCTGACAGGTGATGGATTTTTTTTTAAACAAAAGCAACATATAAAAATTTCCTAAAGACTAGAAAAGTTGCAGTTTATCTCAGAGGAAATGTCACCTTTTGACGAAACAGATATTATTGACAGCTTTAGATAAGGTCGTCTGTCCTCTTTTTATCACAGCTTAGTGAATAAACTATACGCCCACTGTGCCATGATATAGAGCAAAGCCTGATTTCATAAATTAATATTGTAGGAAACTTCCTCCTAATGCAAATGGCAATGCCTCGTTAATTTCAGTCTTTTGAGTTGCCTGGGGCACCAAATGGTTTAGCGCCTGGCTCATGGTCACACTGTTAGTACATGTCTGAGTCAAGATTTCAAGTTTTACTCTTTCCAAGGTCTCTCTATGAAGTAAACAAGCAGTTGTTGTTCAGTCCTGTCCGATTCTTGATGAACCATTATGAGGTTTTCTTGGCAAAGATAATGGAATGGTTTGACATTTCCTTCTCCAGTGGATTAGATAACCTGAGTTTATGTGACTTGCCCAGGGTCAAACAGCTAGTCTGTATCTCCCAGCTAAACTTGAATTCAGATATTCTGACGACAGACCCAGCCCTCTATCCACTGAGCTACCTCAAACAACCACTGCTTAATAAAATCACAGTATGGTGAGAACACTGCATATGGAATCAGAGAACCTAAGTTTTGAATAGCAGCTCTGCTACTAACTACCTGTGATCTTGTTCAATAAACCATAGTTTCAATCATAGCTTCATAATCTGTGAAATTAAGAAGTTATACTAAATGATCCCTACAGACCCTTCCACTTACAGATACAAAGAACATTTGACTTGTACTATATACTCTTCTGTCTGACTACTAAAATAACATGACACAAACTGAATTAAACTTAGTATACTTGTATAATCCTTTTCCCTTACTTGCCACTAACCCATAAAAATATAGAGTACAATTCTTCTCTTTGGGCTCTAGAAGGTATCAAAAAGTTCTTTCCATTGCCCCAAAGAGAACTTTTCTCAAGTTTACACTCCAAATTCTTCAAGGTGGTCAAGTATTCAGGATTGCTTATCTATAGCCATGCTAGAGGTCATGTTTAGAAAAAAATTTAAAAATTTTGAAGACAGAAAAAATTGCTCTGGGGTACTATATAATGTAATAATAAATTAATCAATCAAGAACTATTAATTGAGGGGCGGATAGGTGCTGCAATGAATATGGCACCAGCCCTGAAGTCAGGAGGACCTGAATTCAAATTCAGCCTCAGACATTTAACACTTACTAGCCCTGTGACTTTGGGCAAGTCACTCAACCCCAATTGCCCAGCCTTCCCCCTTCCAAAAAAGAAAAAAAAAACTATTAATTAAGCATTGTCTAGGTACAAGATCCTACACTAAGCATTGTTGAGTTAAATATATGCACATAGATATACATAGAAAGATATGGATAGATATTCCTTTCTCATTTTCTTTCAGCTCTAAAAGTCTATGATTTTATAATTCTATCAACTGTTTTATTAGTTTTATTACAGCACTGAGTGGAAGGTTTGAATAAGAAAAAAACAATACTTTTGATTTCTACCCCTTGCTACCACATAGCCATCCCCACAAAGAATATACTTGGTAAATTATAGAATTACTTGCCCTTACAAATCTCAGCACCAAGAATATGGCCACATCTCTTTTGACATTGGACAAGTTTGACACTATTTACCAATCTAATAGCACAAATCATGAATTTTGAAGAAAATTAAATATATGCCAACTTAATTTCAAATTCTTTCATCAAGATTTTTTCAATTATATCACTGTTTTCATTAACTTTAATTTTACATCAGAATCTATTTCCTAGAGCTATATGAGGTTTTAAAATTTACTTTTTTCCTTTATGTTCTCTCAAAATTTTTTACATTAGTACTTATATTTTCAGTTTCCATGACTATATCTTACAAAATATCATCACTAGTATCATCCCCAAATACAAAAGTCTTGCAGAGAGCAATTTTGTGACTTGTCTGGTATTACAAATAGATAACAGCAGAGCTTGGATTAAAATTGAGTATCAAGCATCAGGGTCAGAATTAGATTTCCTTTTAGTTTCCTAACTAATTCAGTCTGTTTTCTTTCTGGAGACAAAAAGACTTCGGGAATACGTGGATTCTCTATCTCCCATCCCCACCCTCATTAGAGTGTTTTATTTCATGTTAATAGTTTTAAGACTATCCAAGATTTTGTTCATTTATTCAGTAAATTTATAAAAGCACTAACCACACTCTAAAGCATCCCTCTGCTAACTCAATGAAAAAAATGTTTCACTATTTGAATAGTAAATTAAGAAATAATTTTTATTACAATTTCTGGAAGTATATTATTTTATAGCAATTTTTTTCTTTCTTAAAACTGGGGGGGGGAGGGTGTTCGTGTGTGTCTAATGTTTATCAAGTGGCCCAAGGCACTCTTATATTCTTTCTCATTTGATCTTCACAACATGCCAATTTTGGACATAAGTCAATTGGCAAAAAAACATGTAAAATTCAAATTCATCCCACCGTTGAAGACATCTTTAGTGGAATCATATGATCATAGTTTTAAAGTTGGAAAGGAGGTTTAAAGATCCTTGAATCCATGTGGCAAGCAGAATACTTCAACAAACAACAGTCAGCCAAAGTATCTGGACATCTTATTGTCATCGTTGCCAACAGCTCAACATTACCAGATTTCAAATGGGGATAAAGGTTTTCAAAAGCTCACAACCAAAAGGTTGATAAAACCTCTCCTATCCTTCCACCTACCTTACAGAACCTGCCAGAAAATCAAGAAGATAATTATTTTCAAAACACTCCACTCCATAGGAGAATCTAAGTTCTAACTTAGAGTGTTCTCAATTTAGTATTAGATAGCTATGTATTTTCAAAATTTTTGTCATTTCTATACAAAGTCAATTTAAGAGGAGCCTCTAGACAACAATAAAACACTGTATCATTGATATAAATATGAAAATGTTTTGATATCAACTGTGATAAGAGACAAAGATGACTAATATTGAATCAAAAGAGAAAGTGGAAAAACAAAGAATACAACTATGTTTCACAATTCAGTCCAAGTTATTTGTGTCACTTAGCAAAGGTAACCTGTATCTCAAACCTCCCTCCCCCCCCAAAATTAATTAGTACTGGTATAAAACAACAGAATAAAGCAGAAGTGGCAGCATTTTTTTGTGTGTGTTCTTTTTAAAAAGAACAGATTTCTTGTTAAATAAATTACATTCAATGGAATGACTCTTGGGGAAGTAGGTGTTTTGTTCTGTTTTAAATAATATGATAGACAACAGGGGAAAAAAAAAAGCCTTAATGATTAGGCTATGGTAAAATGTGCACAATTATCATCCAGTCTGGCACAAATGGATAATAATGAAATAGGCCTGTCCTCAAGTCTACTATTTAAAATATCTCTTGCAAACTAAAACGCAATATGAGTATTCCTACTGGAATAGTATAAACCAATACTCTTAGGAGAGAAAACAAAGAATGGACATAAAAATGTCTGATGTAATTATCAAAGTTTCAGAAAGAATCTTAAACACAGTTTTCTGTTTCATAAATTGGATTTAAAGATTTAAAGGATGAAAAAAATGTATGTCCTTATAAAATCAGTGCTTCAAGACGAATATCCAGGGCAGGTTTTCCTAACCAAGCAGTAAGCATTTGAAAAAGAAAGTTTTTGATTAAATACTGATAGAACTGTTACAACGCCTAAAATCTCACGTCACGAATAATGTAAAACAGCTGAAACAGAATTGAATTCTCAAACCCAGGAAGATAAATTCAGATAAACCCAGAAGTAAATTCCCAGAAAGAGAAAATTCAACAAGTACCCACATTCTTTCAAAACAGTGACTCCAAATTGTGTATTCAACCTCAAATCTGCCCAACCTCAAATCTGCAAAAGCCGGGAAGTTCTGGAGATAAGGCATGACACACTTGGGGTAACAAAGTAGCTATTGTTAGACTTCTGACAGTGTGGGAGAGAATCCAGAAAAGAACTCTAGGCAAGCAAAAAAGGAAGGGGAAAAGCGCACGGAACCCCTGGTCTGGGAAAACAGTAAAAGAAAGGGATGGTTGGAGTGTCAGGGAAGTGAAAAAGAGGGGACTGAGTGTGAAAGTAGCCCCAGTCCCTACACCTAGAAAAAGGGGCGCGGAGTGTGAGCCGAACTAAAAAAGTCTTTGTTGGACTTTAACTTTTTTCAATTGTAAAAGCTAGGACCAGGGGACCTAACCTCTCCTTACCTCCCATCCCCCTTTGTGGGGGACGGTCTCTTCAGCCCCCCAGAGTCGGAACACCATTTGTAGACCTGCTCCGAACCCTAGGCAGAGTACGCAGAAAAAAGGGAAGAAAAAAGGAAGGAAGAGACTCCCAGCTAAATTGCGGCCACTTACGAGGAAGGGTCTGGAGCGAAGAAATCCACCGCAAAGCCGAAGTAACTTCCCTCCGGGCCAGAATACTCGGCGGGACTCTCCACGTCTAGGTTGAAGGCTCTGCAGAGAGGTGGCAGGGGCGGCAGCAGTAGCAGCAGGAGGCCCGGGAGAAAGAGGTGGAGGCAGCCGCGCCGGAGGTGGAGAAGCAGTAGCGGCAGCCGCCGCCGCCGCCTCTTCCCCAGCCAAGGGGCCATCTCTGAAGTGCGGTGCTCAGCGCCTGTCTTAGCTTCCCAGCCACCCCCTCCTCGGTCGCAGCTGCTCCGCGCCCCCCTGCTGCAAGTTATAGGAGACGAAGTTTCCTACCGCCCCAGCCACGGAAGGGAGGGAGGAGAGCAGAACTGACTGTGATGTCCAGGAGGGAGGGAGGCTCTCCCGGCAGGGGACGATTTTCTCTTGGGATCGCTTCGTGGGCTGGAGCTCTGGCTGGCCCTCCACGCCCGTCCTCTTTCCCTCCCACAATCCCTCCCCCTTAATCCCGTCTCCCTCGGCCTTCCAGTTCTTAGCCGGGTGCTTAACTCTCTGCTGCTGGCAGAGCACTGACCTGGGAACAGAGGGACATCCCGGCCTTAGTGCAACCACGGCTGGGAAGAGTAGGCGGAGAAGGGAGAGGAGGAGGAGCCGATGGCTCGGGGGTTGTTGAGATGTCGGGGAGAAGGAGGAAGTGGAGGAGGGAGGGAAGGCAGGCAGTCATCCGAGTGGCAAAAGCCCTGCAAACTTCCGTGCCGAGGGCAGGCTGTTCTCTAACCCGGCCGAGCTTTGGCTGAGGCGCTCCAAATTCGCCCGGCCTTCGTCTGTTGCGCGGATGCCAAAGGAGGAACTGGAAACGGGATAGGAGAGAACAGCTGTTTACTCTGAGCCTTAAAGGGTCAACCAGAGAGGGCTTTGGGAAGGGGGCGGGGGAGTGCTGAAGAGCAGAGTTGTGGCAAACAAGATGACCCCAGTGAACACATTTTTTCTCTTAGCGTTTAAAAGCTGAGGATGTTCATCCACCTCTCTGCACTGAGAACCCAGAGGGTGTGATGAGAAGAAACTCACAAGAAAAGACCATTTTAAATGTTTAGTGTTAAATCTGGAGAAGTTTACTTACAATAAGGAGAACTTGGCAAAAACAAACAGAAGATTGCAGTTGTAAAGGTGTGACTAACAACCTAGACTTTATTACAAGGAATTGTCTTCCCTACCAATGCTATATCATATCAATTTAATTTATTTACATTGTTTTTCATAAGCATAGCCTTATAATCATCAACATACTTTAAATGTTTGACAACAAAGATATAGAGCTAAAAGAGACCTTTGAGAGACTACAGCCTAGCACATTTTACGCAGAGAGCTTATAACTTACCCAAGATCATTCTGGTAATATGACTATTCAAGCCTAGGTCATAGGATCATAAATCAAACCTGGATGGAACCTCAAAGACTACCTAATGCAATCCTCTCAATTTAAAAAGAAGAAAACAGACCCAGGGTGTTTGTGACTTGTCCAAGGTCACACAGAATAAGTTCCGGGAGTGGAATTTAAACCCAGATCTTCTCACTCCAGAGCCAGCGATCTTTCCACTATTACACCTACTGCACTTTCAAATGTAGCATTCCTTTCATTTTAAGCAATCAGCAAAAATGTATTAAATTTATGTGTACCAGGAATTGTGGTAGGTGTTAATCCCAGAACATATTCTATGAACTAAAGTGAACAAATTCAGTGAAGTCTGAATTCAGTCAAAGGGCTGCACTTGAGGACCTAAAGGGCCACATGTTTACTTGAGATCACAGGTTCCCCACCCCTAATGTAGACATTCTTCAGCCAAAGTGGTCAAATGGCAAATCACTCCTCCCCATAAAATCAACCTGCACTCTCCTACAAATACACACAGAGTTTGTGTAGTGGAGTGGGGGAGGAAATGACATGAATTTAGAGCATACATGGTTATGAGTTATACATGTAGGGAAAAAACATGTGGCCAAAGCATCTCAACTCCCAAAATTCAGTCTTGATGTCCTTTCCTTTTTCCAAAGTTTTTTATTTTGTTTTATTTTTGCCATTCAGTCATTTCAGTCATCTTGGACTCTATGACCCAGTGGACCTCTCTCCATGGGGTTTTTTTTTGGCAAAGATACTCTAGTGGCTTGCCATTTCATTCTCCACTGACAAACAGAGACTAAGTGACTTCTCCAAGTCACACAGCTAGGAAGTTTCCAAAGTTTACTCATAAACTTAACTACAAGATAGGATATCTGTGATATACTGGTGACTCCACTGCTCAGTAGAGCTAGGTCTTTGCAGGGCACAGCTAAGGCGTTTGGGGAGGGAGGTAGGGGTAAAAATCATTAAAGACTTCATGTAGAATATGGCACTTGGGCTGAGCTTTGAAGGAAATTAGGGCTCTAAAAGGCAGAGAGTATATTCCAAGCATAGTACCTTCTGCAAAGGTACAAAAAGAAGTGATGAGTATGAGGTAACACCAGCTTTAGATGGACCATCAAGTTCATAAAGTGGGGTAGCATAATTAAGTCAGAAAGGTAGATTGGATATATGTTGTGATGGGCTTCTAATGACAAGCAGAGGTGTTTGTATTTTATCCTGGTCACTAGAGTTGACTGAGTAAGAAAATAACATGGTCAGACCCATGCTTCTAGAAAACCATCTTTCAGTCTGTATAACAAGGAGTCAGATAGGGAAGACACTGGAGGCAGGAAAACCAATTATTATGAAGCTTTTACAAAGTTCAAGCAAGAAGACAGGAGAGTAAACTAGGCTGGTAGGTATGAGTAGAAAGAAGGTGATGGAAGCCAGAGATACTCTTTACCATGAGATATTTTGGTACAAAAACTGATTTTCAGGAACAATTTCATAAATTACACTGTGTATGTAAATCTTTTTTGATGCCGTTTTTCCTATTTGTTCCAAGTACAAAAGGTTTCATTTCTGATCATAGGATAATGTCCAGCATTGACTACAGGTATAACTTTTCATATTAACAATATTCATATCTTTTTTAATGGTTTTTGATGACAGATATTTTAAAGCTAGCATTCAATATATATATTTGTCCTTCATAAGTTCTTGAGTCTGTATGGAGGGAGGGGAAAAATGTCATGGAATAGGTTCTGTTATAAATATTTAGAACTAGTTAGGGGCCAATATGTTTACATTATATTCCTCACTTAATTTTATAGTCTTTCCAATCTTACCATTTAATCAGCAATCAATCAACAAACATTAATTAAGCACCTACTATGGGCCAGGCACTGCACTAAGCAAAAACTATCTTAGAATGAAATCTATGCTATTATTTATCCTTAATGATTTCACTCACCTCCAAAAAATGTAATCCTTTTCCCATACAGCTGCCAAAGTATTATTCCCAAGACACAGGTTGTATCTTGCCATTCCTCTACTCAAAAAAAAACAAAACCTGCTGGTGGTTCTTTATTGCTTTGAGTACAAAACCTACACTTCTCTAGCATTTAGATACCTTCCTAATCTGGCCCCAGCCCCCCTCTCCAGACTTGCTATGCATCGCTACCCTTTCTGCAGTATGTGATCTGGTCAAACTGACCTACTTGCTGTCCTCACATACCACATTCCATCTTCCTTTACAGTGAATTTGTACAGGTTGTCCCTAAATATCTGGAATGGATCCCTGCTCACTCCTGCCTTGTGGAATAATAGATTCCCTTCAAAACTCAACTCTAGAGCTGCTTTCTACATGATGCCTTTACTAATGCCTCCAAATGCCTTGTATTTACTTTGATTTTGTATTTATTTGTGTATGCATGTTGTTTTTTCCCAATAGTGTAGAAGCCCCTTGAGGTCAGGGATTGGGTTTTTTGTTTGTTTATTTCTGTATTCCCAGCACCAGGTTGCACGGTAGATAGAACACTAAGCTGGGAATCAGGAAAATTCATCTTCCTGAGTTCAAATCTGGCCTCTGACACTTACTAGCTGTATGACCCTGGGCAAGTCACTTCGCCCTATTTACCTTAGTTACTCACTGGTGAAATGAGCTGGAGAAAGACATTGCAAATCACTCCAGTATCTTTGCCAAGAAAACCCCAAATGGGATCATGAAGACTGAAACACAACTCAACAAAAACATTCCCAGCACCTGGCCTAATAATGTTGATTTTGAATATCACCTGTGTGGCTAGCTGGATAGTCATTATTCTATTTCACTATTAGAAGAACTTTCCAATTTTAGGCTGGGAAAATATACTAGAGAGCTTATTCACTAGTTAAATGGATTATCTCAATATAGTAATCAATCATAGGTTTTGCTAAGGCCACTTCATAGTGTTCATCAAAACCAAAATTACATTACCATTCATTTGTATACTGCTACCTATGCAACTTTATACTTTGTGTGTGTGTCCAAACCTCCAGTTGGACTGGAGAATATAATATTTGTCATTACCTATCTCTGTGTCATTGTAATAAGTGACTCTATGGCTGGTATTCCCTCACTCCACCTCCTCACATTTCTTCCTGTTGAAAATCATGCCCAGCCTCTAAAGTCAAGCTTAAATACTACTTCTTCCTAAAAGCCTTTTCTGATTTCTCTTCTATTTGCACACCTTTCCAAGCTGATAATGATATTCCTGCTTCTTAAATCTCACATAGCATTTTGCACATTTCTTATGTATGGTACTGTCTCTTTGTAGAATGGTTACAGGTACTGATCATGTGTTATTCTGTAGGAGACTGACTATCTTCTGCACCTCCCACCACCGTAATCATCAACTCCCAATGACCATATCCAGACATAACAGTAAAAATGATGAGGTTACATAGAATGAAATTGATCTGTACCATCCAATTTTTCTTTAGCACTTCAAAGAGTGAGGGGTTGTTGCAGCAAGCACCCCAGTGTCCCCAGGGTGCCTGCTCACACAGGTTCTTGGATCTGCTTTGTTAAAGGAAAGCAACTCAAAATGGGTTAACAAGCTTACTTTAATCAGTCAGACATATATCGTTTACCTTATTCAGGAGAAAAGGTCAGCACCCTCAAAGTATACAGGCATAATTATCAAGACAGAAACATCAAGTAGACAGATTTCCAAACTGTCCAACCATTACATCCATACCCAGTCAACATCTGGGTTTCCACATTCTGGGTTTTTCAAAGCCGGGGGACTCTCAACAACGGCTTCCCAGAATTCAGATCAAATTACAGAACACTTCTCAAAGTGAGTCCCAAAACAAAGCTACACATCAGGGCTTATATAGCCTTCTCCTGGCTCAGAGAATGTAACAACCTTCTTGACCCACTGGCCAATCAAGAAGTATCTACTGAAAAACAAGCCTCCCTCCCCAGGCTTCTGGTGCACTTTAGCCTAGGGGCAGGGAAGATCTTTAAAATTTACATTCGCATTACAGGGGTCAATGTCAAATGGCATTCTCCTACCTAACTCTCTTTAGAGTTGTGCCATAAAGAAGCTTTCTTGGATTATAGCAAAAATCATAGGTACTATTAACCCTCCAAAAAGGAACTGAGAAGACATCAGCAACTACCTAACAGTATAACTATTCTTTCATCTCTAAAAAACTCATTACAAAAAAGGTTGTGTGTAAAGGATATCCTTTATGAAACTATAAAAAGAGGAAGGCTTTTGTAGATGATTTTCTTTTTTTTGTTAGCACTTTAAGGTTTTTTTTTAATTTATTTTAATTTATTTTTAGTTTTCAACATTCACTTTTATAAGATTGTTCTAAATTTTCCTCTTCCCTCCCTTCCCCCCTCCCCAAGACAGCATGCAGTGTGATTAGGCTATAGATGTACAATCATATTAAGCATTTCCACATTAATTCTGTTGTAAGAGAAGAATCAGAACAAAAGGGAAAAACCACAAGAAAGAAAAAAGAGAGAGAAAATATTATGCTTCAATCTGCATTCAGACTCCACAGTTCTTTCTCTGGATGTGGATAGCATTATCAATCATGTTTTCTTTTGGAATTGTCTTAGATCATTGCATTACTGATAAGAGGTAAATCTATCAAAGTTGTTTATCGAACAATATTGCCGTTAATGTGTACAATGTTCTCCTGCTTCTGCTCACTTCACTCAGCAGCAGATGATTTTCTTTAACCATAAAATAGATTTAGTTTTTTGGTTTTATTTAAGCAAACATACATTGGGTATTTGAATAAAATGGCCAGTCCACTGAAGTAGGGTTTGAATGCTTGGCAGTTCAGCTTGAGAAAGGAGTACCTATCTTGCCAGCTGGTCTTCAGAGTCTTCCTAAGACAATTCAAATGGAAGAGATTCAATTTCCTGGCATGGTGCTAGTACACTCTCCAGGTTGCACAGGCATACAATAATGGAGTCATCCTGAAAATTCTTACAAAAAGTGTGTGTGTGTGTGTGTGTGTGTGTGTGTGTGTGTGTGAAGGATATCCTTTATGAAACCATAATGATTTTCTATAACCTATCTCACCTTCAGTCATTCAATTAACCAACAGGGATAAAGACTACAGAATTTATTGTATATTGATTTCCAAAAAAAAAAGGAAAACACTATGTAAAACAGAACATAGATTTAAAATCTCTATTCTGTCTCTCATGTTTTCATTATCATCATATAATATTCCTTGATAGAGACAACTACAGAGGTAACTTTATCCTTTGATCTTCTAATAAATGAAGTGATGCATAAAACCAGAAGATACCTTTGTCAGAGGCATAAAACACTTCATGGAAGATGTCCTTGTGGAAAGCATCAATGGAAGAGGCATTCCCTAAATAGGGTGAAGCCCTCCAAAAGATCCTGTTTGCCAATTACATCATGACATTAAGCCCTGGAAGAATAGAGAAATGTCTCAGTGAAATCCAATATAGACAGTAACTACAACAATGTAAATGGAAAGAATGACACACCAAAACATCAAAAGTAAATGTGACAAAAATTATAAAGATCAAATGGAACTCCAAAGAAGAGATGAGAAGACACCCACAACCTACCCCCTTGTGAAGGTGGGAGTACACAGGTGTTGTACATTGCACAGGTTTTTGTGCTTTTTCAAAGTATCAATTATGATGACTTTTTTTTTCCTCCCCCAAAAAATACTATTTGTCATATGGGATGCTCTTGGAGAAGGGGAGGGGGAGGAACACAAAGAATACTATGGTGATGTAAAAAAAAACAACAACCAGAAAATATTTTTGGGAGGGGTTAACAATCTTCCTTTAATCAATCAAACATATATCGTTTACCTAGTTCAGGGGAAAAAGGTCAGCACCCCTCATTTCAGAGTATACAGAGGTTACAAGCAGAAGTTACAAGACAGAGAAACATTTCAGCAGACAGGCTTCCAAACTGTCCAACCATTACATACATCCATACCTAATCACAGTTACCAGAGAGGGAAGCATCAATATCTGGGTTTTCAAAGCCGGGGTGGGGGGGGGAGGCAGCTCTCAACGGTTGCCCAGAGTCTCATCTGGTCAAATCACACAACACTTGTCAAAGTGAGCCCCCAATGAAAATATTTTTTAAATGATGTCACCTATATACCCAGTTATCACTTTGTTAAGACGAGGTGTGGTGAATGAGCTATGTCTTTGACACTACTTTTATTGTGTCAGTCTCAAGCTCAGAAGCTCTTAATGACTCTATTTTTGCTCAATAAAGCAGTGACATTCAGATCCCTCCATAAATTCTCCCTAGCAAATATGTATATATGTTTATGTATTTTGTATGTATAGCAATTAAGTGTATATAAATATATTTCTGTATATATGTATGTATTCTATACACACACACCATGCAGGTCAGCACCTTCTCTGCAACATAAAGTCTTAGAAATTTGTCTATAGTACTAAGAAGTTAAATAACTTGCCTAAGATCCAACAGTGAATCTCTTCAGTAGGCCACAACTCTTCCTTCTCTTATTTTATCTTCTGATTTCAGATTACTCTCTAATGGGTCCAAGGTGGCCTAAGAGCCCCTGAAACCTGCACTGAATAACTCAGACACTGGAAAATTCTGGATCCCTCAGGCCTGAAGATGTCACAGCTTTATACTCTTAAACTCTCTGACCCTCAATTTCCTCATTTGTAAGATTCTTTTTTTTTTTTTTGCACTGAATATGTTGACTTTATTGATGGTACACAATACAGGACTCTAGGCTTCTTCCCCCGACTACAGGGGTGCTTTGGAACAAGGATGTGAATGGAACATGGGATCCCTAGTATAGGAACACAGGTTAGGAATGTGAGCTCCCCAGTGGTGGATTTCCTCTTTTTGGCTGGGGATGAAGATCCATGGCTTTCCACTTTACTCCTTGGAGGCCATGTAGACCATGAGGTCTACTACACGGTTGCTATAACTATACTCATTGTCATACCAGGAAATGAGCTTGAGAAAATGGTCATTGAGGGCAATACCAGTGCCAGCATCAAAGGTAGAAGCGTGAGTATTGCTGTTGAAGTCACAGGATACAACCTGGTCCTCTGTGTAGCCCAAGATGCCCTTCAAGGGTCCCTCTGATGCTTGCTTCACCACTTTCTTGATATCATCATATTTGGCAGGTTTCTCCAGGCGGCAGGTCAGATCCACAACAGATACATTGGGAGTAGGAACATGGAAGGCCATGCCTGTGAGCTTCCCATTCAGCTCAGGAATAACCTTGCCTACAGCCTTAGCAGCGCCAGTGGAAGCAGGGATGATGTTTTGGGCAGCACCACGCCCATCACGCCACAGCTTACCAGAGGGGCTATCTACTGTCTTCTGGGTAGCAGTAATGGCATGGACTATAGTCATGAGTCCTTCCACAATGCCAAAGTTGTCATGAATGACCTTGGCCAAGGGGGCCAAGCAGTTGGTGGTACAGGAAGCATTACTGACAATCTTAAGGGAATTATCATATTTCTCATGGTTCACTCCCATCACAAACATTGGGGCATCAGCAGAAGGGGCAGAGATGATGACCCTCTTGGCTCCACCCTTCAAGTGAGTCCCAGCCTTTTCCATGGTGGTAAAGACTCCAGTGGACTCTGCAACATACTCAGCTCTAGCATCTCCCCATTTAATATTGGTGGTATCCCGTTCCTGGAAGATGGTAATGGCTTTTCCATTGATCACCAGCTTCCCATTCTCAGCCTTGACAGTGCCCTTGAATTTGCCATGAGTGGAATCATATTGAAACATATAAACCATGTAGTTGAGGTCAATGAAGGGGTCATTGATGGCCACAACGTCTACTTCACCTGAGGTGAATGCAGCCCTGGTCACCAGGCGCCCAATACGGCCAAATCCATTGACTCCGACCTTCACCATCTTGTTTCAGGGATGAGACTTAAGCAGCAGAACCTGGCACCAAGCTAGGAGAAAAGCCGAAAGCCCATTTGTAAGATTCTTTTAGATATCCTTAA
This sequence comes from Petaurus breviceps papuanus, assembly GCF_028583685.1. NCBI lineage: Eukaryota > Metazoa > Chordata > Mammalia > Diprotodontia > Petauridae > Petaurus > Petaurus breviceps. The sequence continues at coordinate 5,002,753 of NW_027187295.1, read as the reverse complement.
GGTAATTTTTCAGTCTTAGAGCTATGATCCTACTAACATATACTTGACTTCCTGTGTTTCTACTGAAGAATTTTTTGTCACGTGTTAAGATATACATATTTATTTTAATATTTGAACATTATATAAATATAAGCACTGGAACCAGAAGCCGCAATTGCTTTCACAAAGTAGTGACTACTTTTCTACATTGTACATACAATTACAATCTGTGATTTTATAAAATACTATCTAAATAATCTAGAAAAGTTTATGTTTTGGTTTCTATAGCAACTGATAATTAACTTCCTGACTTGTAAGTATAAATTCTCAACAATATTCTCACATTTGTAGACTTAATTCTGTTAAAAAATTCACAGAGAATCTTTATATATAGAAAAGCATCGTGATGCTGTAGAATATTACTGCATTTGAAATCAGAGGATTTTAACTTTAAAACCTGAATCTATTTACTAGCTGTAACCTCTGACAAGTCACTTAAACTCTCTGGGACTCAATTTTTCTCAGGTATAAAATGGTAGGAGGGAAAATGGACTAGGTATTTCATACAGCTTTAAATACAGATTTCATACAGCTCTAAATCTGTGACTTCGGAATAGTGTGGCTATTTACATATACATATATATTTTACATATAATTTAATACACATTATATACTTTACACATGCATATACATGTCATGAGGGTTGAATTGGATTACTCCACCCCCACCATGGAGTGCTGAGCCTGCACCTCTAGCAACTTCACGAGATGAATAGGACTTATCACTACAGAGCTCTCACTTTGAGATGATGAAGCAAAACCTTTATTAGCCACTAAACAGGAAGAATAGATGACTCAAAGAGGGATTTTTCAAAACAAATTAGCTATTTTTTCTACTTCTTCTCTTCCTGACTGTAGATCAGGTCAAAAATATTCAAGCTTATCCTTGAAGGGGTGGGGAAAGAGGTCTGGTGCCTTTCACCCTACCCTGGGGAGAAATATTGAATTGCAAGCACTTAACAGCTTGAAGACCTGTGTAAGTTTGGGTAAGATTGAGTCTGGGCTTTGGGCTCCTTAGCTGCCTCTTTATGTTTTCTTTCTTTTGTGAATTTAGGTGATGAAATTGCCAGGGGTGTGCTGGAACCAGCTATAAGTATTGTTAAATTTTCCATGTGAGAATTTATATCTTTGAAATTGACAATACTACAAACGTGAGTTTGACTTGATGTTTTGTTGTTTGTCTAGATTTAAGAAACTGATGAAGTAAAATGTTCCTATTGCAGATCAGTCTTAAGTTTGGGGCATGTTTACTTTTTTCCGCCAGAGAAATGGTTGTTAAACATTACCAGCACACCCCTAGAACAGATGATTCCACAATGAAGGTGTCTAGGGTTAGACAACAATGTAAACTGGAGAGATTGCACGCACATCTTTAGTTTCTTGTTTGGAGCTGACTAATAGCAAAGGGAGTTTCTACATCAGAGAGTACAACCACCACCAAGGAAAGGAGCTGACTCATGACTGGGTTTGCCAGAAGAAATGGACCTGGTGAGAGTTTTTTGGTGCCAAGGTAAAATGTAAAATCCTATTTAGCAGTCCTTCAAATCGAATCATGTGTTGATACTTTAATCATCAATCACATGGGAGAGTATAATAGTTACATTACTAATGCTGTTTATTTTAGTTTTTGTTAATGTGTTTTTGTGTATCTTTTGTGTTTAGCATTTCCTTTATATGGAAGAAATAAGTAACCATCCTGATCCACATTATACAGTAAGTACCTTTCTAATCCCTACTTTGGAGGGGACTGTAGAAATGATCCAAAACCTAAGATTTTAAATCATTTCCCCTGGAGCTATGAGCTAGCCATTTAAATAAGCAAAAAAGTGACCTGACTTCCTGAGGTTTGAACCTCATCCACAAATGCCTGAGTACAGAGCTGAGAGCGGATCTTGAGAGGGGAAGCATATTCTCACCCACCCCCAGCGTGAGCTGTGTTCAACAGCAGTTTTCTATCGTTCAACTTTTCTACTGGTTAAATGTTTGCTGTCTAAAACAAAAGGGCTTCAGTGAAATTGGCACATATATCCATATATCCCAATTATGTAAAGTTTTTTGTTGGTTCTGTTCAAACTCAAGGATTGTCCTTCCAAATGCATCCCCCTAGTGCCTTGCACTGAATAATCTCAAATAGTATCGTATCTCAAATGGCATAGTTCTTTGACAGTACCAAAATTGAGTCTGGGGAGAGCCCAGCCTATCACCCCAGGTAGTCCTGGAGATTGTAACGCGCCGCCCCCCCCCATACAAAGTGGTGCAAATTCAACAAACAACTTGTTACAGAGTTTATTAGCCCACTTAGTCCTTCTTAGAGACTCCAAACCAAGCAAATAGAAAAAAAAGGAAATAAAAACTAACTTCCCCTCTCAGAGAAGCTGTAATCCCAAAGGAACCCCTGGGGCTCTCCCCACAGGCATTAGGAACCTAAAGTTCAATGAAAGTCTTCTCCTTACCCTCAAATAAGAAACCAAAATATCCTGGGTAAAAAAACTTCCATGGTTCCCTGAGATACATAGGGCAAACCCATACATTTTCCCTACTTGATCCCCTGACAATGCAAAAGGCCCTTTAGATGGTGTTCGTGGAAAAAAAGACATTTTTATTGGTGCCTCTGAAACTCACAGGACACCCCACTTTTCTCCAATGGATTTCTACAAATACATTAAATAGTCCAAACTCATCTGTTGATACAGTAAGGAGGATTAGTTCAAAAAAAGTGTAAATCCTCAGATGAACCCCAAATAATGAGGAAGAGGAGAAGGATGGTAATGATACAACTCCAGGACTGGAGCTCATTCTAATGCACCCCCTAATTGCCAAAAAATAATAAATAAAGCACTCAGGGTTGATTAGAATCAGTCCATCGAACTAAGCCCTTAAGTACAAGAACCTTAATCACTGATGGCCTTAGGGGCCTGAAAGCTGATTTCACCTTCTCCTTTGCTAAGGGGTTCCTCTCAACTATGGATTCAGTCTTGGCTGGGTTAAAACATAGGGGTGCCTGTTCCCCAAAGAGGGGGGGATCAGGGTGTTCTCATTGTCTTTGAAGTTTTACATCCCCTAACCTGGACCCTTGTTGAAAATGATTTAAAGGTTGGGTTTGGCTTATTTTTAGAGTCTCTCCAAAAGAAGCAGGGAGTCATATCAGGTCTAGGACAGCTATGTGCTTCCTCTACTCCCATAAGAAAATGCTTAACATAAATGAGAAGCAATATTTATAAATACTGTTATACTTCTCAAGAGTTTGAGACTTAAACTTCAGAACATGAAGTGGTTTGCAGAACTGTTGAAAAAGGATATTTCATTTTATCTCAACTTGGCACTATCCCAAACACTTTCCTCTAATTTCCTCTCCTCTGGCAAAGCCAGCCATTGGTTAAGATATTCTCCCTTTGCCAATTCTATCTGTGACCAAGGGACCTAGGATCTCTATACCTCTTAAATTCACAAGATTGCTTCCAAGATTAGAAAAATCAACCTCACAATTGGTCACCTATACTCAGGAAAGAATTAAAACAGAATTGGCCTCCAGCAAACCCAGACTCAGGCTCAACTAAACCCTCACATGCTTTAGCTGCCAGATGTTTGCCATCCAGCTTCTTGCTCTGATTGGGTGGTATGAGACTCTAGGGAGAAGATCAGAGACTCAGGGTATGCTCAGTAGATTGGAAAAGAGAAAAGGAGGGTGGGTCCAACTCTCCATTTTAAAGATCCATTGGGTCAGAAGCTTTTTCTGACAAGTAATCGATTAGGGAATTACTTAACCATTTTAAAATATTCAGGTCCTTCAGCTGAGTTGTTTTCCTTAAATGGTCGGGGGATAGGTATAGCATTCTATCAGGTATACTCTAATTAGCCTTCCAGTCAAACACACAGAACACAAAATTATCTTTTGTGTAAAGTTTTGCAAGCAGAGGTCCCTGATCCATTTGTCTGGGAGATAAACGCAGAAGTAATCACAGAAGCACAGCATTCATCTCAGTCAAGTCCCTCCTTTCTGAACTACACCCTTTCCCCCCACCATCTTTCCAAGTTAAATGATCCCCATATGAATAGAGGACAGTAATTCCCTTCCCCCCCAAACCCCAGATCTTATTTTGAATATATTTTATATCTCTGTCTACATACAACTTATTTTCCTCCTAATAAAATGTTAGCTCCTTGAAAGCAAGAAATGTTTCATTTTTGTTTTATATCCACGGATCTTTGCCCATAACAATTACCTAATAAATATAGCTAAGATGTTAAATGAATGAATATGCATCAAAAATATCTTGAACTCACTCTTCTACAAAGTAGATAGATATGAAGAGGATAGATTTGGACCTTGGAGTATTATAAATTCTGGTTGAACCTTGTTGAGAATAACACAACATAATTTTTCTTTTTCGCCTTTTGGAGGGCAATTGGGGTTAAGTAACTTGCCCAAGGTTACATGGCTAGTTTGTGTGTGTGTGTGTGTGTGTGTGTGTGTGTGTTAAGTGTCTGAGGCCTGAACCGAACTCAGGTCCTCCTGATTCAGGGGCCGGCACTTTACTCACTGAGCCACCTAGCCGCCCCCACAACATAATTTCTTTAGCCTTTGATTCTCTATTTCTATATCCTGAAAGTCTTCAACTCAACTTAAGTCCCCCATCTGAATTCCTTTTAGGAGTAAGAGAAATTGTGAGAGTACATGTGGCAGAGTATCACAGAGTTAGTTATACATGTGCCTATGGACACATCTATATGTATAGCCCCTCTACATACATACCCATATACATTTTAGAAAGAATATAAAAAAACCCAGAAACTCAAAAGACATGTGCTTGCCAAAATTTTAAACCATTATCCTAAGGAAAGGCTTGTTAAAAGTTCAAATGGAAGAATCATTCCCTATGTAATGGGACCCTACCTTTTTGGGACTATGGTGTAAGGAACAGAATGTTGGAGCTGGAATTGGAAAACTAAATGGAGTCCTCTCCTTAGGCCCTAGTAACTGTGTGCTAGGGAAGGCACTTAACTTCTGAAACCCTGTATTTCCCTATCTGCCAGATGAAGATTATAGCGTGGTACTACTTACTTCACAGGGTTGTCATGAGGAAAGGGGTTTGTAAATCTTAAAGCTTTGTAGATAAATGAGTCATGTTTCCTAACATTTTCTTTTCTATTGATTAGCCCTACATATAAAGAAATTTTCAATAAAACCAGCAATTCCACAAGCAAACAGTGGATCAGTTTCCCTAATGTATAAACCAAGACTAGGTTGGAGTTTTAGTCAGATTAGAATTATGAATTATCTTTCTCAGGCCATTAGAGGACTTAACAATGCCGAACTGAAAGAGAACAGATGTATACCTTGGAGGATTATGGACTCTGACCAGACAGACCCAGCACCCTCATGTAGTTAATGCAGTGTTTATCTGCACTCCTGAGGAAAGTATAGTGCTCTACTAAATCAGCATCATTCCACATTTATTGCCTCTTTGTCTTTAATGAGAACACAAAATGAGTTAAACAAACATAGTTTAGTCCCAACCTTGTAGGCAGAGACATAACTTCCTCCCTGGAAGTAGCTCACCTTAATAAATGCATCTAGGATATTGAATTGATGAATAAGCATCAAAAGTATCTTGAGCACACTCTTCTACAGATATGAAGAGCGCATATGTGGATCTTGGAATATTGTCATTCCTGGTCAGACACTAATGAGAATAAAACAGCAACATTTACTCCTGAGGCCAATTTCCTTAGCTCTTGATTCTCTATGTATGAACCAGTACTGTAGCACTGATCTAGGCTGAGAGATCAAACAATATATCAGAGGAGGATGCCCAGGGAATCTCAAGAGAGATGGAGGGTAGTCAAGCAGAGATTATGTAAAGGATAAGAGTAATAGTAGTGACAAAGAAAGATACTCCTTTGGCATGGATAAGAAAATAAAGGAGGAAAGGTAGAGGTCATGCAGGGTAACTGTAATAACTTAGAATTTGACCCTATAAAACTGCTGCAAGAGATAAATAAAATTTAACATCATTTAGGACTAAAAAGCTCCCAGATGTGTAAAATAAAAATAATCTGTTTCAAATTATAACGGTGGCAATGAACATTATTATGGAAAATAAGATTCTTCCAAAGTATAGGTGATTGTCTCCTTTATATTGCTTACTACTAGACTACATAGAGACAAAGATGTACCTCATATTTATAAAATGATCTAAATAGTAAGCCTTAAAAATATTTATATATATATAATATATATACACATAAGAGGCAGTGCTGTATGTATGTTTATATGTATGTTTGTATGTATACACACACATATATATGTATAATGTCCTCAGAGTCTTAGGCTCTATATATGTCTATACACACACATATGTAAATATATCCTCAGAGTCTTAGGCTCTATACATGTCTATACACACACACATATATATATGTAAATATGTCCTCAGTCTTAGGCCCTATATATGTCGATACACACACATATGTATGTATATATAATTGCACATATAAAATGAAAGGCAGGATGGTGTGTTGGATAGATCACACAACTTGGAATTAGGAAGACATGGATTTAAATCCTGCCTCAGACACTAACTAGCTCTGTGACAAATCATATAACTTCACTTCAGGTTTTTCATAAATAAAAAAGGGATTATACTAGCACCTACCTACCCAGGGTTATTACAAGCAACAGATAAACATATGGAAATATTTTGTAAACCTTAAAGCACCAACTAAATGTTAGCTATTATTATAATTATTAGCTATAACCATAAAAACTACTTTCGGGTCATCTTTGACTCTTCCTTCTCCTTTACCCCACTCATTCAGTAAGCAAATTTTGGTGATTTCACACATCCCTATAACAACTCTCTTATTCCTCCCCTTGTCTTCTGTCACACAGCCTTTACCCTAACTTACGTTCTCACGTTCTTTCACCTACACTATTACAATGACCTCCTACTGATTCCAATCTTTCCCCTATCCAATGTGTTCTCTGTACAGCTACTAAATTTATATTCCTAAAACATAGGTCCAATTGTGTCACTCCTCAGCTCAAAAGTCTTCTGGGCCTTCCTCTTTTGGCCCTCAGGTGAAAAACAACAAAACAGAACAGAAACTCTTAGCTTGGAATTTAAATCTTGCTAAAATCTGGCCCTTCCTTACATCTTTCATTTAGTTCACCTTCCTCCTGTTCTAGTCACAGTGTCCTACTAATGTTCTTCTACGTATGACATCCATTTCCCACTTTGCATAAGTAGTTCCCTTAGTCTGGAATGTACTCTCTGCTCACCTCCATATCTTAGAATTCCAAGTTTCCTTCAAAACACAATTCAGATGCCACCTTCCTCATAGACCGTTCCTGATCAACCATCAGAAGATTATAGTTCTAGAACTGGCCTCATGCCCTAGAACTGATGTGTACTTCCAGTGAATGCAAGTTTCTTGATGAAGAGGAAGTTCTATTTTTGTCTTTGCATTCATAGCACTCAGCAGAGTGGGGTGTGTGTGTGTGTGTGTGTAAATGTTTGGATTAAGTTGAGCTATGTGGCACAATGGGTAATGTCCTAGGCCCAGAGTCAGGAAGACCTGAGTTCATATGTGACTTCAGACACTTACTAGCTGTGTGATTCTGGGAAAATCGCTTAAACTCTGTTTGCCTGTTTCTTCATCTGTAAAATGAGGATAATGAGAGCACCTACCTCCCAGGGTTGTTGTGAATATCAAGGGAGATAATAATTGTAAAGCTCTTAGTAGAGTGCCTGGCATATAGTAAGCACTATATAAATGTTATGTTATTATTGTTTTCGTTATTGTTGTTATTGTTATCGTTGCCACTTTTTCACACAGCCTATCGTTTTATGCCTAGGTTTTAATATATCAAAGAATCTGTGATCTCGTTGATGTGAGAACATTATCTAATGAAACACTATATCCCATTCATATTTTTTCATCCTGTACAACTTGTTCATGTTTGACTTAAATTCACCACAGGGAGTCTATTCAAGGTGCTAGGGAGGGGCCTATATAAAAATATAAATCAGGACTACACAATGAATTGTTGCATCAGAGAAGATCCATTCAGCTACCTGAACAATTTGCTTTCATTTCCAAAGAAATACTAATCCCTCTGTCTTAAAAAGAAAAAAAAACAACTCCCACATATTTGAAAAGTATACTTACTGAAATATTAAGAAAGAACTTTGAAAAAAATATTGACTTGATACTATGTATAATATTCATAAATATAATTATAGGATTTAGGAGAGATTTTTATGCGTCTGCTCACTTCCAATTGTCTAAAACAGAATCAATTTGATAGAAATGCAAACAGAAGAGGAAAAAAGATATACTTCATAAAAATCAAATGAATGGAAAAGAAGAAATAGGAGATTTCTTGTTTTTCCAAATAGAATATGAAGGCCAGAAAGGAGAAGTAACAGAAAGGAGAGAACTATACAAAAATGTTTCCTATTTCTCTCCTGTTTTTCTAATACACATAAACTTCAGCTTAATTCACCCCCTTCCACCCAGTGTTTGATCATATACCCAAGTCAGAATGCTGAATTGATGAGTCAATTTTTTCTTTGGTAACATATTAATCTCATAAACACGAGGTTGTGATCAAGTGGAATGAGGATGTGGTATGTGACTGAAAAATACCTTAAAGCCAGGGGAAATACTGAGAACATGATCAAGTGGATTTTTTGCATAAATTGTTCCTTTCCACAAAAATCTAAATCTACAATTTAGATTTTTGTATATTTACCTTAAGTTTTACTTTTGCACACGTGAAGAAAAAATTAATGTTTTGAGGGGAAGTAAATTGATGGCTATTGAGAAAATCTCAACATGTTACTTACATATCTGTATTCCCTTCTCCTTTCCCATGACTCTTCACTAGTCAGTCACCTTTCTCTATGCTCAAACCATCATTGTCTTTGCTTCTAGAGCACCACCATACTTTCTTGAAAATGTTATACATTATATTTTTTAGCTTTTATTTAGTATTTTATTTTTCCCCAGTTTCATGTAAACATGATTTTTAACATTTGCTTTTAACACTTTGAGCTCTAAATTGTCCCTCTTCCTCCCTCCCCTCCCCAGTCTACCCCCATTAAGAAGGCAAGCAGTTCAATATAGGTTATACAAGTGTAGTCATTGCAATATAATTGTTAACCAATCTACTAACAAGGAAAAAAAGAACTAATTTGAGTTTCATCTTTCATTTCCTTTTTATAGAGGTACTAATGTCTGGTCAAATTCTGAAAAGCAGATGAAGAGAAACAAAGAGCCTGGATAACCAACTACTAAGTAATCACCTAATGGATAGCAATAAGTTAATTTGTACAATACTTTATAGCTCTCAAAAGACTCATTTGAACCTCCCCACCACCATAAGAGATAGATAAGGCTAATATTATTATCTCTACAGATAGGGAAACTGAAAAGCAGAGAGGGAGGCTAGTGACAAAGCCAGGACTAGACATAAAGTTTTCTGGCTCCTGGCCCAGTGTTTGTTCTACTCCACCAGGCTGAATTACCATGTGTTGACTGTTTATCAACATAAAAACTGAAGCCAATAAAAAAATTAAAGAATGAACTGAGGAAATATTATCAATCATCATTTACCAGGTAAAGTGATTTATACTTTCACAGCAGTGGATAATCATGTGCTATTAGAAGATGAGAAATTCCTCCCAGGTTCCTAGAAGCCTGAATAGTAACCATAAAAAAGTTTAAAATAAATGTTAAGGGAAAATATGACATGGGTCCACCCAGCTTAGGCACTGAAAGAACACAATATAGATAATTAATTCACTGGAATCTCATTTTAAAAACATGAGTATAAATAATTTCTAGAAGCAACAAAGGAATTAGTAAAAAAAAAAAAAAGGAAGAAAGAAAGTAAACAAAAAAGAATGTACTATTATAAGGAATTTTTTTGGTTTTTTTGAGAGCAATTGGGGTTAAGTGACTTGCCCAAGGTCACACAGCTAGTTTTTGTGTTAAGTGTCTGAGGCCGGATTTGAACTCAGGTCCTCCTGACTGCAGGGCCGGTGCTCTATTCACTGTACCACCTAGCTGCCCAAGAATGTACTATTTAACTGCATTTCTTTGCACAGTTTTAAAGTACTATTTCTTTGCATAGAAGCTGAGATTTGAAAGAGATCTCAGAAGCCATCTGAACCTGACCAAGAATTCCCCCTACAACATAGCTGACAGCTTTCATTCATTCATCCAGCTTTCATAGCTGACAGGTATTTATACAGCTTTCACATGAAGACCCCTAGTAAGGAGTAACATAGTACCTCCCAAAACAGTCTGTTCCACTTTAAGATATCTTTAATGGTTAAGAATATTTTCATCACTGATATTCATTCACTTTTTTCACTTTTGTACTTGTAATTTTGGTTTTCTTCTCTTATATATTTTTAAAAGCGAATTAGTCAATAGTTTTGTTTTTGTTTTGTTTTGTTTTCACAAAACCAGCTCCTAGCTTAATTTTTTAGTTAAATGTTTGTTTTTTTTACCTTCAAATTTACTAATCTCTCCTTTGATTTTTAGGATTTCTGTTTTTGTATTTAATTGGGGGTTTTAAATTTCTTCTTTTTCTGAATTCATTAATCTGCTCTTTTCTCTTTAATTGCTGTTTTTATTGAAGATAGAAATTCCATTTTTAAAGACTTAACCTTTATATGTCCAATAACATAAGAAAATCTCAGACTTTTGAGAGAACATAAAAGGCAATTCATGTAAAATGTTTCTTTATCCTCAAAGCAAAGTAGTCATTGAAGCTATAGAGAGACCTTTAATTTGGGGTTAAAGATTTGAAGTAGTAATGTCTCTAATGTGTTCTAACAAATTGACCATATTTCTCAGTACAGTATTTATGCATAATATAAAGGAGGAGGGAAATGGTACATATATTTGAATTTTGTCTATGAAAGGTTAAATTAGAGACTTAGTTATAGATAGCCAAATGTTTGTGGTATATCTAAGCTTAGTAACCATAAAAAGCTAAAAATAGCTACTAATTGACCAACTAGCTACTAGGAGTTTTTTTTATTGCAGTATTTTCTCTATAAGTCATGAATATTTTAAACAATCACATGAAACAATTTAAAATATTTCCAGCATTTGATATAAGGTCTGTAACACTTTCCTACTAGTTATCATTTGGTATAAATTTAGAAATTATTAATTTTGACTATGACCCAAGCTTTCTTTTTATTTATACTTTATATATGGAATTCACAAACTTATAAAACTACAATGTCTAAAAAAAAATAAAAGCCTTTTCCAATGAAGGTCCAAAAAGTATCTTTTTTTCCTCGGGAAAAAAAAAAACCATGCTAACAAAAAAATTAAACTCTCCATAATGAAAATGCACACTATTTACACACTTGCCACTTGCCTGATTTTTTGTTGGTAATATTATAATCTATTTATGCCCCTATAAAACTCTCTGTTGCCTTTAAAATAAAAGTCTCCAGCTGTAATTCATTAATGGTTAGGATATTCCATGACTCAGCACCATACAGCATCATAAGAATACTCCTGGTGTTTTTTAAAAACATGGGCCATTGTGTCAGGGAGAAGCTTGGGGGGTCATAAAATATAGTGTGAAATTTGCTGGAGTCAACACAGCCCAATGCATGACTATGAATTGTAAAATTTTTTAGCCAATTGTACATTTTACTAGGTTGTACTTTTCACTTCACACTATTTTAGATCTTTCAACATTTCTTTAAATTCCTATTATTTGTCATTCTTAATCTCTATCTCCCATACTTGTCTCTCTCCTCATCTCTACCTCCTTGCACCTCTGCTTTCCTTTAATATCAACTAAAATACTATCTTCCAGAAGCACTTTCTAGTCCCTGTTAATGTAGTATCTTTCTTCTGAGACTATCTCCAATTTATCATATATCTTTATCTATCTATCTATCTATCTATCTATCTATCTATCTATCTATCTATCTATCTATCTATCTATCTATCATCTATCTATCTATCTCTTGTTTGTACATAGTTGTTTGCATGTCGTCTTCTCATTTAGATTGTGAACTTCTTGAGGACAAACAATGAATACTTAATAAATGATTGTTAACTTGACTATTCCATTACTAGGTACCATAGTTTGTTCAGCTATTTCCCTGTCACTGGGTACACGAACAAAGTCACATATTCTGACAGTTGTGAGTGACCTCATAGGTTACTTAATACAATTCACATCCAAACAAAAATTTTTTCTACTATATTCTTGACAAGTGATCATCTAACCTTTGCTGGATTAACAATGAGGGAAGAGGTTAGAAAATTATCTCCTGAAGAAGTCCATTCCACTTTTGGATAGCCATAATTTACAGAAAATTTTTCCTTAAATATGAATTAGCCTCTTTTCAACTTCCATCCATTGCTCATAATTCTGCCTTCTTGGGCCAATAAGAACAAATCTATTTCCTCTTTCATATGACATCCCTTCAAATATTTGAACAGAGATATGACATCTCCCCTGAGTTTTCTTTTCCCTAGGCTTCACATTCAAATTCCTTTACAATAACTTTATATGGCATGATTTAGGAAGCTTACACTATCCTGCTATAACACCAATGCAATATTCACAGTGCCCACAGCAGCTATGAATGTGCTGGTGAAGTTGTGAATCACAAAATGTAACAAGCTCTCCAGATGGAGGACAGAACCAAAGCATTTATTCAAATACCATAAAACTGAATCCCCAAACCAGAAAGCCAAATTCATTACAATAACCAAGAAGTTGGTACACATAACCAATGCAGTGAACACCAACATTCACAAGCCTTCTCAAGCCTCCCCTCTGTCAGGCCTTCAAAACAAAACATGCTACCTTAAGCAAGAATGCCCCCCTCTCTCTCACTCATGCTAGTTGCTCAGCCTCCAAGCTGCTTGCGCCCAGCAGTTCTGGTTCTCTCTCAGCTTGTGCTCAGTTTTTTATTCTGGTCATCAGCTCCTCCCTGTTCTGCCCTTTCCTGTTGCATCAGCAAGTTCCTCCCATTGTGGGTTTCACAAGTTCTGTTTCTCAACAAAGACTTGATATAATCAAGGGCAAGGCTTAACTTGGGGCAAGGCACTAAGTACTTGTTTGCTTGCCATTACAAGGGGCAGGGAAGATCTTCAGATCCCCATTACCATTACACTTGCCGGTTCTCCTTCAAATTCTTTCCAATTTTTCTGTTTTTCCTAAAATTTGGTACCCAGACCTGAACATAATAGCCCAGATGTGGTCTAACCAGAACAATGTATAGGACTTTCACCATTCTGTTTCTAGACTCTTGTCTTTTTTTAATGTAGCCTAAAATCACATGAACTTTTTTTGGTGGCCATGATGCATCAAATATTGACTCATATTGATTTGCTGCCCATTCATGACTTTCATCTGAAACAGATTAACTGATGCCTAGATATGCCTTCTCCATCTTACATTTGAGAGATTAAAAAAAAAAACATTGGGGTGATTAGGGGGCACAGTGAATAGAGCACTGACCCTGGAGTTCAAATCTGTCCTCAGACACTTAACACTTACTAACCATGTGACCTTGGGCAAATCATTTAACCCCAATTGTCCTGTCTTCTCCCTCCAAAAAGCAAAAAAAAACCACAAAACACAAAAACAAAACAAAACTAACTCAAATTTCTGCTACATTTGTCCCTGTAAATTTGACCTAATGATCTAGTGTGTGAAGATCCAAGATCCAATAATTTAATCTGCCAAGAACTTTTTGAATGTTGATTCTATAATACAGTTTATTAGTTATTCCTCCTAGCGTTGTCATTTTCAAATTTGATGGCTTATGCCTTTATTCAAACAATTGATAAAAATGATAAATTAATCAATGACAAAATTGGAAAAAATGTGTAAATAGCACAAGGCCAAACACAGAATGCCAGAGTGCTCCATTGGCAAACTCATACTGCCTTGACAAAGATTCATTAATGGATACCCTGAGGTGCTAGGCTGAGGCAGCTTAAGTAAAACATTAGGTGTTATGAAGGCATTCAGCCGATTTAGGCTTAATTTAAGGGGAAAAACAACAAACTGCTGGTAATCAGAGCTTTCTAAAAGGTTCATCTTAATTGGAAATCTTCATGCAGAGATTCAATGACCACTTGTTGGGTACATTGTAGGACTCTTATTCAGGTATGAGGCAGACTAGATATTCTCTGAGGTCTCTTCCTAATCTGGGATTCTGGGCATAAAATACAGCACAAGAGAAAAAGAATACAACAGAAAAGCCAAGTAATTCACAGGAAACAAAAGACAAGAAGAGAACAGTAGAATCTACAGTCATATATACATGATTGTTATCGATATAATTTGTGCATATAAATATTTGATCTTCTTTGAAGTTCCTTATTTTATTCAAAAGATAACATTTTTAAAAATCCAAAAGATCCATTAGAAAAGGCCAGGGTACACAGAATATAGCCAAAATGTCACTTGGTGAAAGCTTCCCTCCTTGTCTGATTTCAGTTTATCTGGCTCTAGACCTCTTGGCTCATTTCCTCCTTTCTGCTTTCATCCTAAATCCTGCAACAGTATGAGTTCCATGTGAAAGCAAAACAAAACAAAACAAAGAAAACCTCAGCCAATATGATGAATTCTTCTAGGTTCTGTTTCCATTGTTGTGATCACTTTATTTGTTGACTTGGGTCTTGGGCTATAGTATCATGTTTTCTCCATAGCTTTGATTGGGTCCACTGATACATGATTTAGCTTTTAATTCTAGTGCTCAGTCTCTACCCAAGCCCTTGACTTTCAAACATATACAACTTCTCCTTTCTGTACAGTTGGCAACTCTTTCCTGATGCCAGATAATCAGGGCATGTCAGGCAATGCTGTAGCCCCATCCATGTGCTTAAAAGGCTACATTCACTACATTCTTTATATTTCTATACCCTAAGTATTATTTTAGTAGCTTACAAAACTTAACTTTCAAAAGTGCCTACCTTACAGTTTATACTCAGGGGAAATCTGACTGAATATGTATATGAGGTAAATTTGAATTGTATTACAATATTTTTCTGAAAATTACAATAATTTTCTTAGTTACATAAAATATTTTCCACTATTTTAAGAATTTGTGATTATGTCAGTGGGGCCCTCTGTTGAGCGTATATAATTATAACTCCTCTAGATCTTAGTCATTAGTCTTAGATAATAGCCATAATTTTTTTTTTAAATCAACATCCCACAACCAACCTGGTAATGATATGCCTCTCCAAACATAGTATGGTCTTTGGACAACGTACAACCCATCAGTACACCCCTAGTTGAAGCCCTTGCAGATTTGGTAGACTTGTCAGAGCTTGCATTTCAATGTCTTTGAGAGTTCAGGTTTGCCTCCATGCTACAGTGAGGCATTGGAGTAGGGCTTTTGTGGTAGACGCATTTAATGTTTTAAAATTCATTCCTTTTCTTTTAGTTAAATAAGTTCAAGGTAGTAAATAGTTCAGTATTTTGCAGACTGAGTTACATAATACTTAAGCCAATTTTCTACATATTCAAAAAATTATCTATGAACCAAGACTGAAAAGTAATTTCTGGGAAATCTATGATCAAGTGAAAACAGTATTGATATAAAAAATTCTGCAATATAAACTATTACATGTGTCACCTGCAGCTCATTTGTAACTCATAGCTCTTGAGTTAATATCTATTGGGCTAAATCTTGAAAGTTTCTTAATAATTGTATGTGTCCCCATCTGAGGCTGAGACCCACACAATCTATCACTCACCATGCTGGAGAAGAGTGAGATTTGCCTTTGCTCTTTCACAATGTGACTTTGCACCTCATTATGTCTCAAGGCATATTTTCCCTCTGGTCCTTGGATTCATAGTTTCCTATCGTGCTCAACTCTCTCTTTCCTCTGTGCTTCTTCATTGCTTTGATATTCTACTACAATTTCTTCTAGGACTCAAACCTATTTACTGTTTAGTATTGTTTCAGTCTGACTTTGATGTTTTGCTATTGTCACTGACATGCCCAGTGATTCTGTTATTCCAACTGTCATAGGCTTTCCATTGTCTCTCTTCTTCTGGGGAAGTATTACAGCACTTATGATAAAATGGTCAACATGTCTCTAAACTGCTTAATAAATGTACAATCCTTTTCTTAGTCAGCTCTGTACCCTTCAATAGCCAGCACATATAAGGGTTCCTCAGTCAATTGTAAATATCTCTAAATTGCCTCTCTCAGCATCTAGGTAGCATGCTACCACATGGTCATGACCTGTTGCCGAATCTTCCTGAGCTTATAAATAAGTATTTAATAGATGTAATAGGTGGGTGACCATGTAAGTTATGGATGTTTAACATTGAGAGACAAACATGGATCGAAGATAGAACTTAAAGCCTCTACAAAGGGTCCAGCAGAAAAGCTATATTATACCAAAGGGAAGCATCTGAAGAATTCCAGAAAACGGAGTTCCTGGAGCTAAAAATTAATCCTTTCTCTGGTCCCACACAACATTCAATGCTGAAGAGAACTCCTGCTTCTTCCATCTCCCTACCAATCACAGCACAGACATTGTTTGCCACATCCCCCAGAATGACCAAAGTCAACCTGATACAGCAAATCCAACCAAACTCAGTTTTCAACAGTTGGGCATCAAAGAAAACCAGTAACTCAATAAATAACTTTTGTAATATAATAGACCTTAAAAATAAGCATCAGTGACTAGGATGTAATTGGTTCTAATGGAAAAGTTAAATTGGATAATAAAAATATTGGTAAAGTAAAATATTAACACAGTTAAGAAACACAAGAGTTGAAACAACTACTAGGGAAATTATATTCAAGATCTAAAAACATCGATGGAAGCATTTAATATTAGAACAAAATAAATAAAAAATCAATAGATAGTAAAAATTAAAATAAATAACAAACCTAGGAAGTAACAAATGAAAAGGCAAGTAGTGTATATGCAAGACAACATACCAGGCTTTGAAGACAAGGCAAAAAGTACTCTATTAGATTAATTGGAGTCTTAGGAGTACTGAAAAAGAAAATAAAATCTAGTCTCTAGTCAATGACATAATTAGCAAAGAGTTTCCACAATTGATGAGATCAGGCAATACATTGTAGAGAAAATACATAGGATATCAGTGGGGAAAAAATGTTGATTCACCAATGCACATGAAATATCACATGACTAAAAAAATGTTTTCCAAGTATAAAGACATAAACAGAGGTTACATTTAAAGAAATGTCAGGATAATATAAGACATCAAAAACAAGGAAAGAAAAATGTCAACATATACAAAAAATCTTGAGAAATTGGATTGACTGTCAAAATAATATATTCTAGGTGGCTCAGTGAATAGTGCACTGGCCCTGGAGTCAGGACGACCTGAGTTCAAATGTGGCCTCAGACACTTAACACAAAAACTAGTCATGTGACCTTAGGTAAGTCACTTAACCCCAATTGCCTTACTTTCCCCCCTCCAAAGAGCAAAATAATAATAATAAATTCTAAAAACAACCATACTTTCTGAAAACAAAGCAATTTATTTCAAAGGCAAATAAGACCCAGAACAATTCATTAACAAAAATCCACATCTAAAGAGCTGATTACCAGCAATGCAAGAGGCAAGCCAAACTGACTAAACATGAAGGAACTAAGACAAACAATACACATTAAGACTACTAGTACATTTAGTTAAAATTTAATTTAATTATAGATGTAATAAT
Organism: Petaurus breviceps papuanus; assembly: GCF_028583685.1. NCBI lineage: Eukaryota > Metazoa > Chordata > Mammalia > Diprotodontia > Petauridae > Petaurus > Petaurus breviceps. The sequence goes on along the minus strand of NW_027187295.1, from coordinate 4,984,989 downwards.
GGCATATAATATTTATTACACAAATATGTATATATTCCATTTTTCCATATACGTGTATATAGGTATGTGTGTGTGTTTATGTATGTGTCTTATAATCAGCGCAAAAGAATTTTTTAAAAAGCACCAGAAGTCTCCAGATGTACTATTAAATAGGCTTTAACACATTTGGTAGCAATACCAGCAATAAGAAGAGAAATGGAAATGAACTGGCAGTTCCAAAGACAAAGTTCCTCTATTTAGATGATAAAAGGACTTGAACATCAATGAAGTATAAAAATTAACAGTTATTTTAGAAAAAGAATCCTTTGGGGGAGAGAGAAATATGACCCCTTTCTTTTATTAGTTTTACTCATTGAAATAGTTATAGAAGATTAAAGACTTCTTTCCTTCTAGATAGCACCAATAAAAATAAGCAGAAAATAAAAAACATGTTAAATTTATTATTTATAACAATAAATGTTAATGTTTTTAAGTCTCCTATCAAAAGAGAAAGGCTTACAGAATAAAAATGAATATACATGTGAAATAAGGATGTCAGTTTCAAAAAAAAAAAAAAAAAAGAAAGACTTCATATAAACCAAAATATGTGTGTGTGTGTGTGTGTGTGTGTGTGTGTGTGTGTGTGTGTGCTACCAAAGAAATGGAATCAGGGGTGGGCAGGTAGCACAGCAAGTAAGAGCACCGGCCCCAGTGTCGAGATGACCTGAGGATCCAATCCGGCCTCAGACACTTAGCACCCACCCAGAAACACCTGGCCGTGTAACCTTGAGCAAGTTACTTAACCCCAATTGCTTAAAAAAAAAAAAAAAGAAATGGAATAGAAGTACATGCCTATTAATTGGGGAATTGCCAAATTGTGGCACATGAATGTTATGTTATTGTGCTGTAAAAAATGAAAAGAATGATGGATCTAGAGAAATATAGAAAGACTTAAATGAACTGATGTATAGTCAAGTAAGCAGAGCCAGGAAAACAATATAATTAATGATTACAATGATTTAAATTGAAAGAACAGCAATAAAAAAGTTGAAACTGAATGTTATAAAAACATAAAGAACAAGTTTGTCCTCAAAGAAGAGATATGAAAAGAAACTTCTTCCTGATCCTTTGCAAATATTTTGGTTCCTAGTTCCAGAACACTGACTATAATGTCCTATTTTTTCCAATATGTTTTACTGAATTTTTCCTTTCCTTCCTCTTTTTTCTTTCATTTAAAAATTATGATTTGTTATAAGGGATTCCTCTCTCTGGTAGGGGCAGTGAAAGCATATAGGAGAAAACCTAAGTGTTACAAAAATAAAAGGAAACAATAAAAATCTAAAAAAAAAAAAAAGAAAATATGGGGCAGCTCATGACATGGTGGACAGAGCACTGGGCTTAGATTCAGGAAGACTCATCTTCCTGAGTTCAAATCCAGCCTCAGATACTTACTAGTTGTGTGACCCTGGGCAAGTTATTTAACTTCGTTTACTTTTGTTTCCTCATCTGTAAAATGAGATAGAAAAGGAAATTGCAAACCATTCAACTGTCTTTGCCAAGAAAAACCTTTGGGGTCATAAAGAATCATACACAATAGAAACAAACAACATGTCTATGTGTGTTGTCCAAATGCATAGACACAGCTTAAAAGTGTCATGGACAGGGGCAGCTAGGTGGCGAAGTGAATAGAACACTGGCCCTGGAGTCAGGAGGACCTGAGTTCAAATCTGACCTCAGACACTTAACACTTACTAACCGTGTGACCTTGGGCAAGTCATTTAATCCCAATTGCCCTGCCTTCCCCCCTCCAAAAAAAAAAAAAAGTAGACATTTGATCCCTTAACTATCTTCAAGAATGGTATCAAATTGGAATTATGTCTATTGTTAGTCTGGTGATATGAATCTAGTTCAGAAGGAAAGCTATTTATTTCCCTGTTTTTTCTAAATGGGGATAATAGCCCCAAGTTTATACCCTTTGGCTTGGTCTCTTTCCACCAAATGTTCATGCAAAAGACTATCACACAGGAGCAGCTAGGTGTCACAGTGAATAGAGCACAGGCCCTGGAGTCAGGAGGACCTAAATTTAAATCAGGCTTCAGACACTCAACACTTACTACCCATGTGACCTTGGGCAAGTCTCTTAACCCCAATTGCCCTACCTTCCCCCCTGCAAAAAAACAAACAAAAAAAGACTATCACACATTGTAAAATTAAGTAAATTCATTTATCTAAGCAAACAGAAATTGGAGAAGTTATACAGATTAATCCTTGAAAATGTAGGAGAAAGCTAGCATGAATCATTATTCTCTCATTAACGAGGAGAGTCTTATGCATATATTTCAGGATTCAACCTTGATTACAAGAATATACTAGAAAACACACAAATGTGAATGAGATCTTCAGCTGGGAGCAAGCTATCTCAGCTCAAACGAGAGAAATACTATTCTTACACAAAGGGAATGTCTCCAAAGTTTGTAAGAAAGAAAGTAGGAAATCAGGGACATGTTAAGGAACCCAGTTTTCCCTACACGTCTGTAGGTTCCAAAATCATTTCCTCTCCATACAGGTCTCTCCCTGAGTCCCTGGACCACACATAAAACTTTCCCAAGAAGCTCTTCTAACAATTTCATCTCTCACTCAGGTCTATAGCTCAAATTCTTTCTGCTAGTTAGAAGTCATATCTCCCTCCACAAACTCAGCAGCACACAAAAAGTTACATGTTTGGTTGGAAGCCCAGTTATATAAAAAACAATGTCAATGTGTTGAATATTTTGGTGTATATGTTATGCAAGGAGAAGCAAATTCATTAGTCAGATATACTTCTAAGAATAATTCTGAGTTATGATAATTTGTTAGTTTATATGAGACCTTATACATTAATAGAAATTATTTGTTAGTGTGGCAGTAAAATATTTTTATGAAAGTAAAAATATATTATCACTTACTTATGGACACTAATTATTTAAATGAAAATGCAAATCATACATAGAACAATATTTTGCTTAAAAGAAATAAAAGCAAGACTTTAGTGACTTTTTTATTGAACTTTTTCCTGCTATGATATTAAAAGATCTACCATGACATACATAATGTATATGTAAAATTTGCTTCTTTGAAATTTCTACAAATCTCTGCAAAAAAAAACCAAACTGGTAACTCAAAATAATACATCTTAAGAATTTCTTAAAATTAGATTTCTCTCGTGTGAAACTCTCACCCAGACTATTTTCACAAAAATGGAGCTTTACCCATTGGTGCCAAATATTAAAATATATATTGATTGTCTCTGTTCATATGAGACAGAGAATTTCATTTTGGTTTGAGGAAAATAATAATCATGTATCCTTTACTATCAAGAAATACAAAGAATGTTATGAAAAGTAGCACAAGCTTGAAAGCACCCGGTTTATATATGTCATAGATAGATAGCAATCATCAGTATCTCACCATTACACCATCAGGACTCCAACTCCCACTGTGTTGGGAACCATTATATAAATAGACTTTTTAGATAATCTGTAAATTCAGAAAGAGAGGAAGAGAAGAAATTGTGAAAAGTAGGAACAACTTAAGGGAAATGACTGGGGAAAGGTGCATTAGAACATAGGAGTAAAAATAAAGAGTGAAAAATAAGGGTGTGTGGGGAGGGAGAACCAAGATAAATGGTCTATTTTGAAATTTTGCCTAGGGCAGAAGCTCTTAACTTGGGTTCAGTGGGTAAATTTCTGAGGTGGTCTGTGAACTTAGATGGGGAAAAATATACATCTTTATTTTCACTACTCTCTCACCGAAATTTAGTATAGGCAACCGACCACACCAGAATTGACAGTTCCTGTGACTTTGTCACCAGTAAGAAATATATTTTGATATCATATTAGTTTGTTGTATATATTTTGAAAAATCGTTTTTGCTCATCACTACTTCCAGATTGGTTTTTGTCCTTCATTCTTGAAGAGGACCAAAACGACATTACTATGCTAAAGTCAAGTTTCAACGTGTCTGAGTGTGACTGATCGGACCAAAAGAGCTTGGAATGCCCCACCACAGGTCAGACACAAATAGTCCGTGTGAATATCTGGGATGGATTCTCTAAATGTGCACATCCTGCATTTTCTTTGAGCTGTTTCAATTCTGCTTTGCTCACAGAGCACAGCACCTTCTCTGATGTGGGTATGCCATGCTGAGCGGTCCTGTACCGGTGTCTCCCATGTCACACAATCAATTCCAAAGTTCTTTCGAGAGACCTTGAGAGTGTCTTTGTATCACTTCTTCTTACCACCATGTGAACATTTGCCCTGTGCAAGTTCTCCATAAAATCATATTTTTGTTGAGTGTATGTTTTTGCATTAGAACAGTGTGGCCAGCCCATCAGAGTTTTTCTCTCTGAAGCCGAGTTTAAATGCTTGGCAGTTTAGTTTGAGTGAGGACCTCAGTGTCTGGTACCTTACCCTGCCAGATGATTTTGAGAATCTTCCTAAGGATTCAGATGGAAGTGATTCATGGCACTGGTAGACTGTTCAGGTTTCACAGGCATATAACAATGAGGTCAGGACAATGGCTGTATAGTCCTTCAGTTTCGTAGTCAGATACATAAGTGGGGCAATGAATACAGCACTGGGCCTGGAGTCAGGAAGACCTGAGTTCAAATTTAACCTTAGATACTTACTAGTTGTGTGACTCTGAAAAAGTCACTTACCCATGTCTGCTTCAGCTTCCTCATCTGTAAAATGAGGTAGAGAAGAAAAAATCTCTGTAGTTTCCATCTTGTCATTATGTTATATCATACATAGGAGAGCCACTTTAAGGAGAGCCTTCAAGTTCTATTGAATGAAATGCTTTCTTAAAAATCAGTAAAAAAAAAAATCAGTAAAAGTGAGCATGGCAGGATTTTTTATTCTCTATACCTCTCAGTCATTATGTAGTCATATAGATGTACTCCACTATAGAAAATAATTTACAAAAGTCTGTCTGTTCCCTCCTCATATTTTTTTACTTCAATATCTGTATGTGCTAGCACCTTACCTGTAACATGTCAAAAATGGGCATATTATCTTTTCCTTTTTCTTCTATATAACTTGATTTTTTATCAGTAGCTGAGTCTCCTATGTTCAAATTCTAAGCACTATCTTCAATCCTTCCCTCTTTCCCCACTCATATTTAATCAATTGCCAAGTCCTATAGATTTTACCTCCTCAAATTTTCTTGTAGCTATTCCCTTCGCACTTTGCCCACTATCTTCATCCTAGTATAATATAAGGTGTGATCATCACTTTTCTGGACTATTACAATAGCCTCCTAACACTTCTTGCCTCTGCTCTCTGCCTGTTCTCCAATCTATCCTTTGTACCACTACCAGAATAAGCGTTTTTATAACTAAATATTGCATTCAATTTGACAGCATACAAATTTCTAGTATATTTCAGGCACTGTGATGGGTGCTGAGGATTCAAAGACAGAAACAAAATAATCTCTGACCTCAAGGAGTTTACATTCTTTTGGAGGGAAACATGTATGGAATTAAATACAAAGTCTGTACAAAATAGCCTATTGGTAGGGACAGTTCTAATGGAAAGACAGTTTTTTTAAACAATTGAATGAATGTTCTAGAGATATGATGGAAAGGGTAGGAAGAGTATATGATAGGGAAATGGATTTTAGGGATTGGGAATGGTATCCAAGGGAAGGGAGCTTTAGTTTTGATTCAGAATCATAGGCATTCTGAATAGAATCATATGGCAGCAGATTATCATTGCTTTCCCAACAGTGATGGTAATGTTTATTTGCTCATCAATCTCAGAATAAGCAGTAGAAAGTAGGAGGGAAGGAAGAGGCATTTAAGAAAATACTATATGCCAAGCATTTTACTAAGCACTTTACAAATATTATCTCATCTGATCCTCACATCTGCCCTGTGAGATAGGTGCTTTCAGTTGAGGACAGTGAGGCAAACAGAGGTTAAGTGACTTTTTCCCAGGGTCACATAGCTAGTAAGTATTCAAGACTGGATTTGAACCTAAGTCTTCCTAACTCCAGGTTTAGTTCTCTCTCTGAAGAGGTTACCCATAAAGAGGGTTAGGGTTGCTCTGGAGACCCCAAAATACCAACACATCAGGTCCTGCTGAATGAATTCAACTCAAGTCTTCTCTCAGCCAAAGAAAAGTAAAATTTATTAGAAGTTCGCTTGTATTAGACACAGAGTAAGTCTGTGCTAGGTCATTCTATGGCACTCTCACCATTTTATGGCACTCTCACTATTCTATGGTTCTCTCACAAACATGGAGACAAGATGGGGTCTTATATACAGAAGGTTGTGGGAGGAATCTGGGGTGGTCTAGAGGAGGAGTTTGGGGAGGGTCTTCAGGAGAAGTTAATGAAGTCAATGAGAGATTAAGGGTGGGAAGTTGCTGGAGGCCACCTGGAAACTACAGACTATGGTTGACTAGGCCAGTTCAAGGGTGGATTGATATTTTGATAGGCTCAAGGCAAGGGTGGGAAGTCTAAGAACAGAGACTTGGGCTCAGCCACAAAGTAAGGTTTATTGCCTCATGCAAATGCCTCATCAAATGGGACGATTTAATCAGAGTTCAAGGGGAGTTCCCAGAGCCTGTCCCTTAAGGACTCAAGGAGAGCTAGAGGGGGCTCCCAGAGCCCATACCTCATCACATTCACTACACCACCTAGATACTAATAGGAATTGGAGAGAGGAAATAGGGAGAGAGGAGGTGTGTGGTGGCTAGGTGGAAAGTAAGTTTTTCTTTCTGCATAAAATCTAGGCAGGGATTTATGGAATTGTGGAGCCTGGCCTCCAATCCTCAGCCAGGCCAGCTGTGTTCTTCAGCTCATTCCAACGTTAAAGTATCTTCCCCAGGGTAATTCAAGAAAGTCTTAAAAAAAAATAGTATAATAGTATTTTATTTTTTCCAATTACATGTAAAGATAGTTTCAACACTTGCTTTTATAAGATGTTGAGTTCCAATTTTTTTTCTCCCTCTATTCCTTCCCCTGAAGGATGACAAGCAATCTGATATATATGTGTATAAATTAATAAATTTAATTTATTTTAATAAATTAAACATATTTCACATTAGTCAAGAAAGTCTTTAATCTTATACTGGTGACCCCTTTGTAAGGAAAAAGGTAGAAAAGAAGATCACACATCCCTAGTCCTGCCTGATAGTCAAGGTAGGGGACAGAATCACGTCAGTCCTCAAATAAAAATTTTAATGGCTTATCATTGCCAACCAAATAAAGTTCAAATTCCTTTGCCTACCATTCAAGGTCCTTCCTAATTCCAGCCCCATCTCATAACTACTCCCTGTCATACACTGCCCAGTCCAGAGAAACTGAATTACTCACTGCTCTCTAAACGTAACCTGGGTCTGTCTTCCTTTCTCTTTTCTCTATGTTTGGAATGCCCTTGATCTTCCTCTTTGCCTTGCCTACCCTTTAAAACACAACTCAGATAGACTTTGCTGATATTTGCTGTTGATAATGACTTTTTTCAAAAGGAGTATAAGAAGGGCAGCTAGGCGGCACGGTGAACAGAGCACTTGTTATACATTATCTTGATTATTGCAAGACCCAAGTAATAATTTTAGAATGGACCCTTTATTAAAAGGCCACATGGCGGGCTGAGCCGGCACCACTCCACATCTCAGGTACAGCAATAGCAGTAGCAGCTAGCAACTGCCCCGATGTGGGGCAGAACCTTAGCTTATAAAGGGGACCTTACATAAGCAGTGATTGGTCAGTACCCACATTGAAACTCCCTCGCCTAACCCAGAAGTCCGCCCACTTCTATGCAGGTGAGCTGACTTTGGGGAAAGGGTGGAGACCCAGTTGGGGAGAGCAGTGGAGCTGACCTGGCAGTCTGGGGAAAACCAGGCACAATGCACTGGCCCTGGAGTCAGGAGGACCTGAGTTGAAATCAAGCCTGAGACAACACTAACTAGCTGTGTGACCTTGGGCAAGTCATTTAACCCCAATTGCCCTGCTTTCCCCCCCCTCCAAAAAGCAAAAAAAAAAAAAAGGAGAGTAAGAGGAAGTGATTAAGGATGGTAGAGAAATTAGTAATAATCTCTCAGGTACCTTTCATGTATTATGCTATGTTAGACATTACAGAATAGACTATTTCTCAGATGGCAATTGTCAGTCATTGCCAAGCTCAGACTTGAAGACTTTTAGGCTTGGTTGGATTTGTCATAGATTATACTCTGTTATAATATCTTTATGTAAACCAAGAGTTACCTCTGCACCATAATCAAGCATATATGATATGTCATTTATAATAAGACTGGTGAAGGGTAAAAAGCACAATACACGTTCACCACAGATGTTCACCATGGTTATGGAAGATGCCTTGCATAAGATTCAAACAAAACAACATTATTTATTGATGACAGTGTCCTAAACTTCTGTTAAATAGAGTATCATAACAATTTCATAGGACCTTATAGTCCCATACAGCTTCATTTAAATCCTCCTTCATGCAAGGAAATTGGTTTAACCATTCATGCTAGAAGAACAAAGTGGAAGAAAAACACATCTTTATCAATGAATTGAATAAAGGTATGGATGGCATATATATCGTATATATTTATAGATAACAAAATCTAAAAGAGGTATTTACTGTGTTGGATGACAAATTTTCTACTTAAAATAATGTTAATAATGTTAGAACTTCAGGTCAAATTTCATAAATAAGTTGAGTCAACTAGTCAGCTAGCACTTATTATGTGCCTACTGTTTGCCATATACCATGTTAGGCATTGGGGACTCAAAGAAAGGCAAAAAAAAAAAAAAACCCAACAAAAAGCAATCCCTGCTGATTTAAAATAAAAAATCCCTGACGGAATTTAATAGTGCTAAACAGAAAGCCCTGCGTTTAGGACTAAATTAGCTTTCATATAAGTACACAGTTGTAGAGGCATGGTTAGAGACTAATTTATCCAAAACAGATCTGGAAGGCTTAACTGATTGCAAGCTCAAAATGAGTCAACAATGCATTATAGGGGCAGCTAGGCAAAGCAGTGAATAGAGTGCCGGCACTGGAGACAGGAGGACTAGAGTTCAAATGTTTTCTCAGATACTTCTAGCTGTGTGACCTTGGGAAGTCACTTAACCCCAATTGCCTTGACTTCTCCCCTCCAAAAAGAAAAAAAAAACCCAAACAATGCATTATAGACACCAAAATAAAAGCTACTCTTAAATTGATTACAATTTTATTCTGCATTAGTCTGCATTAACAGAAGCATGGTCTCCAGAGCAAGGGAGATAATCATCCATCTTGCAGTCTAAGTCAGATTGTATCTGGACTACTCTAGTTTGATCTCAGTGCCATATTTTAGGAAGGACATTGATAAATTAGAGAACATGCAGGGAAGGGCAATGAGGATGTGGAAGGTCCTTGCAATTATGCTGTTGCAGATTGGTGGAAGAAATTAGAGATGTCTAGCACAGAAAAAAGATTTAGGAAGAACATGAGAGCTCTGTATAAACATGTGAAGAGCTGTGAGGGGAAGGATTCAATTTTTACTTGCCCACTAACAGCAGAACTAGGAGTATTAAGTAGAAGTTGCAAAGAGATAAATTTAGGCTTGATGAAAGGAAAAAAAAATTTAATACCTATAGCTAATTCAAAATGGAACAGGGCTTGATCAGTTAGTAGTAGGTTCCCCTTAATTGGAGGTCTTCAATGACTTCCTGTTGGTGACTACTTGTTAGATATGCACACATACACAGACACACACAGACACACACATGGGGATTCTTGTTCAGATGTAAGTTGAGCTAAATGGTCATGGATGTGCTTTTCAATTGAGATACTTGGACTGTGTGATGTTTAATAAAAGTCATTAATGTGAAGGCATAGTAGAAAAAAACAATGGAATTTAAAATTAATTAATTAAAACCTAGATTTACAGGGTAAATTAGTAATATTTTTAAAAATTAAATATTTTAAATTATTATTTAATTTTAAATTATTTAATTAATAATTAACAATTATTATAACTTATATTATATATAAATAATTATAATAATTATTATTAATAATAAATTAAATTATTATTAAATATTTAAAATATTAAAAAAATTTACAGGGTAAAGTAGTAATACTTTGCTATCCTATGTAACCTTGGACAAGTCACCTAAATTCTCTGGGTCATAGCTTCTTCATTTGTAAAATGAAGGTATTGGTTAGATGGTCCTTTCATTTTTTCATTCCTATTATCCTATTATGACATCCATGACCAGAAAAGAAGACAGACTCAAGAATGAAAGTCAACAAATGAACAACCCAAGTAGTACTCTGATTTTGCCCAAGATATTAAAGCAAGAGAAGAAAAACCTATAGCACATTGGTTGCATGGAGGATCAATGGAAAAAAAACATGAATAAGAATATCACAAAGAATGGACATGAGACCTGTATCAATGGATCCAATATCTATCCTAGAAATCATGAGACTTTCAACATATCAAAGTAAATGGATGAGATAAATTCTAGAAATTTGATATCTACAAAACTTAAAACTTCCCAAATTTAATTTTAATGATTATTTTCAACTCCCATACTTTCTTTTGCACCAAATCATTCTTTTTTTTTTTTTTGCCTTTTGGAGGGCAATTGGGGTTAAGTGACTTGCCCAAGGTCACACGGCTACTTTTTGTGTTGTGTCTGAGGCCGCATTTGAATTCAGGTTCTCCTGACTCCTGGGCTGGTGCTCTATTCACTTCACCACCTAGCCGCCCCATCACCGAATCATTCTTAAAACTGTTAAAGAGACATCAGAATTAAAATCCCTCTCTTGGCTTACTGTTTTATGGAAATGCTAACCTAAAATAGTGCATCCACGGAAAGAAGCCAGGTAATCTATAAAAAATATATATATAATTGGACCCAGAATACAGCATTAGTACAATTTCAGATATTTGAGTCAATATATCACTAGTCTCTTAAAAACAGAAAAATCAGCTCATAAGAGAGGGCTCAGATACTAGTTTTGTCTAAGGTTGCACAGTGAGTCAGTGACACTTAGGGCAGAAATCCAGTCCACACCCAACTCTCTGCTCCAAGTATTAACCACTATCTTTAGAAACTATATTAAATATCTCAGGGTTCAAAAACCTATTTAAATGTTTATTTGGAAAGTGCCCTATGAGCTGTGCCTAAAGAGCTGAGTCAGCTCTGAGAAGCAGAAAAAGATCTCACAAAAGGAGAAGCCCTGAAAATGATCTGCTTTTTCCTTTAGATCAATAAAGTGAAGCATGAGATCAAGAGCACTTACATTTACCTAGCTGCTTCAAATTATAGTACGTAATGTCTTTTGTCCTACTTCAAATTCTCTTTGGTATGTCTGTGTGTGTGTGTTGGTGTGTGTGTGTCTACTTTCCTTCTGTTTTGGTTTAGGCTGAAGAACATGTTAAGCAAGTCTTTTATTCTCCTGAGTCAGCAAGTAAACTTCCCATGACTCTGCTGGTGGGATGAGTCACCAGTCTAATTTACCGGAAGTCACAAAGTCATTACTGTCTGGGCTGAATATTTAAGACCATTAGAGTCAATCAGTCTAGACAGTTTAGGGTGTAGCCACATATCCATTTTTGGTATTATATCCCCCTAAACTGAGAGACGCTAAGAAGCCTGTGGGCGTCTTTGAATCTCCTAGTCATTTACCTTTTCTTTACAGGCTAAACTTTGTTCCCTATGGGAATTTTTTTTTTATTGGGGGTTAATAAAAAGAAGACAGGTTATTTTTCATCATCCTTTCAATAACTGGGCAATTACTTGTCTGATGGATTAAAGCAAGACACAAAATAAATTCTATCAAAGGAAAAGTTCTCAAATTACTGGGAAATGCTTTCATGTTAATTATTATCATCTGGCTGGGAGACAAAGGGTTGTGGTTGGGTTTTTTTTTAATCTGAATAGGCATTGTTAAAGTGTGGGTATCAATGAAGGTGTGGCCATTTTAAAAGTCATCAGGATGGTTGTATTTTCTTAAAGTATGCCCATTTTCTCAGCTATAAAATTATACTTATTAAGTGAAGATGAAATGAGAAGCAATATAGCATAATGAATAAAGAGCTGCTCTCAAAGCCAAGGAGACATGAGTGCTGCCTCTGAGACATATTGGCAGTGTGATCCTGAGCAAGTTAGGAATCTCTCTAAGACTATAATGTTATGAAAAGATATGACTCTGCATTGGTAGAGAGAGTTTTGTCACCTGGTAGTTCCTTATACAAGTGAAATCACAGATCCCTAACCCTATTATATGAGGAAGGTGGTGGGTGCTAAAGTTTTAAACCTTAAGCTGCTAACTACCATTCTATTTTGAAACCTGTTATTATTGTAAAATGTTGAAAACTCTATTCCCCAACTTTCTGTAATAGTACTATTTAAAACATGATCTCCAAAGGAAACACAAATCTAGTTCCCAATCAGCTTAACTAGAAGGTGACTAGAATTAACATTTTTCTTTAGTGAGACTTGGCTATGGCAAAGGTAGTAAAAAGTCTTCTTAGTCTAGTGCAATGTCTTTAAATAATCATCATTTCTCCCTACTGGAGCTATCGCTAATGACCAAAGTGTGCTTTCCTGGATGCTGGGGAGAATTTGGCATGGGATTAATGTGAATTTGAATAAACCACTTTGTTGCTATTAAATTAGGGTGAGGCAAGTAGTGTTTATCAGAGAGTTCTACTCTTCCCCACCCTCTCCATTTTAACTGCATTATACTTGGATCATTGACAACATCTTTTTTCCCCTTCTAGTGTTATCCTCTCTTCATTATTTGTTTTTCCAATTTTTTTCTTTACCTGAAGTGTCCTTTTGTTTTTCCTTCTGCTCCATTAATTACTTGTTTTTCCCAAATTCTTTACTGCCTGAAGTGTTTTATTTTGAGCACTTTTTTCTTTTGTAAAGATATTCTCTATTTCTATTTGGAACTTCTTGTCTTTTCTTTGTCTATTTGGATCTACCTCCTGTGTCTGTTTTGCCCCACATTTTCCAGCCTACTATGTGCCTCTGTATACTAGAGCCTGTGGCAATACTGACTTTAATCTTCCTTCTCCACCTCTAGATATCTATTTTCTAGCATGCCAATGAAGCAAAACCCATAATAAGAGCAGATATTTATATAATGACTTGAAGATTTGAAAATTCCTTCACATGCATTATATCATCAAAACAGTTAGAGTTAGCTGTGATTATTTCCCCCTCTTTATAGATAAGGAAACAAGTTCAGAGAAGCTAAATTTATGACCTTGTCCAGGGTTATCCTAAGGATCAAATGAGACAATATTTATAAAGTAGTTAGTAAGGTGCCAGGAACATAATAGGTGTTATACACATGCTTTTTCTCTTTTCTCTCTTCTCTAAGTTCTTTCCCTCTCTTTGGAAATAGAAAAAAAGGTACACACACATATATAAGTATCTTATATCTTTTGTGATCTTTCTGAGATGCTGACCTCTTCAGAAATGTTTCTCTTTACTCTTCACTAAAATCACGAAATGAAGAGTTTGAAGGGACTACAGAGTCCAATCTCCTTATTTTATAACTGAGGAAACAGAAGCCTAGAAAAGAAAAGTTACTTAGTCACACAGTTAATAAATAGCGGAGTTGGGATTTTAACACTGGTTCTCTGTCTCTAAATGTAGTGCACTTTCAACAAACCTTATTGATATACAGAAAAAAGTTGACTCAGTTGAGAGAATAAACATTAATGTTTTCTTTCATAAAGCTTTTTCCTGTCTGTTGGTTTACCACAGAATGTCAGCAAACAAATGTTAAGGACAAAAATGTCCATAGCACAGAAACACTTATTGATTTGGGGGGCATAGGAAGTATACTTTAAGAGAAAAGTGAGACTGATTTTGATTCCCTATTGAAAGAAACTGACTGAAATTCAATAAAACTGAACTGTGAATTTGGAGAATTATATGGTAGTTGTTAGATAGCAAGTTGTGGTATAATGAATGTAATATATAAAAGCCTGTGGCTTCTAGCTTGGCCTGTTCATTTTGTGTATGAGGGTATTTTGTTTGTTTTTACACTGAGGTGGTATAAAGTACTGTTATTTGCCACTGGTCAATGGACTGGAACTATCATTATGGCCAAAAGGGGTAAGTGAGCTATTTCTTCTTCAGCAGGAGAGCATAGCTGAGGGAATACTCAGACAAAAGTACTTATGTAAATGATCTATCTTAGACCTGCACAACTTGGCAGTAAGTAGGGACCAAAATTAAAATAAGCTAAACTTCTTTGGGCCGCAAATAGGTTTTTAGTGGCTCACTTTCCAATTGAAGGTATAATTAATAAATTATTTTGAGCAAAAAAAAAAAAAAGAGAAACAGATCAGGAGACAGGGCTTTCAGCTGTCTGACCATTACATCCATACCTAGTCAGTTACCAGTGAGGGAAGCACCAACATCTAGGTTTTCAAAGTCAGGGGGCTCAAAAAAACCATGTTTTTAAAATTCCAATTAATATCAATTAATTATACTTATTAAGATTTTTATTTATCATAAAATCACATAAATGTTTAAAATTACTTTGCTAAGCGATAGAAGTTTTAATACATTTTTGACGTTTCTTGCTGTTTACATTTAGTTAGCGGGATGTATTATACTTCTTGTCAACACTCAGTTTATTGTACTCTGGAACCATGTTTGAAATCGATTTCTTTAGAAATCTGAAAACTAACCGTAGTAGCTGCCTCATTTTCAAGAACACAAGCTCCTTTCTTGAAAAATCGTTGTTCCCCACTGAGATTTTTCAACAAGTTGGATGCTTTAACTTGTTTTTTTCTTGGTGTCCAATTTGCTTAAGCAGAATATTTTGATTTGAAAAGGCTGTAAAGATTGTATTGCTTTACAACGACTGTTACTTCTCAGCAAACAAGGCACAATATTTTGTCTCTTGTGTAAGTAAGCAAGTATCTATCTGTATACTCTGGATTAAACACTGTATGTTCTGATTCAATCTTCTGTTCCTTTTTATCACCCATTTACAAAGTCACCCCTAAAACTTTAATGTTAGAAGCAAAAAAACCTCCACAGCAACTGCTCACATACAAAGAAATACTGAACTGAGTGTCTGATCCTCATGTAATGTGGAGGGTGGCCCAGCTAGGCAGCGAGGGAGGGGAAGATGGCCTTGCATTACTGCTGCTCATCGCATAGTGGGTATCAACTGTGTTGGTGCCTGGCTTCTCTCACTTTGTCCCTGTTCAATGCCAATAATAACTGAAAACACAGCGAAAAGATACAGCTCTCATTCCTCTCAGATTAGGGACAGACTGACAATGGTTGGTTGCTATGGGTCATGTGACAAACAGAAGAGAGTACCCAATGGCAACCCACCTGCCAAGTTATGTGATACGCACAATAGTCACTGGGGGAAGACAGGATAAGCAGGGCATGGACAAAGCACTCATTACATCTTTATTTTCTTTTACATCCTCTACATTTTTTGTAGGCTGCTATAGCAGCAAGCACCCTAGCATACCCAGGATGGCTGTTAGCGCAGGTTCTTAGATCAGCTTTTCTAAAGGAAAGCAACTCAAAATGGGTTAATAATCTTACTTTAATCAAACATATATCATTTACCTAGTTCAGAAAAAGTCAGCACCCTGAACTTCAGAGAATACAAACAGAAGTTACAAGCAGACAAAAAAAAATACGGATAGAGAAACAGATCAGCAGACAGGGCTTCCAGCTGTCTGACTATTACATCCATACCTAGTCAGTTACCAGAGAGGGAAGCACCAGCATCTGGGTTTTCAAAGTCAGGGGGCTCAATGGCTGCCCAGAGTCTCATCTGGTCAAATCACACAACTCTTCCCAAAGTAAGCCCCACAGCAAAACCTCACATCAGGGTATATATAGCCTTCTCCTGGGTCAGAGAACGTCACAACCCTCTTGACCCACTGCCAATCACAAAGTAACAAGGTGTGGGCATTCCTGAAAAATAAGCCTCTCACCACAGGCTCCATGTGACCACATTTAGCCTATTAGGAGGCAGAGTATATTTTCAAATCTGGGAAGGTTCTCAGAGTCACTTAAGCCTATCAAGGGGCAGGGAAGATCTTCAGATTCCCATTACCATTATAGCTGCCTGAAATTCTTTGGTGGGTCACAAGCAGCCAGTGACTTATATGTTGTGCAGGTCTGATCTATCTGGTTGTCGCTTACTTGACCTAAAGACATCTTAAAGTAGATACATACCCTCACTTAGTGAATGCCTTTCAACTTTTCAATTTCTAGTTGCCTAACAAAACTAACAAAAACACAGAAACATGAAACAACAGATCAATTTTCAACAAGAATTCAAATAGTCTAAATCACAACCTGCTCCCCATTCCCAGTTTCATGATCGAGAACTTCAGATATCAGGAATTTGAAAAGATAAACACACTTTTTAAAAGGAAGAAGAAAATTGCTTGAGAAGTAGGCATATATTGCATTCATTATATCACAACTTGTTATCTAACATACTACCATGCAATTCTCCAAATTCACAGTTTCTTTGTATTTCCAGATACAAGCTGAAATTATGAGCACTCTTTCAGTTTTACATAAGGTATCTTGGTTACATATCATAACAACTTGAGAAAGAACAAGATCCCTTAATGGCTTCAGAATCTTTGGAACAAAAGGAGAAAGAAATGTAAGGTACTGTTTATTTTTCAAGAAGGGCAATATCAATTTGTCACTGTCAGTCACTTTTATAGATGCACACATGTGACTTCATTGCTCCCAAGACAGTGATACACTGCTAAAACCCCATTATAGCTAATGCTATTCATAAAAATGATATTATTTGAAAATCAACAAAAGCTATTTCCATATGCTATCAGTGGCCCATATCATCCAGTGTTGTAACTACTGATTCTCTACCTACACTACACAATCCCAAACAATAAACACCTTTTTAATTTCCATTCATTTGAAGGTTACTTTCTACCATTATTTCATTGACTATTGGAACTGGAAGGAACCTGAGACATTATCTAGTCTAATATTTTCATTTTAAAGGTGAGGAAACTGAGGCCCAGAGAAGTGAAGAGACTTGCCCAAGATCATAAAGAAAATGAATGGCAGATCTGGGCCTAGAGCATAGGTTTTCTGACTCCAAGTCAGGTGTTCTTTCTACTATGTTGTCTCAATTTAGTTCAGTTTAATTCAATTCAAATCAATTCAAGAAGAGCTGGTTTGGTATAGTGACTAAAAAGCTGGCTCTGGTTTCATGGGGTCCTTGGTTTAAGCCTTACTTTTGGCACATAATGTATTATGACTCTGAGCACAACTTGTTATATTCTAGTGCTCCAGGCAGCTCTCTTGTCTCTAAGTCTAAATTGCAGAACTCTTGAGGGAGTTTCCTTACCAGTAAACTCCTTACACTTATTAAATCATAGGCAAAAAAAAAAAAAAGAAGAAGAAGGAGGAGGAGGAGATGTGTTGGGGGTAATTACCCTTCAATTCCCCTCAGCAAAAATATTCCAATAATCTCCCTTGAAAAAAATCCAAACTCTCAAACCACTTACCCAAACAAAGCAAAAAACTCCAATAGCTCAAAGGAGAGAAGCAGAGATTCTCTTTTAGATGTCTTGAATTTATGTCTATATTTAAAAGAAATGTTTGCTAATAGTGGTCATACATTACTTTTCTTTTTTCTTCTTCTAAATAGTAGTTCATTTTTAACATTCATTTAAAAAAAATGTTGAGTTCCAAATTTTCTCCCTCGCTCTCTTACCCCTCTTCTAAAATGGTAAGCAATTAGATATTGGTTATATTTGTATAATCATGTTAAATATATTTCCATATTAGTCATGTGTGGGAAAAAACAGGCCAAAAGGAAAAAAAATGAAAAAGATAAAGAAAGTATAAAGAAAGTGAAAATAGTATGTTTTATCTGCATTCAGACTCCATGAGTTCTTTCTATGCATGTGGATAGCATTTTTCACCATGAGTTGTTTGGTTTTAGATCATTGCTGATCTAAGATCTGAGAAGAGCTAAGCTATTCATAGTTGATCATCACAAAATATCGTTGTTACTATGTACATTGTTCTCCTGGTTCTGCTCACTTCACTTTAAATCAGTTCATGTAAGTCTTTCACATTTTTCTGAAATCCACATGCATTTCATTTCTTATAGCACAATAGTATTCCATTACATTCATATACACAACTTGTTCAATCGTTCCCCAATTTCCAATTGTTTGCCACCACAAAAAAGAGTTGCTATAAATATTTTTGTATGTATAGTTTCTTTTTCTTTTTTTTATAATCTCTTTGGGATACAGACCTAGTAGTGGTACTGCTGGATCAAAGGGTATGTACAGCCTTATATCCCTTAAGCATAGTTCCTAATTGCTCTCCAGTATGGTTGTTCTAAACTCTACCAACAATGCATTAGTGTTCCAATTTTCTCACATCCTCTTCAACATATGTCATTTTTCTTTTCTGTCATATTAGCCAGTCTGATAGCTGCCAGGTGGTACCTCAGAGTTGTTTTAATTTGCATTTCTCTGATCAATAGTGATTTGGAAAATTTTTTCATGTGACCACAGATAACTTTGATTTCTTCATCTGAAAATTGCCTGTTAATACCCTTTGACCATTTATCAATTGGGGAATGATATGTATCTTTTTTTTTTTTTGGCTATTTGGAGGGGGAAAGGCAGGGCAATTGGAGTTAAGTGACTTGCCCAAGGCCACACAGCTAGAAAGTGTTAAGTATCTGAGGCCTAATTTGAACTCAGGTCCTCCTGACTCCAGGGCTGGTGCTCTATTCACTGTGCCACCTCACTCCCCTAAATGACATGTATTCTTACAAATTTAACTCAGTTCTCTATATTTGAGATCATTATATCCTTTTTTTTTTGAAGGGGAGAAGGCAAGGCAATTGGGGTTTAAATGACTTGGCCAGGGTCACACAACTAGTAAATGCATCCAGTGTCTGAGGCTGGATTGAACTGAGGTCCTCCTGACTCCAGGGCCAGTGCTATTATATACTATTTAAAAGGAATGAATGAGGTAGAATTTTCATGGCACATCTTTCTTTACCCCTATAAGATGTATAGGCCTTTTAAAAAATCTTTGTCATTCATATATGTAACAGGATGCTGTAGGACAGATTCCTTCTGGTTTCAAGGGGGAAGTCCCCTTCTTTCAACCCCTGAGGAGTTTTTCCCTGACTCTTGGACTGTTGAACCCTAACTTTGATAGACATAGTGCCTGTCACAAAGCAGGCACTCAATAAATGTTACTTAATAAATGTTTTCAAGACATGTCCATCCTTAGAGATTGTGGAGAGGCAGAGTTGAGAAACTACTTGGGAGGTGATGACATGAAAGCTAGACAGAGCAGAAATGGAGAAAGGGGATAGCCAGCATGAAGGACATGTGCCAGGACTCTTGAGCCCCAGGTGATATTACAGAATCGGATATAAGACAAAGTACAGGTCTGCCAGAGCTGATGATTCTTTATTTCCACTCTCTCCCTTCTTTTCCATGCTCTCCTTATATGAATCTAGCATTTGAACCTAATGCCTTCACCAAAGATAGGGGTTGATGCTTTCTTCTTAATAATCAATTTACCTTTTTGGTTGAAACATTATTCACTATTTTTTTTTAGCTGCAATCAGGAAAAATAAGTCATATACAAGACTGTGAGGAAGGAAAAAGCTTTAAAATATTGATATTTTGCAAAGCTGAACTCTCTGTCTAGGGACTTAGGCCCCCAAAAAAGCTGTTTCAATTTTATAGCCTCCCAGGGCAGAGAAAATACTTATACTAAAGGTTCCCCTAAGCAATTAGTCATCAGTGTCTATGGGTAGCTAATATACCAGGTTGACTCTGAGATGGGACATCTATCTTTCCAGTCTTAGTTTAAGAGGAAAGCCCTCCGACAAGAGAATTACCAAGCAAGTGGCCAAAGAGAAAGACAAGCCTGATCCATAAAGAGTAGCCATGGGGGGATGAATAAAAGTAATGATGGTTCACTGTGCTGCTCCCGCTCAGCATGGCACGAGCACTGCTAGATAGATTGAGAATTGGAAGGTATCTCAAAAGTCACCTACATCATAGAGACATGATTCAACTGCATTTGTCCTTGAACTCCTACCAATTAGGAATGTAATTTCTAGAAATAAAATAATCAACAAGCATTTACTTAAATTTTACTACGTGTGTATTAGGGGCCAGGGATATGTTGACAAAAATGTCCTTGCCTGCCAGAAGCTTATATTCTGTTAATATATTCACTATAAACAGAGTTCACTAAAATGAAACTATTTGACTGTGGCATTCATTAGAATGGAATTTGCCATAACTCAAACTTCTCCCTGATGTTATAGGGCAAAGGCCATGTCTTCTTCATCTTTGTATTCCTCCAGTATTTACCATAATGTATTTCACAAAGTTGGTGATTAGTAAGAACTTGCTGAGTTGGATTTGAATTCTTTCCTACCTAGCCTTTTTGCCATTTTTGTATTCAATACTTGAAATTTTATCTCCTGCCTTTGTGCCTTTGCCCAGGCTATTTTCCATGCCCCAAAATATTTCTCCTTCTCACTAGAACCTTAAGGCTCCCCAGTGCTCAACTCAAGTATCACCTCCTTCAACGAATTCCCCCAGTTGTGAGTGATCTACTCACTCACTCCCTACCAAATTACACCGTATTTATTTTGTATATATTCTATACATATATGTGCACACACATACATGTATGTGTGTATTATATATATCAGTGAATATGTTGTCTGTTCCCACCTCCCCCCCCCCAACCCATCCCTATTAGAATACAAGCAGGAATTGTTTCACTTTTGCATTTGCATTTAGCACAGTGACTGGTACCTGATAGGAGCTTAATAAATGCTTGTTGATTGATTGATTCCACAGTGGCCATTAGCTTCTCTGTCCAACTATAGATCTTGAATTAGGTAGAGAATATTTGAATATGAGATGCTTCCTAGCACTATCAATTCACCTTGTGTGCCAGGGCTAACAATGCTTTAATTGTTGCAATGCTTTCCATGATATCTGGTATCTATAGTTTGATATCCTTTTCTTATTTTGATAATTTTTATTGTTGTTTTTCTGTTGTTTCAGTTGTGTCTGACTCTTTATGGCACCTTTGGGATTTTTTTTTTTGACCAAGATACTAGAATTTTTTGCCATTTCCTTCTCTAGCTCATTTTGCAGATGAGGAAACTGAGGCAAACAGGGTTAAGTGACTTTCCCAGGGTCAAAGAGCTATTAAGTGTCTGAGGCTAGATTTGAACTCAGGTCTTCCTGACTCTAGGCCCTATGTACTATTCACTGAACCACCTAGCAGCCTCTATTTTGATAACTCCTCACATTTATATGATGCTTTACAAGGCATTTTACCTGTATTTTCTCATTTGATCCTCATAACAACCCCCTGAGATAGATGCTATTTGTCTCTAAGTCTAAAGCAGTTCATTCATGTGTGACATTTTCAAGATGCAAGACTTAATTAGATAATAGCTAAAATAATGGTGCTACTCCAGTAGTACCTGACACCCAGTAAGTCTTTAATAAATGTTTATTTACTGGCTAAAGATTGTTTGCTATAGGGGTGGCCAGGTGGCTCAGCAAGTAAGAGCACCAGCTCCAGTGTCAGGATGACCAGAAATTGAATCCGGGCTCAAACACTTAGCACCCACCCAGAAACACCTGGCCGTGTAACCTTGAGCAAGTTACTTAACCTCGACTGCTTAAAAAAAAAAAAGATTGTTTGCTATAGAATATTCACATTTATACACATTTTATAAATATCAATATCTTTGTGCACTGGAAGTTTATTCCATCCTCCCTTTTGAAATATGAGCTAGCATTTCACATGTTTTCTCAGAGCAGTTTGAAGATAATTGGCATTTATTCTTTAAATGTTAATTGTCCCTTTTTTGTTGTTTCTACCCCCAAAACCTAGGTATAAAATCTTCCCTTCTTTTCCCGGTAATATTTTCATAGATAAGCTTTAATTTGGTTCTAGATAACTTCATGGCATTTGGAATTATAGATAAAATCCTCCATATTGCCCCTTGTTAGTTAATATTGAATAAATCAGGGTACTTTCTACTCTTATTCTCTCATTTCTCTCAACTAAGGACTGCACTCAAAGACCCCTAAACAGAGATCTAGAAGTAGAGGTATCATGTAATACCTTGCTCCCCACCAATTACCATCCTGGAATCCCTCAGAAAAAGCGTCTCTGACATATTACTGACAGTTTTATTCCTTATCCCCAAAAGGAAAATTGGAAAACAATCTTTGAAAATGACACACCATCCTATTCTCGTGACCTGTCATACCACTTCCCCAGTGTTCAGGCAGATTGGAAGGCCCTTAGCATACCACTCTTATCTCTAGCTGCTTATAAAGAATCTTCTTTGATAAATCTATTTTGTAGATGTGAATCTTATGCATGAGTTTCCTTTCCCCTCCCTAATGAAGACATTTTAGTTAACATATTTGAAGAGCAAATTCCCAAATGAAAGTGCTAAAATATATAGGAGAAATCAATCATTTTACCCCCTCATTTTAAAACTTCTGGAACTCAGGGAGCCCTGTGCCAAATACTGCAGTGAGGGGCCCTAATTTACCCTGTGGCTGCTGGAAAAGGCATCTGTTTGTTGTCTTTGATATTCAAAGATGCCAGATGCCTTTAATCTGTCTCTCATTCTTAAAATTAGCTTGGAGATTTTATCTGAACCATAGCCTTCTTTGTGGGAGGCTTTGTTTGGGTGCCAGCCTAAACAAACATTTATTAAGTGCCTACTATGTA
The DNA here is from genome assembly GCF_028583685.1 of Petaurus breviceps papuanus. Lineage (NCBI taxonomy): Eukaryota > Metazoa > Chordata > Mammalia > Diprotodontia > Petauridae > Petaurus > Petaurus breviceps. The sequence goes on along the minus strand of NW_027187295.1, from coordinate 4,962,201 downwards.
CATTGTGCTAGGTACTGGGAATTCAAAGACAAAAACCAAACAATCCCTTTCCCCAAGAAACTTATATTCTACTTTGTGAAAGCAACATGTACAGAAAAAGGAAAGACAAAATACATAAAAGTAACTTTGTTTGGGTTGGAGCAGGGGACAGAAGCACTGACAACTAAGGGGATCAGGAAAGACCTTGATTAGGAAGAGGCCTTTCAATTGAATCCTTAAGACATTGACTCCATCTTTACAATGTCTATGATCTCATTGACTTGAATATTCCCTCAATCAGCTTTACTTGTGTGATGCTTGTCCATGTTTTCCCCCTATATCCACCAGGGAGGATTTCCCTAAATGCCAAGATGTCTCCTTTAGTTCTCTTTACATTTTATGGGTATCTGTGCAAGCACTCAGGCTGTCTATTCCTTGTTCTTGTTACATGAGTGACTGTAATGGTAATGGAAATTTGAAGATCTTTCCTGTTTTGAAGATCTTCTGGGCCCCCTAATAGACCAAATGTAATCACATGGAGCCTGTGGTGGGAGGAATTTGCTGAAAGGAAGAGTAGAGCCCACGGGAGTCAGAGTAACTGGGGGGGAAGAGAGAGGAGGCAGGCAAGAAAACAGCTAGGCTTGTGAGTGTTTGTGGGAAGGCTAAAGGATGGTGTGGTTCCCTGCTACATTATGGTGTATTAACTCCTTTGTTGCTATGATGGATTTTACTTTCTGGTGTTGGGATTTGTTTTTCTGGTGTCTGAATAAATGTTTTGCTTCTATCTTCTATATGGAGAGTGTGTTTGTAATGCGAATGTAAATTTTAAAGATCTTCCCTGCCCCTAGGCTAATGTGCACCTGAAGCCTGGGGTGGGAGGCTTGTTTTTCAGTAGATACTTCTTGATTGGCTAGTGAGTCAATAAGGTTGTTACATTCTCTGAGCCAGGAGAAGGCTATATAAGCCCTGATGTGTAGCTTTGTTTTGGGACTCACTTTGAGAAATGTTCTGTGATTTGATCTGAATTCTGGGAAGCCGTTGTTGAGAGTCCCCCGGCTTTGAAAAATCCAGAATGTGGAAACCCAGATGTTGACTGGGTATGGATGTAATGGTTGGACAGTTTGGAAATCTGTCTACTTGATGTTTCTGTCTTGATAATTATGCCTGTATACTTTGAGGTTCAGGGTGCTGACCTTTTCTCCTGAACAAGGTAAACGATATATGTCTGACTGATTAAAGTAAGCTTGTTAACCCATTTTGAGTTGCTTTCCTTTAACAAAGCAGATCCAAGAACCTGTGGTAGCTGCAAACCCTGAGGACGCTTGGGGTGCTTGCTGCTACAGTGTTATATTTTGTGATTCAGAACTGTGCTAGCATATTCATAGTCACTATCAGTGCTGTGAATATTGCATTGGTTCTACAGTAATCCACCATTTTTTTTTATCATACATTTTCCTTAGCCACAGAAATCACTGTTGAAAATATGATGCAGGGGCAGCTAGGTGGCACAATGAATAGATCACCAGCCCTGGAGTCAGGAGGACCTGGGTTCCAATCCAGCCTCAGACACTTAACATTTACTAGCCGTGTGACCTTGGGCAAGTCACTTAACCCCAACTGCCCTGCCTTCCCCCCTCCAAAAAGCAGTAAAAAAAGGAAAAAAGAAAAGAAAAGGAAAATATGATGCAGTGTACTTGGGTTAACAATGTTGAATAATAAAGATTGCATTATTCTACAGTTACATTGTGTGGCTATAAATAAACAAGCCATTTTTCTGGAGGAGAAAGCCTCTTAAAAAGATTTTTGGGGTGTGATAGATTTGTTTATTTCACAATATTAGGTTTGTAGGAAATTATTATCTCACTTGTGATACATGTTCTGCTCATCTCCACATAGCATTATAAATAAAACTGGAAGGGAACTTCATGAGTCTTTCCCAAGCCCTTATATAATGGGATCTTTTAATGCAAAGGAAGGAATATTTTTATAACTTTTCTTGAATAATTCCATGTTGCATTCTACAAATATTTGAATCAATTCATTGGTCCATTAGCAATAAAAGCTAACATTGAATTTTATCACCTTCATGATCTTTGCCAATTTGATGAGTGGTATTTTAGAATTGTTTGAATTTATATTTCTCAGGTTATTAGCAATTTTGAACACTTTTTGATGCATGTTGGCAGAGTGGAGAGGGAGTTGGCTTTGGAGTTAAGAAGGCTTGGGCTTAAGTCCTACCTCTGACATGTCCTGGCTATGTGACCCTGGGCAAGTCACTTAACCTCTTAGCATTCTAAACACGTCTCTAAGATATGAGATAGCCCCATCTTGTATTGGTGCAGGGAGTTTCCTCATTCAAAATCTCCTTATAATCCCTCAGTCAATTATCTCCAATTTATCCTGGAAATGTTTTATTTGAGCATAATTATTTACATATGTCTACTACATTAGACTATAAGATCCTTGAAAGCCGGGACTGTCTTTTGACTTTTATTGAATCTCCATCTCTTAGAACAGTGTCTAGCACATAGTAGGCACTTAAATTCTTATTGACTGACTGATACACTGATGAAATCACAGATCCATCCCTGTCCCTTGAGTATTTTTCTTCTTTTTAAGTAGATTTCCTGACGAACAAGGATCATTTTTTTCTTAAGTCTCTGCATCCATAGCAACCAGTATTGTGACTTACATATGGCTGATGTTCAACAAATGCTTTTTGATGAGGATATTTATTAGTCATTTTGTTGTTCAGTTGTGTCTGACTCTTCGTGACCCCATTTGGAGTTTTCTCAGCAAAGATACTATAGTGGTTTGCATTTCTTTTTCCAGTTCATTTTACAGATGAGGAAATTGAAACAGAGCTAAGTGACTTGTCCAGGGTCACACAGCTAGTGTCTGAGACCAGATTGGAACTCAGGAAAATGGTTTTTCCTGACTCCAGGCTTGGTGTTCCATCCACTGTGCCACCTGGCTGCCTAATATTGGTCAGAGGATCATAGATTTAGAACTGGATGCATCTAGCGAGCATCTTTTCACTTGAGGTTCAAGGGGTAGAATATGACAGAGCAATGATGTGAACCTGAGTGTTCTTACTCTAACTACAATGCTTACTCTACCAGAATCCCTTATTCTGATACAGTATCAATCACTAGCAATTTTATTTCCAGCCACATGTTACATAATGTAGAGCATAAACACTTTCATTGGTTTCAAGGAGGAATTCTAACTTTTTGGCTTGGCAAGAATGAAATCATTACCACATGCCATTTAGTATATAGTTACTTCAACAGCACCCAATTGACTGAGAATCTATCAATAGAACTGTTGCTCAAGTAACATTCAGATTTAAGATGAATCTATATTTTGTGATTTGGGGAATGGAATAGTAGGCATCTTTATAAATTAATAAATTAGGGGGAAAATACATCATTGTCAATTGTTTCAGTGGCATCTGACTACTGTAACCTCATTTGGGGTTTTAGTGGAAAAATCCTAGGGCAGTTTGGCATTTCCTTCTCCAGCTCATTTTACAGATGAGGAACTGAGGCAATCAGAGTTAAGTGACTTTCCCAGGGTCACACAGCTAGTAAGTGTCTGAGGCTAGATTTGAGCTCACAAAGGTTCTGCACTCTATCTATGAAGCCACCTAGCTTCCCCTAACCCATCATTACAGTAGAGCAAAATGAATAACAGGTTTTGAGTCAAAAGATCAAGGTTCACTTCCAGATTCACATAATAATACTGTAACTTTAGATAAGCTACAACCTTTCTGAGATTTATTTGCAAAATGGACATGGCAATACTTATGCTGTCTTTCTAACATGGTTGTTAGAGGATCAAGTAAGAGAATATACTTAAAGTACTATACAAATGTGAACCATTGTTTATCTTTTGAAAAAGTGCTGTTGTTGCATTTTGAGTTTATTATACTGCCAGGATATCCCTTTTATTGGCCCCTACTAACTAATCACTTTTATGAACTCATAATGATTACTTAAAAAAATTTTCATAGACATGAATGTTTTTGCTAATTAAAAAAAGACAAGCATGGTCAGCATCTTCAGAATTGCACTTATTTAGCATTTAGTGGTATAACCTTTGGCTTTGCACCCAAAGTTCTGGACTTACATTGACCAGGTTCAATCTTGGGGAATGTCTCCCAAATCATTCTCTTTGGCCTTTGTCTCAAGTCTGGTTTCCCTGGGAACCTCAGAATTTACTTCATGTCTAGGTTACCAGAGATGTGAGTAAAGGAGCCATAACTTCCATGTAAACTTTGTAATGGTAATGAAATTTAAAGATCCCTTTGTATTGGAAAGCTAAGAGGTACTTAGCACCTAGTTCAAATTAAGCCTCTGTTAAAGAAACAGAAGGTATGAACTCCTATTGCTGATATAACAGGAAGGGGCTGAAAAGGGAGGAGCAATACTATATATACCATGTTTCCCCGATAATAAGACACTGTCTTATTAATTTTTTTGGACAGAAAAATACCAGAGGGCTTATTTTCAGGGGAGGGCTTATTTTAATGAACATTGACAGCAATTTTAATAAACAGGTAAATGTGAACAAAAAAATGTACCTTTATTCAATAAGCAAATCACTGGGGAAGAACAGGATGATGCGCTCACTGCTGCAGCTCTGATTGGATGCAGCTCGGAGCGCGGCGTGTGTTTCACGGGGGGTGGGGGGGTGGTGCATACAGAGGGTACCTAATGTAGCGTGTAGCACAGGGGATCACCTTCACTACAGTAGCAATCTCAATAGGGCTTATTTTCGGGGGAGGGCTTATTTTAGAGAAATCTTACACAGTAAGGGGAGGGCTTATTTTCGGGATAGGTCTTATTATCGGGGAAACACAGTAAGAAAAAGCCCCAGAGAGACAGAGTCAGAATTCCTTGGGATAAGCTTTGTGGAGGCAGAAGCAGCTGCTGAGGCAGCTGAAGAGGAAAGACCCAGGCTGGAGAGAATGATTTTGATTTTAGGAACCTGGGTGAAGTGATTTTGATTCTGGGAACCAGCTGAAGCTTCTGCTGGGGAGCTACTAACTTCTGCTTCGAGCTGCCAAAGACTGAGGAAGCATGACTGTGATACTGGTACTTTTCATGAACCTGTTTGTGCCTTTGTTAAGCTTTAACTTCCTGGGAACAGAGACTGTGAAGGATTTAAGGTAGACTGAATGCTGTGAGCTTCAGCATGGAACAGGAAGTGCACAGAGAGCTGGACAAGGACTTGGAAGCTGTCTGCCTTTGAACCCAGGTGACAGTTTGGTGAATCCAGGTGGGACCTGGGACCATGGAAGGGGTTCTGAAAGGAATCTGAAAGACCACCCCAAGTAAAGCTGAAAGAAGACTTTACTTGGATACTGTGTACTGCCTGAGAAATTGTAATTTACTAGTGACCTAGGGGTAGAGGGCTTGTGTATTTTCTGGTGATTGAATAGTGAATGATGACTGAATAGTAATTGATTTGTAACTTAGTGTGCCCCATGAGTGGACAACTTTGACTATAGTACTTTGTGTCCCTTAAGGAGGCAAATCTCCTTAAGGATGGTTGAATGATTGAGATGATTGAATGATTGAGTTACTAAATGATCATTGTTCAAGACTTTGTGACCACTGTGGTGAAAACTATGTGGCCATTTTAGTGACAAGCTGTTGTGAATGCTGTATTTTGATTTTCTGTGATAAGTTGTAACATTGTGAATGCTATACCTTGATTTCTGTGAATGTTTTGCTCTGATTTGTTATTGAATAGAGTGTTCACTATACTGTGTAATCAGAACCTTGAAAAGCTGTTCACAGTAGCATTCTTCTGGAAAGCTGCTCATGCATGGCTTTACAACTTATATTGTAACAGTTCACACTGGGGGTAGCTAGGTGTTGTAGTGGATAGAGCACTGACCCTGGAATCAGGAGGACCTGAGTTCAAATCTGGCCTCAGATACTTATTGGACTCTGGGCAAGTCACAGTTGCCTCTAAAAAATATACCAAAAAATGCTAATTGGGTGCAGAATAACTTTTCTTTCACCCCACATAAAGAATGCAAAGGATACAAAGAACTAATAAGAGACTATAAATAATGCAGTAAGTTTCCTTCCATCTGGTAAATACCACTTTTAATAATGGCAGTAATAATAACATTTATAGCACTTTAAAGTTTACAGAACCCTTTATTAAATCATTTGAACTTCACAATGTTATATCATTTAATCTTCACAATGATCCTTGTGAAGTCGATAGGAATGACAATATCATTCACATTTTAGAGCTGAAGAAAGTGAGACAGATAGGTTAAGGGACAAAGTAAGATTCAAACAGGTCTGCCTGATTCCAGGCTCAACACTCTAGCCATTCCACCCCTTAGCAGCCACTCTAGTGACTTAACCACTGCCCCAGCTTCATGTACTACTCTCAGGTTTACCTTCCCTTTGGAACTGAAATAAATTTGGGGGTACTAGAGAAGCTGCCTCTCTGCTGTGGGTCTGGGAACTCAGGGGCACTTGCCAGTCTGCCACTTCCCCCAGCTGTTGCCATTTCTTGGGCTTAAAGGCTTTGCTATTGCCACTTCATTAAGCAGAGAGGAATATGCAGAAGATTAGGCTACACTCCTCCAGAAACCCTGATCTACTTTAAGGTTCCTGATATCTTTGGATCTCTTTCTCTGACTGTCCAGCTGACCTTTGGGAGAGCTGCTTGCCCTAGTTTTATATTCCAAGTACAAAGGTGTGGCTCAGGATTAGGGATGTGGTGGATGCAGAAGAGCCTTTGTTAAATTTTCAAGGTGAGTATTTACATCTCAGAAATTGATCAATACTGTTTTCTGGATTGTCCAGAGTGCGGACTTAAGAAAGTATTAATCATGTAGATAATTATGTGTCTTCTGTTTTTAGAGAGAGCTGTTCGGTAAAAGTTTACCAGGGTATCCCTGGCTCAAAGCCACAATGGCCTGAGCAATCGAACCACTTTCAATTCTGAGATTTAATCACTCCACAGGAATGTGCAGGTATATCAAGGAGGCACAAACAGTACTTTCTACACCTATTCAATCTACTCATGGGGATGAGGATGTATTCCAACCTATCCAAGACACAAAGTCCTTCGTATATAATCAAAGTCCCAAACAATGAACTCATCCTTTCATCCTTATCAAGTTGATCCTAAAGTGAGAAAAGTGTCTTCTTGTGTACCAGTAAACAACTGCTTGGAATAGCTCTACATCTGATCTTGCATTCTACACAGATACACATACACACACAAATGCACACACATACATATATACATATATGTATGTATGATGGGGGAATGACAATAGGTTATAAAGGGACTCCAATCTATGACTGAAGTCCCTGCTGTTCAGTCTGGAAGGAATTCACTAGGCCCAAGCAAACTTTGAAGTCAGGATTGTAAAAGTTTATTGTTACACTTTACAGTGGGCAAGGGTTCTTAGGGAACTGCAAACTTAAATAAGTCATAGGTATAGTTTATAAGGAGTCATGACAGTAAATCAGATGTCAATTATGGTAACTAGCTGAGTAAGGGTGGGATTAGGGAGGAGTTAAGGAGTAGACAGTGCTTAAAGGGACATGCACTTTTAATATCAATTGCGTATTGCCCATAATTCACTGGAAAATAGCCCAAGGTGGGGGCTACCTGGAGGTGTGGTTTTAGGCTTGAAAGGTCATTAAGTCAGCTATCGGTCAGGGCTGACTGAGAAATGCCTAGTCTGCCACCCATCAGTGTCATGTTTGACAAGATGGATGTTGGGAACCAAGGCCAATGGAGACTCAGTATGTATATAATTGGCTAAGGAGTTAATCTACAGATAGTGTATTGAAGGATTCATAGGTGCAGCTGGCCATTATACTAAGGGGAGATAAACAGTTCATGAATTGTTGCTGGGCAGAGTGCTGGTAGGGGGAAGGGGCAGAGTTAATGCTCTGAGGCTGGGGAGGGGATATGTGATTTTACAGACTGGTTTTACAAATTGATTTTACAAACTGATGTTACAAACTGATGTTACAAATTGATGTTACAAACTGATGTTACAGAGATAGATCCCAAGCACCCCATCAGGTAGATATGTATGTATGTATCTCACATAGACTTATAATTTACTAAAATACATACACACATTTGTGTGTATATTTTGTTGTTTTCTGATAGTCTGGGTATAGAAATGGGAAAGACATTTTTCCACACTGTGGTAAACTCACTTTGTTTTTATGGCTGGACAATTGAACTCACTATATTCTGAGTTCTACATTACCAAGCTAAAGTACTAAGCTCCTTCTAAAGCTTAGGATTTACAAAGGCTTTGTGGGGTGAGATGTGAAGAGCCTAATAGATCAGACAAAAAGCTTCTTATAAGCACATATAATGTGTACATAATAGACTAAAAGAGATCTGTAAGTGGTGGTAGGGAAGGGGAGGGAATGTGGCAGAATTAATGGTTTTTAACAAGACCAAATATTTTGAGAAAATCATTTAACCTCAATTTCTTCAACTCTAAAATGATAAAATTGGACTAGAGGGTTTCCAGTGTCCTTTCCAGCTCTAAATCTATACTCCTAAATTCAATTTCAGGCTTGATTGCCTCAATTCTACTGTTTAAAATACACAGACACCGAAAACTAGAGGACTGGGAAGTGTTATTGCTTTGTTAAGACAACCACAGTTGTTTTTACTGGCTGTTCTAAGTTCCTGGATCAATTAATGATTGAAGTTGAGTGACAGATATGATAATGGAAAAACTAATGTTGTGGAAATTCCACAAGGATATTTCTTTATGTATGGGATTGGTGGTTTTGTATCAGACTAAGCCCTGGGCTTAGGGACTTAATTTAATTGAGTAACAAAGATAAATAAGACTCAGCCTCTGCCTTCTAGGAACTTATAATGAAGTAGCAAAGATAAAACTTGTGCATAAGTAACTAAAATGATTATAATAATTAACTTTTTCTGTAATGCTTTAATACTTTTCACACAATTCTCTGGGGATTTTATAGAAAAGAAATAGGTTCAGTGATTAAATAACTTGAGGCAGCTAGGTGATATAATATACCAGCTGGGCCTTGAGTTAGGAAGACTTGAGTTCAAATCCAGCCTCAGACATCTAGCCTTAGTGACCCTGGGAAAGTCACTTCACTTCTTTTTGCTTCAGCTTCTTCAGCTGTAAAACTGGGCTAATAATGGCACCTGCCTTGAAGGATGGTTGTGAGTCTGAAATAACAATCTTTGTAAAGCACTTAGCTGTGCCCAGCACTTAGTAGGTGCTATATAAATACTAATTCTCTCACAATGACCCTAAGCAAATCACCTAACCTCTGCCTTCCCCCCCCCCCCCTTTTTTTTTAAGATTTTTCTTTTTGCTTTTTGGAGGGGGGAAGGTAGGGCAACTGGGGTTAAGTGACTTGCCCAAGGTCACATGGCTAGTTTTGTGTTAAGTGTCTGAGGCCAGATTTGAACTCAGGTCCTCCTGACTCCAGGGCTGGTGCTCTATTCACTGGGCCACTTAGCTGCCCTATGCCTGCCATTCATCAGCTGTGAAATGGAGTCAATTATACCTATACCTACCTCACAGAGTGGTGTGAGGATCAAATGAAATATTTGTAAAGTACTTAGGACAGTACCTGGCACATAGCTGTTGTTGTTCATACTTCATTCATGAAGGAAACCAATGACATCAGGAGGGTGATGTCTTGACTTGCAAGTGACTTGGATTTAAGTGAGGCAGGGCTGTGCAAAGTCACCAGCCTCACTCTCTCCTCCAGGGTCATCTGAGTCCAATGGCAAGATGTAGGTCAGGATGATTCCCGATACAGTGGGAGACCATAGCCTTTTTAAGCTAAGGTCTTTCCCAGGTCTCAATTTGTCTGAGGCAACACCAATTCAGTGATTAAAGGCTAGGTAAGAATCAAGGGGAAAGATGGCCTAGTTTGCCTTCACAAAAGAATCAGTCTCCTGACACATAGTAGATGCTTAACAAATATTTGTTCTCCCCCCTTCCCTTTCTTCTTTTCCATTTCCCCTTTATGTATTATTTTATCCCCATTCAAAGTAAGCTCCTTGATGGCAGAGATTGTCTTGTTTGCCTGTAATTGTATCCCCAGTGCTTAGCACAGTGCCTGGCATAGTATGCACTTAATAAATGCTCTATTTATGCCTCCTCCATTTTGAGAACTTAAAGTTGATTTTTTTTTAATCCAAGGACATCACTTTCCATTATAATATATAATAATAAATCCTTATTGAATTTCATTCTGTTTGAGTAAGTTCAGGGATTTGTACCTATTGTGCACCATATAAGCCATCCCTCCCATCTTTGTGTCATCCACAAATCTGAGAAGCAAGTCATGTATGCTTTTAGCCACATCATTGATTAAAAAAAAAAAGTTAAATAACAGGCCAAGTATAGATCCTTGGAAGAACTTTACTAAAGATCTCCTGCCTAACTGAAGTTGAATTCTTAACATATGCTCATTGAGTTTAGCCATTCAATCAGTTTGGAATATTATCTAACTATATTGTTTTCCAGATCATAATGCTTCTTTTCCATTAAAAAAAAATGAGATACTGGGGCAGGTAGGTGGAGCAGTGAATAGAGCACTGACCCTGGAGTCAGGAGGGCCTGAGTTCAAATCCAGCCTCAGACACTTGACAGTTAACTGGCTGTGTGACCTTGGGCAAGTCACTTAACTCCAATTGCCCTGCTGTTTTCCCTCCAAAAAAAAAATGAGATATTAAACTGTATCTTAAGCATTCCCCTGATGTGCCTTTTTAGTAACCCTATTAAAAAAGAAAGTACTAACTGAAAAATAAAAGTTTAAAATTAAAGGGATACTGTCCTTTACAAGCTTTCTTTTTTTTAGTTTTTATTGATATTTTTTGTTTGATTATATTATCATCATAATATCCTGATCGCTACCTTCCTCAAGAGCTATTCTATATGACTAATAGGGTTTTTTTTTTCTTTTTAAATGAGGGGAAAATTCACCACAACTGATTGATAGATTTAAAATGTTTGAAAACATATGCAAAATATGTAAGGTAAGGTTGGGGATATTTTCCCATAAAACTTCATTTGAATCTCATTTGATATTTATAATTTTGTTACATTTACTTTTGATTTTTTTTGGTGTGTTGTTCTTTCTGTCTACATTGTTGTAGTTACTGTGTGTTTTGATTTCTTGGCTCTGCTTATTTTACTATGAATCAATTCATATAAATCTCCTGACACTATTTATAACTGCCCTTTTGGTACTCTTAAATTTATCCTCTTTTACTTGCCCTTGCTTTCATCTTTCCTTTATATATATTTTACTATGTTTTTTGATGAGTTTCTTGAGGTGAATTTCCAGATATCTCTCATTTTTCTTCAAAAATTGCTTCCAGATGTGTATTTAGAATTTTATTTTTGAGAGTTTCCCCTTCTTCCTGGGATGGTTTCCTTTATAGAATTGTAGTCCACAGAGTCCTAGATTTGTCTGGACCCTTGAAAATTTTATTCTTTCCAAATCTAGGCTACACATCAGACTATACTCTATTTTTCTTTCCTTCTTTATCACAAACTCTAGGACAGTCTTGTCTTCTCGATATTCTCATTGTTTTCACCCTAGCTACTGGCTCAGTCAGATAAAGAATAGAATTTCCCCTTGCTGGATCCTTTACCTTTTGAAGCATCTACTTCATAAAATATGTAGCTTGGTGAAAACAAGTAAGCAGTTCTCTCTCTCTCCTATCCTTTTTATCCTAAAGGCCTTTTGATTACATTTACAATTATACAACAGTCTAACTGTTGAGGTTTGGGGTTTAGGGGTGTGTTAGCCCTTTGTTAGGGACACTGCATTGCTGACATTCTTATATTTAAAATGTAGTACAAACCCAAATCCCATTCTTAGACACTATCTTCTCAGTCAGCTGTTCTTTTTCCAAATTTTGTCTACTGTATTCCTTTCTATAAAACAAAACATAGCCTGTGCCACTATAGTCTTCAGCTCTTTGCCCAAGACTTCATAATCATTGGAGACAATTTCTTTTTCTTCTAAGAGTATCATTTGTGCCTAATTAAATCACCAGAAGTGCATAGTAGTGATCTATTTTAATAAATCCAATCCTTCCCCATTCAATCCTGGCTTTTTTTTTTAACTGATAAGAAAGATAAGGCCCAAAAGGTTTATGGTAAGAAACAAAGGATTACATAACTAGTTCAGGGCAGAGCTGATGGATGACATTTGAATACCGGTCTTCTGGCCCAGGCCATAGTTACAAATGTTTATAGGAATAGGATGAGACCTGGGAATTCATTGGTATGGGCAACTCTCAACTAAGTTAAATCCCTCTAGGGTAGGTTAATACCTTCTCTGCAATTTAAAGTTTTAGAGAGTTGTCTGGGGGTACAGAGAAGTGATGCCACTTGTCCAGAGTCACACAGATAGCTTGCATCAGAAACTGGACTTGAAGGCAAATATTCCTACTTTAAGTCTTACTCTCTATACACTACATAATGTAATCTCCCAAGAATTTGTATATTTGGGCAAATTGATTGAGTCAGGGTTGGAGGTAGGATGGAATTGTGGTGTTGATAAAGAAAATAGTCTAATTGTGGGTCCAGTTATGTCAAAAGAAGGGATAGACCTAACCCTTTGGGCTTTGGTGGGGTGGATAAGACAAGCCCCAAGACAGGAGTATCATTCCATTTGGATGCTGGGGTGGAGACATTACACAGACGATCATATTGTGGATTAGTTTTCATATGATATAGCAATGAACCAATAGTAAATTATATTGTATTGACTTTAAATCCTTATAAACCACTAAAGGCAGTTAATTACAAATGTTTATATAGTTCTTCTTGTTTGTCTAAATGCTTTACAAAAATGTATAATAACTCATTTGAGATTCACGACAGCCTTGTCAGATTGGGAGTATAAAAATATAATTTCCCTTTGGGCAGCTAGGTGACACAGTGAGTAGAGCATAGGCCCTGGAGTCAGGAGGACCTTAGTTAAAATCTGACTTCAGACATTTAAGCTGTGTGACCTTGGGCAGGTCATTTAACCCTAATTGCTCTACCTTCCCCCTCCAAAAAGACAAAAAATATATACTTTCCCCATCCCCATTTTGTGGATGAGGGCATAAAACTTGGAGAGGTTAAGTTTATTGCTCAAGTAATGATGCCAGGGTAAAGACCGCATAATGTAAAGAATATTGGGCATAGAGTCAGAAAAGACTGCATTAAAAATCTTTACAAATTCTCCAGAGTGTCCCAAAAGTCTTAGATGTTTGTGATGACCACAAGAAAGACATTTTCAGTGTTTGGAACCAAAATTTCTTTCTGTGAAAAATGAGGATAATAATCCTTGTAGTACTTTCTTCCTGGGGTTGTGGTGAGAATAAAATGTGACAATATTTTAAATGTGCAATAAAAGCTCAATTATAATGATCTTTACAAGTTGAGAGTCATCTGAGTTGACTGTTGAAGGATGTGCTTCTGAGAGGCAGAAATGAGGAAGAAATGCACTTGAAGGATGGCAGGTAGCCTATATGAAAGAACAATAAGTTTAGAGCAGGGGTAGGGAACCTGCAGCCTAAGAGATCACAGTGGCCCTCTCGGTCCTTAAGTACAGCCTTTGACTGAATCCAACCTTCATAGAGAAAATCCCCTTAATAAAAATAAAACTTTCACTCAGTCAGAAGGCTGTACTCAAGGACCTAGAAGGCAACATGTGGCCTTGAGGCCCTAGGTTCCCCACCCCAGTAGGGACTAGATAATAGTTCAGTTTGCGTGGAACATAGTGGGAAGCAAAGGAATAAAAAAATAAGTCTGGAAAGGTAAATTGGATACAGATTATGGAAAATTTAAACACCAGGAAAAAGAATTGGAATTTCAATAGGAAGTCCCTAAAGCTCCCTGAAGAAGAGAAACCTGTGTCTTGGGAAGATTATTTTGGCAGTTATATAGTGGACAGATTGCAGAACAGAGAAACTAGAGGCAAGGACACCCTGCAGAAGATGATTATGATGGTCCATATGACAGGGAGAGATAATGTGCTGTAGCAGAGTCTTGTGCCCACAGAAATTAAACATTTGTGTCTGCAACAGGTAAAATGCTTTGCAGGCACTAAAACACCAGGTGAATGTTATCATGGACATAAAGAAACAGGCTAAAGGAAACAGAAACTCTAACTGAAATCTATGGACTCATCAACTCAACAACTATTGGAACTGTTTTTCAAGAGAAAACACTTATAAGAATATGGAGGTAATTTTGTAATCAAGCAACATTTCTCATGTGAGACAAGGAGGAAATGAAAAAAAAAGGGACATTAGATTGTTAAAGCTTTATCAAGGGCTTTATCAGTTTAGTTGAATGGTGGTCAAATTCAAAAGCAAAAGACTCTTGAGGGTGAATTGCTCCTAAGGGAAGGAGGAGAAGATGCCCCCCACAGCTCCTACACCCCGATGACCAGGAATCATCTTGGGAGTAAGAGTGACTGACAGCAGTATCTGCCCTGGTTGCTGAGAGACTCACAAAGGACAAACTCAGCACCCTAAGTCAGCTTCAGGACTCCACCTGGGTCATGATCCTTAGAGCCTAACAATGGAAATATCACGAAGACTTCATGAATGGAGGAAAAAAACTTCTAGTGACCTGGAGATTTGAGTTACTCATTTGACCACATTGCTGCTGTTTGCCTTTCATTTTCAAAGAGAACCAATGACATCACAGGTAATGTCTTGACTTGTTCATAAATTGAATTTAAGTGCAGTGTTGCTCAAAGTCATCAATCTCACTTTCTCTTCCTGAGGCAAGACAAAAGTCAAGATGACTGGTAATGATCCAGCATGCAGTGGATGGCTTTCAATGCCTGGCCAAGCTCTAAGCACTCCACGGTGCCTACTTCAGCTGTTTTCATGGCTGTTGGAGCAAATTGTTCTCATCTGTCCATTCCACCAGGGAAAGCCTTCACACACTTGAGGCAGACATCCTCCTAACTCATCAGTGGTGTGAGGCCTAGCAGTTACCTTCAACCTGGTTTAGTCTGTCTGTCTAGACGGGTTACTGGGTATGGCCAATGTGCAGGCTCCAGCTGCTTGGGGCCACAAGGGAGAGTTGGGTGAATCAGGTAGCATCAAAGATGGATAAGCAGCCCTGAAAAAGACTTTGCAAGCCCTCCTACTAGAGGTGCTAGGCCTTTTGAACTCCCCATACACCCCATTTAATCATATATGCTTTGAGCTCACTCATCCCAAGAACTCAGTGTGTGCAAAGGGACAATTTTGAGGGGATATTTGTGTGGTAACTGTCCTTGCTATGGCAAAAAAAAAAAAATATATATATATATATATATATACACACACATACATACACACATAAAATATGCATACACATACATATGTACACATATACATACAGACATATATATGTGTGTGTATATATATGTATGTGTATATATGTATATATGCTTAACAAACACCCTTTCTAAAAGCTTACTGTTTGTTGTTGCTGTGTCATTTTTCCATGTCCAACTCTATGTGACCCCATTTGGGGTTTTCTTAGCAGAGTTACTGGAGTGGCATGCCAATTCTTTCTCTAGACCATTTTACAGATGAGGAAACTGAGGCAAACAGGGTTAAGTCATTTGCCCAGGGTCACACAGCTAGTAAGTATCTGAGGCAATATTTGAACTCATGAAGATGTGTCAAAGCTAGCTGTCCCCCTCCCCCCAAGTTTATTAACTCTGACTAATAATAACTGGGAATAGAATATCATTAGTAATAATATTAAAACCCCCAGGTCCCTTAGTGTTTCCTTTCTTCCTTCCTTTACCTGTCTTTGCCTCACAGTGATTTCTCATCCATCCCTTCCAGGTTAAGCCCTATCTCCTGACAACTAAATATAATTAAGCAAAAAAGCACATGATAAAGGGAGCATCTGACCATGAATGCACCGCTATGTCCTAGTAGTTCCCCTTTTATCTGCCTTGAGCAAGGATTTAATTTTCTATGATCTCCTGCTTTGCCTTACTGGAGCCATTGTGCATATTGTTCTCTTGCTTGTGCTTACTTTACTCTATCTCAGTTCATACAGATCTTGTCACACTTCTCTGAATTCCTTCTGTTTGTCATTTCTTACCACACAATAACATTCCATGACAGTCACACACCATAGTTTTTCCAGTTATCCTCAAATCAGCTGGTGTGTATTTTGTTTCCGGCTCTTTGCTATCAAAAAGAATGTGACATAGAACATTTAGGTATTGTGTATGTCTTGGCTTCCTTGAAGCACATATGCAGCATCAGGTTTTCTTTGTCAAAGGGCACAGGTAGTTTGGTCATGGGTGTCTCTCCTGGACTGTGCCCTGAGGCAGCTACTCTGCTGTAGTAATACCTCAAACTTAGGGAAGTGCTTCTTTGTATTGTAGGTCCCTTTTAATGAAGTGAACAAGCATTAACTAAGAGTTATTACATGCCAGGCAGTGTGAAGAAGAAAATTACAAATTAGCTCTGCTAATACTTACAGAACATAGAACCAGAGCTCTAGATGTGCAAGGGACTTCTAAGGTTATTCAGTCCAATTCCTCTATTCCCATTTTGCAGATAAGGAAACTGGAGTCCAGAATGGTTAAGTAACATGAGCGTGGTTGTGCAGATAATAAACATCAGAGGCAAGATTCAAGGTCAGGCCCTTTGATTCTAAAACCAGTGATCTTTCCATTGCATCCTCATACCAAGCTGCACCCTCACAGGCAGCAGCCAGCATCAAAAAGCCTTTATTAAGCCCTTACTATGTCCCAGGTATTATGCTAAGTACTATACAAGCAAATGGAAAGACAGTCCCTGCCTTCAAGGAGCTGGAGGAAGAAACCTCAGAAAAGGAATTTGAAAAGTGAGGTAGGGAAATGGGAAGAGAAGTTAGGGAAGGGGGATGGTGGAAAAGCTCAGAGAATGAGAAGCACAGCCAGGACCTGAAAGAAACATGGCTTGCTTGGGTACATCCCCAAAATGGCAGCCCTAGAAGGATCTCATCAATGGGAAAACTGGAGCTGTCATGGGAGAGGCATATTCCAGTATAAGAAGGCCCTAAGCGGGGTGGCCAGGTGGCGCAGTGAGTAAGAGTGTTGGCCCTGGCATTGGGAGACCTGGAATTGGTTCCGGCCTCAGATACTCAGCACCCACACAAAAATAACTGGCCGTGTAACCTTGAGCAAGTTACTTAACCCCAATTGCTTTAAAAAAAAACAAAAGAAGGCCTTAAGTGAGGAAGGAAATTTCAGGTTGAAAAGGTTGTTGAGTCAACGTGAAGATGTCTAGAGAGCCAGAAGCACATCTGGGAAGGGAATGAAGCATGGCTGGCCTTGGCCCTCCCCCAAAATGTGAAGTCCTGGAGGAGTCATCAGCCTTTATTGTAGAAGGAAGTTCCAGGCTCTAAGAGAAGATTGTGAGAAAATATACCACAATGTTTCTAAAGCACTCTGCCCACTTTGAGAGATACTACATTATCATCAACAGAGCTCCTGGCCATAAAGCTCTTAGTGAGTCAGAAACCTGAGTTATATGGTGGAGGAACAGCTAAGCTTGTAGTCTGATGGGACTGTCTTAAAGGCCCAGCTTTGTATTATTTCTGCCTTTGGGAGTTTAGTTATAAAATATATGATGACTCATGATTATGCCCCTAAAATGCTCTCTAACAAGGGGAAGGAGGCTAGAGGTAGAATCCCAGTTCTATGCTAGGAAAAGTCACTATTTCCTCTGTGGCTCCCCTAGTCCCTCATGCTGCAAATCAGTCGGCACAAGAAAATACATATTTGCCCTGACTACACGAGCTTATGAGAAGTAACTAATTTAGGAAATCTGTTTAAAATAGAATAAGAGAGAAACCCGTTCCACTCCTACTTAGCTGCAGGGGTAGGGAATAGGAAGAGTTCAGTCTTCCTATTAGAAGTTAGTCTAATAGTCACTGTCCAAAGGAACACTCTATAATTCTTTGAGCATTCCCCCCTCTCGTTGCCTTCATTTTCCTGTGGCCTAGAAAAGAAGCATACACAACTCAGGCTGCTGTTCATACAGTCACAGGTAGAGGAGAGAGGGCAGGTAGCCTTTCCTGCTTTATCCTCCCCCTGGCCTTCTGGAGGAAGCTCCCTGTCCTCTTGTGTATTCTTCTCTCATCTTTTTCCCCACAAGTTTTCCTTCTAGTTCCACCTCAGTCCCAAATTACGTTATATTTCCTTGCCTCAGCAATTAAATCTCATCACTTTGTGTAGGTCCAATCCATTCTTCTCCCATCTAAAGACATTAGGCAAAACTATTTTTTGTTTTGTTCAAAGCCTTTAATTTCATTTGTGTGGGGAACTCTGTGATGGAGTAGTGCATATGGGCAACCACTGCACAACTTAGGTGCTTAGAGAGTGCACTGAGAGCTTAAGTGAGGTAGTTGTTCAGTGTCACATGATCAGTACGTATTAGGGCTCCGGTTTCCTCAACTGAAGAACAGGGGTAGGGCAAATTATACTGAATGACTTCCGAGATCCCTTCTAGGCCTAGAACTTTGAACTTTATCGATACTAGCAAGAACTAATTGATGTTATTCTCTTCTTAACATATAGTGAAATGAAACACTTGCCCTAAATTAAAGGTTACTACTATACAGGGCACAATTCAGGAAAGAGAGAGACTAGCTCTCTGTCCACTATTCAACTGCCTCTCATTATTCTTTTCATTATTATTGTCACTAATATAGAGCTAATGATAAAGTGCTCACTGGAAAGTATGTCATAATTTTTTTTTGTAAGAGAAGGGGAAAGGACTGTATTCCTTTAACTCTTCTTCTGAGACTGCTTTTATGGTGCACCAAGAACAACGATCTGGGCTTGAGTCTCAAGGTATTTGTTGTAGAAATGCCCCTTTTATTAGGTCAGTGAAGCCCCAAATTCAAGTGGTAAAAGAGTTCTTTCAGGCTAGAAATGTCAAGGGTGGATGCCAACAAAGAAGGGCTTAAACTGTCATAATTTATAATCCTATAAAAACACTACAATGCAATGACATTGTTCATCTATATTTCTAAAAGACTAAAAAAATGACCAAATGTGGCTCCAGAGTAAGACAACACTTTTTTTATTGTAGATAATATCTACAAATAGAACAGTTGACCTCATACTCATTCACCAGATGTATTCAAATTTAATATTTAGGGTTGTAGGAAGTTTAAAAGCTTCTGTAGATTGCTTCTCCATGGATGTATGCTATGGAATGGTATATGAAATGATAGTTTGCCCATTAGTGAGTTGTAGGTATAACTATATCACATTCTAAACACTATAAACTGAGGAAAGGGAACTTAATTTTTGTCTGCAGAAATAGAATTATGCTAAAAAAGGGCTAATTATGTCATACTAGCTAAAATTTTTAAGTGCTTTTCATGCTCAGAATAGTGCAAGGTTTTATGTATGAAGCAATTGTGATATATTCATTCCAGTCCTGTGCCCCAGAAGTACTGTTGTCATGTACCCTGAGGGCTCCCTGCTTCTCAGCTATAAAGAATATTTAGGATTAGCTGAACCATAGCCTGATAGGAATGCTTATATTCACCAGCTCACCTCCTCCGTAGGGCAGTAAATGCCAGGGTTTTGTTTTGTTTCATTTTGTTTTTTATTCATTGTATAACCAAACTATTTAGTTCTTTAAATACTTAATTCTGGATTCATTTCTCTAGCTCAGAAATTTTAAAATTGTTTTTCCAAGCATTTATTCTAAGTTCATTACTTGTACTCTAGAAATAAGTTCTCTTAGCAATCTGAGTCTCAATAATTCAATTGTATGAAATCAAAGAGCCATTATCCTAGCTTTCTGTTCAATAATTCCTCTATAAAGGACAAATGATTAACTCTCCAGGCACTGGTTATGCCTTTAGCTAGTTATTGTTGTAGATCTTTTTTTTCCCCCATTTCCCTTTTTTTCATATTCACTCCTACTACTCTATCTCCTGGCCTTCCCCAGGTCATTCTTTTTGTTTTATAATTATGACTGATCATAGTAATGTGCAAATGACATATTTTGTTATTCTAGAAATGATTCATCTTACTTTTCTGTTCTTCTAAGAATTTTAAAAACACACCTATTTCCAAATGGGGACATGAGTATTGTCATTCTTATTTTGAATTCTATGTTAGGTATTTGGTAATATAGCCAGGAGTCCTTTTAGCACTTGTATTTCCTCTTGTATATTTTCCAGTGCAGTCTATACCCTTATTCTCAGTGTAAGATGCATTGGCATTAAGTGTTATAGAGAGGAGATGGGGCTCCCAAGCACAGAGTGAATATGCTAAAGCATGGTACATCTTGGGAGAATAATAAAAAGTAAGGAAACATGAATACTTCCTGATTTTATTTCTCTTCCTCCTCTGCTATATCATTGGCTATACTCTTTTCCCCCAGTTTGCAGCCTAGGGATCAGATTTTTATGAGGTGGGGGGAGGGGTAGGAGAGAAAACATTTCCGTTTTTTAATAAATGTGACAAACCAGAATATATTTCTGGTAGGTAACACATTTCACTCGAATTAATGAAGAGAATTTGTGGGCCTAGGCTTCTAGATGGCTCCATGAATCGGAGTCAGGAAGACATGAGTTTGAATCCAGCCTCAGATACTTACTAACTCTGGGCCATTGGGCAATTTTCCTCCACTGTAAAATGGGGGTTGTTGCGAAGATCAAATGAGAGAATATTTGTAAGTGTGTAACAATGTCAGGCACCCAGTAGGGGCTTTATCAATGTTAGTTACTATTTCTACTGTTACACAGTAAGCTTTAACAAATGCTTGTTGATTGATGATTCCTTTATAAAGTACGAACCCATTTCTCTGTTGGCATTTAAAGGAACCTGGATAGTGAATGAGAAAAAAATTTGCCAAGACCCTGAGGGCCTTAAATAGCTAAGCCCTGAAGACCATAGTATTCGGAGAGAGTCTGGGCTAGATGTAGTCTGTAGAAAAGACCACTGCATGTCTTGGGAAGATGGAATATTTCTCTCCTCACTCTCATTGGCTGTGGCATCTAGCAGTGGAGCTGCTCACCCAGGACACCTCACACGCAGCACTTGTAAACTCAATTTAAGCTCAAAGTACACTCAGTTGATTAAGCAGAGACAGAGGCCCCAGACAGACCCTGAACTGCCAGCAGTAGCTTTGATGAGTGAGGACTTCCAGCAGCAATAGAAGAAAGTGAATTATGGTAGTAAGAACTATCCCTGGCAAACAAGAAAAGATCTTCAGGAAGAAACTGACTGGGAGCCCACCTGATATCTTCAAAATGAATTGTTGGGAGGACTCCATAGGAGACAAAGGAAGTCAAGTCCCTGCAGTATTGGGGTCATGAGCTATCAAGGTCATGCTATCTACCAGGGTGACTCATTACATGACATTGTACTTTGTGTCTATTCTTCCCACAGACTCTCAAGTGTGTACTTGTGAGAGACTGTGACCCAGGTTTACAGGGAGGAGGGGTGTTTTTATAGTTACTTTTCTTTCTATGGCACTGTATTAAATGCCTTTGGTGACAGATAATTGTGTCTGTTATCTCACTTTTAATATGAGACACATTTGTGGTGCTGAGGTCTAGTAGGAGCCAGGATTCAAATGGAACCCTAGTGAATGTTGTGGTTATTTAGTTGTTTTTAGTTGTGTCTGATCTTTGTGACCCCTTTTGGGGTTTTCTGGGGAAGGATGCTGGACTGGTTTGCTATTTCCTTCTCCAGCTCATTTTCCAGATGAGAAAACTGAGGCAAACAGGATTAAGGGATTTACCCAAGGTCATACAGTTAGTGTCTAAGGTCAGATTTGAACCCGGGCCTTCTTGACTCCAGACCTGGCACTCTATTCTCTGTGCCACCTAGCTACCCTAGAGAATAGGGAAAGGAAAAAGCATTTATTAAGCACCTTCAGTGTAGAGGCACTTACTTGCTAAGCACTTTTACAAACCTTATCTCAAAACAACCTTGCAAGGGAGGTGCTGTAATTATCTGCATTTCACAGTTGAGGAAAGAGAGGCAGACAGAGGTTAAGTGACTGGCCTAGGGTCACATAGCTAGGAAGTATCTGAATCTGAATTTGAACTCAGGACTTTGTCACGCCGGTAGCCCAACATTCTATCCAGTGTGCTACCTGACTGCCTGAGGTAGCAAGAACTGACCTAAAACTTGAGATAGCAACGGCTCTTTAGGGAACCAACTTGTGAATTTTAATTAAGTTGGTGGAGTGGCCCAAAAGGGATGCTAGACTATAAGGGATTATCTTTAATATCTGGGCCTCCCTTTGTCCTCTGTCATCTTTCCTTTCCCTTCTGATCTAGATAGCAGTATAACGGACCTCTACAATGTTGTCTGTTGTGGCACTTCCCTATCCATTGACACTGTCCAGAGTGCTGACATCAATGGCTTCCTCATGTTAAGGATGTGGAAAGGGATTGTCTAGTTGGATCATAGCTGTGTAGAAACTTCATGGGAAGATGAATGAAAGAGGGTTCTATATCCCTCCTTTTCCATAGCTACAATAATCTAGCTCATTCTGCACTAGATAGCATTGGACCTGGGATTGGGAAGACCTGAGTTAAAATCTGGTTTTAGATACCTACTAGCTGTGTGACCCTGGGTAAGCCACTTAACCTTTGTTTGCCTCAGTTTTCTCAACCGGGATATTTGTAAAAAGTCCATAGCATAGGTATTGGCACACACTAGACACTATATAAATACCTATTCATTTCCTTTCCCCTCTCCCCTATATTGCTGGATCCCTCTGTCAGTGGGGTTGGGTGAAGCCAGTGATCTAAGGCATATGTGGGGATGTCTATATGTGGGGAGTCAGATTGTATCATTGTAACAAGGAAACTTTGATAGGAAAGCAGAGTTTTCAATGTCAAATTTTAATACAGAGAAAGCTCAAAATTCAAGCCTGGCAAGTTAGCCTGAAAGCAGGACCTGCTAAGTACAATACTAAGGGGCATAGGTTTATACTGCAAACTTCTGTTGTTTTGTTTTTCTCAGGAGAATTTTACCTTGTTGGGAAGTGTTTTCTTTTTTTTTTTTTAAAGCAATCGGGGTTAAGTAACTTGCTCAAAGTTACACAGCCAGTTATTTCTGGGTGTGGTGCTGAGTATCTGAGCCTGGGATTTGATCTCCAGGTCATCCCGACACTGGAGCCAGTGCTCTTACTTGCTGTGCTACCTGGCTGCCCCTTCCTCTTCTTTTCTTAATTATTTTATTTATTTCTTGTTTTGAGGTAGAGTGTGGGAATTCAGCTGAGAAACAATCTCACTCTGACTTTTGTCAAGAAAATGGGCTTATGAATAGAAGGTATTTTAGTGATTATAGTGGTATTAGAAGTTTCAAGTAAAGGAGACAGGTAGCTTTATAGTATCTGACATCTTGAATTTAGTCAGATTATTATCTTGATATGTGTCATTCCAAGAACCTAAAATAGATTCACTAGCAGAATGAAATGCAGTCTCTTTCTCTACAATCTCTTCTTCTGATCTTAACATTTGTTAGGTTTTCATTTGAATTTTTAGTTAAGA
Organism: Petaurus breviceps papuanus; assembly: GCF_028583685.1. Lineage (NCBI taxonomy): Eukaryota > Metazoa > Chordata > Mammalia > Diprotodontia > Petauridae > Petaurus > Petaurus breviceps. Next base: position 4,938,653 of record NW_027187295.1, on the reverse strand, counting down.
ACTATTTTTAGAATGGAAATGATTATTTTTATCTTGTGAGCAAACAGTTGTGTTGCTACTAATATATTATTTAATGGAAGGGGATGAACACAACGGTCAAGAAAAGAGCTAATAATCACTTTCCCTGATTTTCCTTCTCCTGTTCTTATTTTTACAAACATTTCTGAGTTTCAGTCATTTGCTCTCAGGTGATTATGAAGATTGGAAATTTTTGAGGTTCTGGATGGGATCTCATGTTCTTGTTCAGTCATTTCATTTGTATCCTACTCTTCATGACTCCATTTGGTGTTTTCTTGGCAAAGATTATGGAAAGGTTTGCCATTTCCTTCTCTAGCTCATTTTACAAATGAGAAAACGGAGACAAACAGGGTAAGTGAACTAAGTCACATGGCTAATAAGTTTCTGAGTTCACATTTGAACTCAGGTCTTCCCGACTCCTGGCCCACTGCTCTATCCACTGCTTCATCTAACTACCTTCCCTTAAGAACTCTGTACAATGACCTGTGTTCCAGAGATGTCACTGATGATATAAGGGTAATGACCTATAATTATAAATAAGCTGTTTTCATGCCAGTGACTTATTCTTTGTTATCAGTGTACTCCAAGCTTGACAATCTTAATAAGTGCTTGTGCTTAGCACTTACTGTCTAACTTTAGTATAACTTAGATGTGAAAGGCATTAGATGAGGTTATAGATCCTCATTGGCATCGATAAATGTGTGCACTAATTTTTAGCTTGAAAAAATGTTTGGCATGCAAAATATCTTGAAACTATTCAAGTCTGCTTCAGTTAATGAAAAATATGAGATATAATTTGTTAGTTTTGCTTTTTATTTTACAGGACAAATGAACATTTTTCTCCTTAAAATGAATATTCTCAGGAAAACACTTCATCTATAAATAGCCATTCAATTGTCACTGGTAAGGAAATGTTTTAAGGATGAGTAAATGTTTAAGTTTGACTTTCTTATTTAATTTGATGCCTCAGCAACTACAAGTAGCAGAAATTATTTAATTTTATTATAATTCTAATTATTGAATTATACTTTATGTCTTTAAACAAAATCATCCCTATGAAAAAACAATACTGAAAAGAGACAACATTGTTTTCCTATATAATATCCAAAGACAAATGGCTTAGTCTACTGGGACTATATTTGATTTGAAGGGAAGGAAAATGAATCATGGAATAACTCTTTGCAAGCAACTTCAGTATATACAAAACCTTAAAAAATAATGTCAAAGAGCAAGTACAGCAAGTTAGCTGTAGTTTGCCCCTGAAAAATGTGTTTTTAATACTTGCCTTAGGAGAAAAAGTATCTAGTTACAAATTCAGACCTTATGCCAAAATTATGGAAGCTGAATTTACTTCAGGTATTAATGGCGATCTGTAATATGTATAGTTGATCACTTATGAGTTCATCAGTTTTCCCATGCTAGATAACTTTGTTTTCAAAAATTAATTTTTATTGATGTCTTTTATTTTTACATCACTTACATTTTGCACTGTATCCATTTCCCCATCCCCTTACAGAAAGCCAACCCTGATAGCAAAGAACTTAAAGAGGAAGGAAAAAAAATCAGCAAAATTAAACAACATATTGAAAGTCTGATAATATATGCAGTGCTCCATATCTATGATTAAGAAGGAGGGGAGAGAATCTTTTCCTATCTTTTCTTTGGGACCAAGCTTGGTCATTATAATTTTGCAGAATTCAGTTTTGATTATTGCTATTTCCATTTACATTATTGTAGTCATTGTGTATGTTGTTTTCCTGGTTCTGTTTACTTCACTTTGCTTTCCTTCATATAAGTTGGAAAGAGCCATTTCTAATGTGAAATCAAATCTTATTCACCCTGCCACCATAAGATGTTTAATCTTCGGCTTGACATTACTTCAATGTTGACAATACTTTACAGAAAGCTTATAAAAAAGACCTTGGGCAGGATCTTTATGCCATGTGGCTTTTTGTAGTGGTTACCTTCTCATCTTTTTTTTTTTCTCATATTGGGCTTGAGAGGTAGCATGGTATAATATTCAATAAAGGATTCAGGAAGATTTGCCTCTGAAAAATACTGGCTGTGTGACCATGGGCAAGTTACTTAATTTCTAAAGAGCCCAGATGATTCTCTGTGACTTGTTACAGACAAGTTGCCAGTCTGTATTAAGTGAGGGAATTTCCCATGACTAGACCAAAATTGCATTTGGGAAATTGTGTAGCAATGACCTCAAGTTTCTACGTGGAATAAAAACTCATTTTTTAAAAGCACCAATTTTCTTCCAATGACACAATAAAGCTCTGCACTGTGGACTTTAATCTCTGAGTAATCAAAATTGTGACTATCCACAAAGGATAATGGCAACATGTATAGGAGCATAGCCTTAAGCATATTACCAGGCCAGAAACAACATAAACGATATATTCTAAGAGAAACTACTAAATTATATACCATGCTACCTCTGTACATATGAGCATTTGTGCCAGTGATGAACTTAAAGTGTTAAGCTTATTTAAATCAGATTACTTAAAAATTTGGAAGTTACCTAGTATTACAGTTACTGTGGTTACAAAATCCTTGGGAAAGCAGGGGAAATTTTTGTTTTCAGCCTGTCATCCTTCATGTTCTTTTAAACATGCATCAGTTATCCTTACGGTAAAAACTAAAGGATCAGTGGGCTGGAATAAGATTAGTTATCCCTATCCTAAAAAGCAATCTTGATTTAAACATTCTGATTTTTCTCTGAAGCCCATGACATTTATATGATAGCTAGTTTGTAACTACAATGTTTCCTGATCACATTATTTTAACTGTTTTCATCTTACTGCAGTATTAAAATATAAAGAACAAATCTCACTCAAAATGTGTGAGGAAAAAATGTTGCTCATCAAACAACTTTAAGATCAAGCAACATCAATATTTCATACTTATATACAATATATTTTTAGGCTGTCTTAAATCTCTCATACTGAATGTGGACAACATAGATTATGAAAAGCCTTGATTGTCAGGACACATGAGTATTAAAATTGAGATACTAGGGACATTTGCTTTGGAAAAAAGATTTAGGGAAAATCTGATAGCTGCCTTTAAATATCTGAAGAACAGTTACATGGAAGAGTAGTTAGGCTTGCTCTATTTGGCTCTAGAAGCACAGAATTAGATGCCATGGGGAGAAGATGCAGGGAGACAGAAGTTAGGCTTGATGTAAAGAAAAATTTCCTAACAATTAGAGCTATTGAAAAGGGTTGGTGGGGGCGGCCAGGTAGCACAGCGAGTAAGAGCACCGGCTCCAGTGTTGAGAAGACCTGGAGATTGAATCCCGGGCTCAGACACTTAGCACCCATCCAGAAACACCTGGCCGTGTAACCTTGAGCAAGTTACTTAACCCCCATTGCTTAAAAAGAAAAAAAAAAAGAAAAGGGTTGGTGGGCTGCTTTGGATGGTGCTGGGTTCCCCATCACTAGAGATCTTTAATGAAAGGCTCAGGGGTGGCTAGGTGGCAAAGTGAATAGAGCAACAGCCCTAGAGTCAGGAGGACCTGAGTTCAAATCTAGCTTCAGACACTTAACACTTACTCGCCGTGTGACCTTGGGCAAGTCACTTAACCCTAACTGCCCTGCCTTCTCTCCTCCAAAAAGAAAAAAAAAGGCTCAGTGACCATTTGTTGGGTACATTGCAAGGGAATTTTTGTTCAGGTACCAGTTAAACTAGATGATTCTGCAGTTCCTCTCCAGCATTGAGCTTTTGAGAGTACTTCCAAAATTAGTGAAGCTTCATTTGTTATGTGCCTCATCACATAAATAGACTAGAGATCATACATACATGTAAGTCCCCTGAGAAAAGACAGTGTATTGTAGAAAGACTCACATAGGATTTGACATACTGTAAAATCCCCCAAACTTCTATGGGGAAATAAAAGTGACCAGTAGGACTTATTCAGGTATTTCCTAAAAATGTTCTTGTTAGTTAGTGCATATGGGCCTCAGTGGGAACCCCAACTGATCTCTACTTAAAAATATTCTCAGAGAATATTTGAAGCTAATAGTTGAAAAGTATAAAGTTCTCTAAAAAGCCATTGTGAGTCATGTCACAAATAACTAATATTTCTAACCCCTAAAATTTATTGTTCTTTTCTTTAAAGTCTATAAATCATTTTTCTGTAAAAATCTCTAAATGATTTCATATTTCATTTTTAAGACAAAAAACTGAGGAATATTGTAGAACATCATGTAAGACTGACTATATTCAAAGTAAATATTGTTAAAATTGTTTTTTCTTTACAATTTCTCACAGCTGTCCTAACTTTAATCTTTGATATAACTATCATGTCTTTTGTTTAAGTAGTATATTATACAATATTCAATAAATATGAAAATACCAGTACAAGAAAAAACCTGCCAGCAATCCTGTTGTCAAAGGCCCTGAAATGCTATTGGCTTGTATCCATCAATATGCTTTAAATTGTCTGCTTCAGGACAAGTTCTGACAGCTCATGTCTGCTTTCAGTTTTCTGATGTTCTATTTATCAAGGTAAAAGGAAGATGAAAAAGATTTTGAATTAGCCAACACCTTAAAGTCTTCAGAAAGCATTCAAATTGCATCCAACAGGCATGTATTAAAGTTTTTTTTCTCATTTGTCATATTCTTATTTGAAAGTCAGTTAAGTGTGGTCAAAGCACTAAGCCCGAGTACTTTGTCCATAGCTACCAATGAAGTGGTAGTTAAACCTGAAATACTGACTTTGAATCCTAGCTAGTTAACTCAGAGTATATATTTATACCAAAACTTGCCATTCTCAAGAAAAAAATAAGATTAATAAAATGAAATTACAAAAGATATAATGAAAACTGGCTATAATACTATTTGAAGCTTGAAGATTTTGGCTAAATGTACAAAAAAGACATTATTTTTTCCTATATCAAGAGGTATATTGGGGAAAGAAAATTTTTGTCAAATACTTATTTCTTCAACATTACTTTATGTACTGAAGGTTTTTTTCAATTTAAGAATTTTTGAAACTGAAAATTACAGAAATGATCTGAAAAGTCTATGTAGAAACAGACACAACTTAAGAAATCAACTTCCAGGGGGCGGCTAGGTGGCGCAGTGAGTAAAGTGCCGGCCCCAGAGTCGGGAGGACCCAAGTTCGGCAAGTTACTTAACCCCAATTGCCCTCCAAAAGGAAAAAAAAAATCAACTTCAGTTTTTGTTTTTGTTTTTTTTGCTTTTTGGAGGGCAGTTGGGGTTAAGTGGCTTGCCCAATATCACATGGCTAGGTTTTTTTTGTGTGTTAAGTGTCTGAGGCCGTATTTGAACTCAGGTCCTCCTGACTCCAGGGCCGGTGCTCTATTCGCTTCAAGTTTTGATTAAAAAACACTAACATTTTCTGATAGTATAATATGAACAAATTACATGATTTGCATAATATTAAAGATTTTAGTGAATAATTATAGATTGTGACTACAAAGCATTTTAGTAAAGCGAACTATAATGAAATAAAAAAAATTCAATCACTTCCAACTTTTCTTTCTTTTTTTTGCTTTCTGGAGGAGGGAAGGTAGGGCAGTTGGGGGTAAATGACTTGCCCAAGGTCATACAGCTAGTTTTTTGTGTTGTCTGAAGCTGAATTTGAATTCAGGTCCTCCTGACTCCAGGGCTGGTGCTCTATTCACTGCACCACGTAGATACCCCCCACTTCCAACTTTTCCAAAATACAACAAAAGTGTGTTAGCATTTGGTAACCCCTAACAGGAAACATCTTAGCAGGCTTCTTGTAGCATTTTTAAGGTTTATGTTATATAATCAAAAGGAAAAAGTAAGAAAGGTGGGTAGGTAGGAAGCATCTCATCAGCATATAGCCCAGGCCTTTCATCCTGAAGAGCTATCTTTAATTCTATCTGAAACTGACTTAGGGTTATGGTATACTGGAGTGGATTCTATTTTTTCCCACTATTCAATAAAGGAAACGTTATTGATTAAGTTATCAATTGGGTCTTGTAAATAACAAACAAATATTTCTAGGGGGTAATGTTTGTCAGACCAAAAAAATGGCATCATGGTGGAAATGTTTAATATGATTCTCCATAGCTACATTTCCTGCTGGAGAAAACTGCATGAATATACTGAAGAACTAATCACAGTATGGTGCTAAGGGGAGCATATATTTTTATTTTATTAGTTCTCAGATATGATGCAAATTCTTCTTTCCTTTGAAAACAGCAGCTCTTGAATTTGAAAATCTAGGTGAGCAATTTATGAGAAAATGAAATTCAACATGTTTTTCAATCAATAAACCAGAATTTATTAATTGCCCAGGGTCGTACAACTAGTGTCTGAGACTGGATCTGAACTCAGGTCTTCCTGACTTCAGGTCAGGCACTCAATTCTCTGTGCTACCTAGTTGCCCTCGGCAAGTCACTTTAACCTCTGTCTTCACTGGTTAACCCATACTGTAAAATATGAATAATAGCACCTGCTTTTCAGCACTGGTGTGAGGATCAAATGAGATAATAGCTGTAAGCACCTGGTACATAGCAGAATTTTAATAAATGCTTGGTCTGTTCCTTATTTCATTTTTGGAAGAAAAGGTCTGGAACAGTGAGATAAAGAAACAACTAAGGAAGTCATAGGATTTCCTTGATAGCAAAGACCTCAGTTAAGATTAGGTAACAAAATTGTACTGGACCATCAGAACAGTTGCATGAATTCTTCTAGTTCAGTTTAGTAGCATGTGATATTGGAACAGAGTAGGCAAATGGTGGGCAAGGCATGAACTGAGTGAGACAGGGCTAGGGAGCAAATAGTGTAGAATTGAACTGTTTCACCAACAGGTTGAGATTCAGAAATGGGGGAGAAAAGCATAGTCAGAGTATGTGTGATGGTGACCTGGCAAAGCAGTGAGGGGTAGAAATTACAGGATACTGTAAGAACAATTAAACTTGGGAAGAGTAAGGCAGAGTGAGATAGAGATGAAATGAGGAGGCAAGATGATAAAAGGAATTTAAATTCTTAATCTGGGAAGTGGAACACTTGAGTGTGATGGCAAGATCAGGGGTATGACTGCTTGTGTGTAGCTGTTGTGAAGTGAGTAGTTTATGGAAACTAAGCAGACTGAGGAACTGGCAGATTAGAGTATTTGAGGAAACATTAACATTTATGTTGAAGTCCCCTAATATGAAGGCAGGAGTTGGCCTGCAAAGGGAGTTCGAATCAGGCAATGAATTCAGTGAGAAAGGAGGGAGAATATGCTGTGGTGGGGTAGGGCAGTTTGGAGGATAATAGCCATTAGGAACTGTTTCCAGTGATAAATTTGAATAGACTCAAAGGAGCAGAGATTGCTGAACGATGGAAATAAAGGGGGAATTTGGAAATGGACCAAGGAATAGCTCAACTCCAGTTCTATAACCAGTGAATTATGGGGTATGAGATGTTGCAACCAGTACTGGAAAGGCCTAGGATACAGTATCTCAGTGAGAGCCAGATGATAGAAAGTACATGAGAGGAAAAGGTCTAAAATGAAGTTGTTAATTATAAATTGAGAATTCCAGAAGACATAGTGAAAAGATGTACACCCAGAGAAGGAAGGAATAGCAATGAAGTGGATGGGGTTGAGAAAGAGGGCATGAAAGGGTAGAGAAGGAGGTTTGCTCTTTTTCTTCTGCATTTGAATACAACTACTGAGTTTCCCACTGTCTTTTCTCAGTCTCTTTTTTCCTCAGACTAGATGCCTCCATTGCCTTAACTGATCCAATTATGAAATGGTTAGCCCCCTTACTGCCCTAGCTAGCCTTCCCTCACCTATACCTACCACTATAGTAGAGAATTCTTTGTTCTTGTTTTTCAACTACTGACCTGGTTGTATTGCTTGTCTAGAATGGTTCTTTAGTCAAATTATCCTGATCTAAACTGGAAAAAGTGCAGCTGGAAAGAAATTTGATTAACTCCTGGGGTTTGAGAATGTTTTAAGTGGCACCAGCTAGGTTTTTTGTTGTATAATCTGACTTAGTATGGCAAAGATGAATTTCCAAAATCATTGGGGAAGGAGGCTGGAGTTTACTCTTTACAGGAAATATAATGGTTCTGGTACAATGGGACATGACTATAGAGATTTTTTCAGAGAGAATATATGTACAAGACAAAACAACATAAACATAAAAAATTTCTCGTTCTAAAATCTAGGTATATGCCTGCTGCTTCAAAGATTGGGAGTTTAGAGAATTGTTTATATGGTTTTACAAAAAAGAGAGGCAGGAGAATAAGAGGAATACAGAGTACCCAGAACCAAGATGTTTGTTTGTGCAAGCTCTATCCATTTGTGGTTGGCATGAACAAGTTTGAGCTGGCCCTGTTTTTCCTGGCACAGCAGGGGTGTTCTGGGTTCACCCAGTGGACACTGCATAGGATCACTGGTATGCCAAACTCAAGCAACACTCATTTTGCCTCTTGATAGGCTGATTTTGATTCCCAGATTACTTTGGCCTCTCCTGGATAAATGAGCTAAAAAAAATCAAGGTGAGTAGTAAATTTATTATTCATTCTGTTTCTAGAAAACTCATCCGTCTTTTGCTCCTTACCTAGTAAACATCTTTGGAGAAAGTCACAAAATTTGTGTTTTCACCTGCAACAAAGTTATAGAACATAATCTCAGCTGTTACTCAATAACCCTACTTACAGCAGACTTCCTACCACATTTCTAGCAATGATTGCTCCTGATCTTTAAAGTTCCCAATCTCAACCCAAAGCCCAAGATTTATAGCAGATCACTTTAGCTTATTTCACAGAATGGAACCACATGATTAACAAGCACCCTCAAATTTCCCTCCTGTTATTCAAAATTCCTTAGTATATCACCCAATCTCTTCCGTTGTTCTATTCACTGAAGGGATATCCCTACTCTTTATTTAAGTAAATAGGAGCAATAATAGCATTTATATAGCACTTCCTATGTGACAGGCACTGTGCTAAATGCTTTACAATTATCTCATTTGATCCTCACAACAACCCTGGGAGGTAGGTGCTAATATTATCCTCATTTTACAGATGAGGAAATTGAATCGTTAAGAGACTTTGCCTAGGATCTGAGGCTAGATTTGAATTCTGGTCCTCCTGAATCCATTTTGCCACTCAGTTGTGACTCTTCCACCAACCTTACTGCAACTGACTCAACTAGTCTCCTATCTGTCACACTGATGTTCCAAAAGCATAGATCTGTCCAGGTCATTCACCTGCTCAAGAAGCTTCAGTGACTCCCAAATGTCTCTAGGATAAAATACAAGTTTCTCAGTCTGGTATTTAAAGCCTTCTGTAATTTGGCTATTACTTTCCAGTCATTTCCTATCTAGTTATAAGCTTAACTACTAGAGGACCAGAGGGTCCCATGTTTGCAGTATTTGAATAGAGCCTTGAAAAAGCTAGGAATTCCAAAAAAGTAGTAGTAAAGAGGATGTATATCAAGTATGGAGAGAGCTTGCACAACGCCTTTCCATTAGATAGAATGTGTTCTCCAAAGAAAGCTGATGGCAGTTTATCAAAATGAAGAGACTGTTAAAGTAGTTGGGTCCCAGACTGTGGAGAGTTTTAAATGCCAGGCTGTACTCTATTCTAGAGATATCAGAGAGCCATTGAAGCTTTCTAATCCAGTGATGCAGTCAGATCTGTGCTTCAGGGATATCTATTTGTCTAAAACTACTGCAACAGCTTCTCTTTGCTCTACATTCTCCTCCACTCTCCCATCTCCTTGACTGTTAAACAGGCTAATTATGCTGTTAGTGTAGTTTATTTTTTTCCCTTATAGCAACAGTAGTGAAGTTCAAGTGACTACTGGACATTTACCACTCCCCTTCCTCTACAATTTCAGTCTTTTCATCATTGGCTCTCTAGTAAACTCCACTGTTAGTACCTGCCTCTTCTTGGCTTTCATGGGGAAAGGGTAGCTTTATTTAAGTCATATAAGTAAAAATTTTCTTTCCCTGAAACAAACTGATTTCCTGTAACATGCCTGATGTAATCTTCAGCTCTTCCCACTTTGATTACTCAATTCAAAGACATTCTTTGGGGATAGGAAGCTGGGTATTCCTGGAGATGAAGCTGCCAGAACTTAGCAGGTTTAGGAAGGTTAGAGGTCAGGAAAGTCAAAGTTCACACTGCAGTTATTTTATTTTTCTGCTATGTAAAACAAAGTATGTTAAGCCACAAATTGACGATGATAACATGATAAATGAAATAAGTCTCTGGTATTATCACAAAAAAGTAATTTCCAGCCTGTATTCTCTTTCAAGTCAGATTTGACACGTTCACCTTGACTATACAATTACATATTTGATTTTTTGGCTAAATGTTAAGGAAACCAACAATTCACTTTTTAGCTTCCATTTTGTAGCAGGTAATCTACTAGGGAAGGGAAATGGGAGATTAATGGTGCTGAGAAGCATACTGAGGACTCAGCTACCTGGGCACACTGTATAATTTGGCCCTAATATATCTAATTGGCTAATTATGCCACTAATAACTTAATTTGCCACAAATGGTATATTCATTTATGCATAACTGTACCATTAGCTGACTTTCCAAATTTGTTAAAACAATTACTGAACCACTTAGTCATGATATAACATTTTATACAATTATCTACGATTTTCATCCTGTCCATTCACCATATATTCCAATGATGAAGTCTCTTCCTAATATGCACAAATGTTCTGTTTGTCTTGAACTCAAATGGCTTTGTAGAATGAATTTCATCTATGAAAAAATATTTTATTAACGAAATATGCATTTACAATCATTTACAACCTGAAAATAAGCTCCCACCCACGTTACTTGAAATCTTTACAAATTGGATATTCTGACAACTTAAAGTATAGTAAATGCAGGTAACATTATTAAAAGCTTTAAGCTATTCACATACCTGGAATTTCACAAGTTTCTTTAGAGTTGGCACATAGATACATTATCAAAATGTAGAGAATAAGGATCATTAAGATAAAGAACTGCTACCCAAATCATATACAGTTATAATGGAATTACTCAAAGAGCTCACTGTACTGCTCCAACATAAAATGAAGAATAGTCTTGACTAGAGAGCTAGTTTAGTTTTGTGCTGCTTAGAATATACAGAGATGGAAAGAAAACACAGCTGAAAAAAGAAAAAGAAATACTGAATGGAAATGACATACATAGATAGCTAGCAAAGTGAAGATCAAAACTGGAATGTTCTAAAGGTGAATTAATTGGCCAATGGTGGTAATTACTATCTTGACAGAGATTCTGGAAATGAAAGACACCTATGAAAATACTGAAAAAGAAGCTAAACAATTGTACAATGCACTCATATTTTACACAAGCTAGATTTAGAGAAAATGTGTAGTTCCATTTGGAATAGTACAGTATTAATTAAAATTGTCATTCAGAGTCAACTAGTTAGGACAAGGTTAAGACCAAGGTGGCAGATTTAATCCAAGGAGGGATAGCTACCTGCACAGAGAAATAATCATTACTGGACAAATTACATAATTTGTAAGGTCTATTAGGTCATTACTTTTTCTTTTTAAATTAATGATACATTAATGAGTTTAAAATGAACCATTATTTTTTACTGAAACATCTACAACAACCTATTTAATCATTTCTGCCTTGACACCTATCACTTCCTTGTATTTTTTTTCCCAATTCAATTGAACTGGATTTAATAAGCATTTGGGTCTATGAAGATATGAATACAGACCTTACAATCTAAAAGGGAAAAGGGACAATAGAACATAACAAGCATAAACCATGATGAAAATGGTTAGAGAAATAAAGGAGGTTCAGGGAAAATACCGAGAAATGTGTGGAGAAATATCTAACTTTCAGCTTTGATTGTTGGAGGAAAAGAGTTATGGTGAAAGAACAGATTCATGTACATGAATGGGAGTAATATGAGGAGTATTAAAAATATAGACTGGAGTCAGATGGTTAAAATCTTTGAATACTGGAATGAGGAGTATACGCTTTAGCAGTGGGAAACTATGGAAGGTTTTTGAATAGAAGGGTGACAGAATTGGAAAGGTTAGAAAGGCTGAAAAGACTTGACAACTGACTAGATAAGGGGGTGAAGAGACAAGTAATTCAGAGATGATTCTGGGGTTGAGGATCTGGATGATATGGAAGATCCTCAATATCAAAAGAAATTGAAAAGCTGAGGGAGAGACAGGGTTGGGGAAGAAACATGAATTATTCAACTTTGGACCAAGTCTTAATGTGGAATTATCCAAATGGAAAAAGGAAACTAGAGCTGAAGGCAAAGCCTGAGGACAGATCTGGCAGTTATGTGACAGGCGATAAAAAGTCTTGGGTATGGATGAGATCAAGAGAAAACATATAGAGACAAATTTAAAGAGTAGGATAAAATTAAGAAAAGGAACCTGCAAAAAATTCTGTGATAAAACATCAAGGAAAGAGAACCAGGAAGAGCAATGGGAGGCTGTGGAAGAAAAGAACATATTAAGTAGGAGAGGGTAGTCAGTAGAGTGAAATATTTATTAAGAAACACTGTTCTGTCACTGAAGAAAAAAGATCCCCCAAACATACCTCTTAATAGTGGTGAGGGGTATGTACTGAGCTAACCATACTTCATCTACCCTCACACATATCTGCTGAGCGGTTACTTGGTACAAAGTGTTGAAATACATAAAAGATGGAAGAAAAAAAAAGAAAAATGCAAGCTAAGGTCCTGCCTTAAACTCATAGGTTACAAATTGACAGTCTATGACTATGAGGCTATCTTTCTGTGTGAAATTAACTGGCTTGAATGGTAACCAAACCCACTAAGGTCACTAACTAGCCAACAAATGATTTTGGACAAGTCACTTAACCTATTCTTTCTGAAGTTGCTTCCAGCTACAAATTCTTAAATTTCATTCAACTCATTAGCACCATACTTTAAATTAGAAGTGTCAAATATATGGCACAGTGTGGGCTCAATTAAATTAAAATGTAATTGGTAAATATTTAACAATATATAAATGAAAATACAAAAAAAGATTACATTACATTTTAAAACTAAGGCAATATGTGACTTACAAGGATCTTTAGGTATGGAGTAGTCATTTTTATGTGAATTTCACACCACTGTTCTACATTTTGAACAGAATAAACTTAGGCTGACAAATCCAATGACCAAAAAATTAAGTTGAAACAATTACACATACATATTAATGGTGAAACAGGTAGTCCTTTCTTTCTGATAGTGATGAATTAACTACATCTGCAAAAGTAGAAAATCCACAATATAACTATTTTGAAACACCTAGCATTCTCACAAGTAGTTTACCAAAAAATAATAACCACCCCTTCCCCCAAAACCTGTTGTACAGAAAAGTGACTTTACAACAAATAGAGGTCAGATACAAAGCAATAAAGAGATATAATAGTCTATACTAAGTGTTTTCAAACTTTTGCAAAAAATGATTGCATCTTACACAAACATAAGAAACTAAATGCCAAGAAAGTTTCCATGTTATATATAGTTCTAGTCTTATTTTACAGTAAAAAGTCTAAGGATAAAGACTGAATTTTTCCGCATGTCTAAATCATTAAGATTTTTTTTTTATATAAACCAAGTTCATATGACTGAATTCAGATCAAAGGCAGTCTCTCCTTTTTCAAGAGTGAAAAAGATAACTTGTTGGACTACATTTAATAGCTTGGGAGCAAGAAACAATTAGTTAGCTTCAAGATGACCTGGAAAAGTTTCAAAAAGTAGCATTAACTCACAATTATTTTAACAAATGGAATGTAACCATGGTGTGAATAATCTGAAAGTAATTTCTCTCTGGTTTTAACACTTATCACTGCAATACTTCAGAAGACCCTTTCATTTTCTTCTGGTTAATATTAAAATGGGAAAGGGAATAGAGGAGAATAAGCATTTATTACAGTGCCTACTATGTACCAGGCACTGTGCTAAACATTTTTTATGACTACCTCATTTGATGAGCACAACAACTCTGTAAAGTAGGTACTATTACTATCCCCATTTCACAATTGAGGAAACTGAGGCAAACAGACTCGCCTACTCACAGAGTTAGTTAAGTGTCTAAGGGAAAATTCAAACTTAAGTCTGACTCCAGGCCCAGTGTTCTATCCACTGTGCTGACAGCTGCCTGAGTAAACTGATTTTGTCTTTCTCACATACATGACTCCTGTAGATCGAAGCAACACCAAAGCACAGTGGATAAAATAAATTAATTTGCTGCAGGGAACTTATGATTAGCTACACATGGATAAATTTTTAATCCTGAAATATTCTCCCTTTATTTTACTCAGGTATTTCAGAGGTGTCTTTCCAAAATGCCAAAAAAATTCTTTAATACTATAATCTAATAGTAGCTATTTGGTGGTTTCAAAAATCATATATTGGTTTTTAAGGCACTACCATTCTTTTTCTTAGACCAGAAACTAAAGTCATCAAAATACCTTATTTTGGTCTTTATACAGGCCTATATTAATGCAGCAAAAAACCAAAGCCCAATGTCAGTGTAATCTTTCACTTCTCTTGATTTAGTATGTGAAAGATCTTCAGTCAGTTTACAAAATGAGGACAAAAGATGGGAAAAAAAATCACTTGACCTCTCCTCCCCACCCTCAATGATAGTTTTGAAAAGAACTGTTAAAAATTCAATGTTATTTAATAATATTTTAGTAACAAACATTTCTAAAAGGCTATCAGGGTCCTGGATAAAGAAAATTCCTACATAAAATTTTATAAACTTTGCTTTTCCACATAAAGAACTTTAGTTAAATGCACTCTTTAACTATGGTGAGAAGAAATGAATTCAGTCTTTATAAGCATGATCCATGCCATCACAAGATTTGACAAATTCCAATGATGGAACTTTTTTTTAGATAGAAGTAACTTTTGGGTGATTAACATCTTTACCAACGAGGAATCGAACTTTCAGTGATGCAAAGGAGCATAGGAGATTAATCTAGTACATGTCCCATGTTTAACATAAAATGAACTTAGAAAAATGGCCTGCTAAAGATTTGCATGGCTAGTTACTGGCAAAGCAGAGATTAGAACCCAAAAGCTCTAATTCACAGGATCATAGATTTAGAGGTGGAAGGGTCCTTAGAGGCCATACAAACCCAATGCTCTCACTTTATAGATGAGGAAAATGAGCACCACAGAAACTAAGTGACTTGCCCAAGGTCACACAGGTCTGTGTCGGAGGTAGGATTTGAACTTACATTCTCTGACTCTAGGGCCAGTGCTCTTTCCACCATACCTCATTCATCTTTTTATTCCATTTCTTTCAACTATTCTTTGAATCATTAACAATGATAATTTATGATACAGTTGCATTTGAAGTACTCTTAATTCTAAACATTCTGTACTAAGGTTGTCTGTATGTCTTATGGTGATAGACATTATTGTTTATTGATAATTAAAACCACTCACTGAGAAACACTGATGATGGTTTTGCATTTCCCTATTGCCCAAGAGTCTGGCTTTAGTTCCATGAGATTAAAACCTTCCAGAGATGAACCTAGGCCTCTTGAGGTCCTAAAGTGACTACCAGGCTAACCAGCAGGGTGTTTGTAAGAAATTAAGCTATTTCCTTACCACCACTCTTTTTGTCATTTCATACCATCCCCAAATTCTCTTATGACACTGACGATATAACCAACTCTTACTATTTCATTTATTAATTAGGTATCCGGTTTTAAGTCTTATGGTTTTGGTATCTGTCAGATGTAATTAGATCATGTACTTTTATAGTGTCAAAGGCCATAGTCTCTTTTAAAAGAAAAAATTAGTGGCTTTTATTTTGACACGCTAAATATTGAAGCCAAAGCTGAGAATAGATTGCTGATGTCAATAATCCTAAATTTCAACATCACTTAGTATATAATTCTTAAGTATTTGGATTGTGCACTACTCCAAGATTTAACTAAGACATAAACTGACAGTATGGGAATTGATGTTTAAAGTTTTAAAACAGTTTAAGAGGTCATTTTGTATACAGTGTTACTTCCACTTGAGGGCTACTGTTAACATATTACTTAGTAGAACAGAATTTCTTATGCTTAAACTTGCATACCAGATGAACAGAATAGTCCTGAGGGACTATGTCTGCTGAGGTGAGCTACTAATTACTGCTGTCAACCTATTTAGAAGAAATTTAGTTTCCAAAACAGAACTGAAACAAAAATTTCCATACGAATCTACCGTATGGCCAACATACTTTATGAAATATATAAAAATTATAAAATCATAAAAAATAAAAAGCTCATATTGTGATTTTAACGTCTGATGGTCTTTATTTACAACTTTGTTGGCAAAAAAGGCAGAGGGAAAATTTAAAACGGTTTACAGAGGGCATACCAGATGATGCTGTCAGTTTAAAGAACCTGCATCTTTAATGTCAATCTGATTAATTATCCAAAGAAACCCAACACTGAATCTGCATAAGTAATCTATTTATGAAGTACAGTGCTCTTATTTTAGGAAGTCTTTCTTTTAATATATATAAATACAAAGGAAATAAAATCACTCATTAAAAAGATGCAGATTAAATGAGGGATATTTTCAATATGTATGTTGTACTTGGTAATAACACATGCCCAATGAAACTCACAAATTGGAAAAAAGCAGTTATACTTCCTACTTCAATTATTTACAAAATCTTTTCTGTAATGACCATTATATTTCAGATTACTCATAACTTACTCTGAACTTACTATGGGGTGTAGTCAAGGTCAGAATAGAGGTGATAAGGGTGAATATTCCTTTTTTTTTTTTGGTTGGAGGAAAAGGCGCCCTCCCAAAATCATTGTGAGAAACCAAAAACATCCTGTTTAAGAATTCTAGACAGGAGAAAAAAATAATGCAGTCAATTTCAATTTATGTTGAGCTGACAATTTTGCTCATCTGACTTGCTTGTTGTCATTCTTCTAGGTCAAGTGTGTTTAATTCTTCTTCTAGTTCATCCAAATCCTCTCCAGTAAAAAGGTTTTCATCAACAGGAACAGCACCAATAACTCCATTTTCCTGTTCTTCATTATTTTCTTCCAAATCACTTTGCTCTCCATTTTCTGCCCCACCTCCTGAAGCTTCACTCAATTTATTATCTGAAAATAAAGAAAATTTAATAAACCTAAAAACAGAATAGCCATTCCAGTACTTGGCTGAAAATCTAAGCTATCAAACAGGCTTGTTATGTCCCATCCCACCCATATTCTTTTTTCCACTTAAGAACTGGTTTATAACAGGCTGTTAGTATTTGCTTCACACTGTCAAGTATTATAGATATTACTGAGAACGTTAAGAAGTCTGTATCCCCAGCAGCAAAGTTCCTTCAAAGAAGAGATCTTACTCATTTTAAAATCTTCCTTAAGGATGTAGTACATTGGTTTGTACAAAGTAGTTGTCAATTATTATTTACTGAATTAGAAATCTATTTTTTTTTAAGAAAAGGCTAATAGAGTGAAGAAATGATTCTCGAGAAATCTTCAAGAGGGTAATCAATGGTTTGTAGGAACAAACCAATGACCTTACTACTACCAAATAGAGGTG
Source organism: Petaurus breviceps papuanus (assembly GCF_028583685.1). NCBI lineage: Eukaryota > Metazoa > Chordata > Mammalia > Diprotodontia > Petauridae > Petaurus > Petaurus breviceps. The sequence goes on along the minus strand of NW_027187295.1, from coordinate 4,921,093 downwards.
ACCAAGGAATTATTAGTAACTCTCAACCAATAGGCCTATTTTCTCACCTCTATCTTTATGAAGAAACTGAAATAAAAAAAAGTTAAGTGATTTACCCAGGGCCACAAAGCTAGTGTCTGAAATGGGATTCAAATTTAGGTCTTTCTCCAAGACCTCCAAGTCTAGCATTCTATCCACTGTGCCACCTAGCTGTACTTAAAAAAAAAAAAAACCCTACCATTTTGGGGATTTTTTGGTTGCGTATCATTAAAAAAATGTTATTTACCAGAGCAAAATTCTTCCTTTAAAGGTTTTCCTCTAAAAGTTATGTCCAATGTATGAAAAAATTGTATTACTGATAATTTTGACATGAAACACCCTCTCCAAAAAAATTAAGAGTGGTAGGTCACTGAAAGAGCAAAGTCCATAAAAGAAATATTATAAAGGATGTCATCACACTACTGTCTCGTTTGCTTCTTGCACTTCTCTTTTATGTTATTCCTTTCCCAAATCTATTTAGCCTTTTCTCTCCATTCCCATAAAAACAATGCAGAGAAAAATCTTATTTAAGAAAAGAAAAGGAAAAAAACTAAGGTGATATTCCATCTTCTACCTCCAGCAGTGCAACTTGCCCAGGGCATTTCCATGATTTGTGTGCTAGTTATATTACAAAATTTAATGTCTTCTTAATATAACCCCAGTACTCTTAGCACTCATTAAGGAATGATTAAATTTCAATAATGTCTCTTTCACTCTCCTCTACTAATATCTCACACTCAAAGTCTCAGGCCTGGGTTAAGATGCTCAGGCCCAGTTATCAATAAGCATCTATTAAGTAACTATGATGTGCCAGATACTATTAGATGTTAGAGATACATATATGAAATGTTAATAATCTGATCCAAGAAGTTAAAAGTCTATTCAGAGAAAACAATATAAACACGCTAAGTATATAAGGTAATGTGTAGCAATAGTAGCTGGGGGATCTAGAGGACATTAAGAAAGGGTTTGTTTAGAACTGAGATTCTCACACTTATTTGGCCTACTGCCCCCTTTAAAAAAAATAAAATTACTAGCACCTGCCCCCTGAAACCTACTTTCTTTAGCCCTTAAAAAAAAAAATTGCATCATTAACTTAAAAAAAAAAAAGATACATTTTTCATTTAATAAGTTATTGTAAATGTGTGGGTTTCCCCCCCTGCACTGAAATTCTGATGAGGCAATATTGTGTCATGTAACTGTACAGTATTGTGTTGTAAACAAGTCATTACAGGAAAATATTCCTGCTGAGGCATGCTGGACTTTTCAACAATGTACTACACACTTACTTGCCAACACTTCCTTGTTAAGCTCTGTTAGTGGATTTAACCACTGATCTGGTTATAGTGTGCATTTTGTGTTTATTTGGAAAATAATGTCATCACTATGATTTTAACTGTTACAAAATAGATGCAAACATGTATTTTTTTTTTAAATTTACTTCTCTTTTCCTTATGCTTCTATACCCCCCCTCATTGTACCTGAAGCTACTACTGCCCCCCTGCATTGTTCCAGCACCTCCCAAGGGGATGTTATCACCCACTTTGGGAAACTCTGATAGGAAGTGGCACATGAACTAAGCTTTGAAGGAAGCTAAGGATTCTAAGAGTCAGATATTAGAAGAAAGTATACCTCAGGCATGAAACTCCATCAACAAGTTTTGTTGGACTAAGGTACATACGATGGAAACTAATGTAGAAAAATTGGAAACCAGACTGTGAAGGACTTTAAATGCTAAACAGAGCAGTATGCGTTTCTGTTTACCTATATTTTAGGATTACCACTTTGGTAGCTAAGTAGAGAATGGTCTGGGTAGGGTAGGGGGGAGATTTGAAGTAAGGAGTCTATTATAATAGTCCAGGTGAGAAGTGAAGAAAAAAAGGCTTGAACTAAGTTGGTGGTTGTTCTTAGAAAGGTTGTGATTTCACCAGTTAAAGCCACTCAGGTCTGTACCTGAGTAAAATACTAAGAGTACAGAATCGCTGGTACTGAACACAAAAAATACTACACTGCCTCATGGAATACTATCAGCAGTTGTTAGGAAGACAGATCAAAGTGCTACCATAAGATACGCTTATCTAAACATAACCACACACACATACAAGAATGCAGTGTTAGTGGCACAATTAAAGAAAGGACTGTCTAAGGAATGAGTAGTCAAGTGAGAAAACTCTGGCTCCAAGTGTCACCTGGAGGTTTTAAACAATGTTTGTGGATGAAACTAGGTTTGAGGTAATCAAGAAACACAATTCAGATCAACTGTCATCCACAACTGGAGTTTTCTTTAGTTTCTACTTTTTTTTTCATCGCTCAGACTTTATTGACCATCAATGTAAAACTACTGGGGTGATTCTTTTTTTTTGGGGGGGGGGAGGGGGCGGCGCTGATATTTCTATACTGTTGCCACCAATCCTTGCCTAGCCAAACATGGATACCTTCCTACTTTCTTTTTCTTATATCACCTGAAAAAAAAAAGGTGAGATTTAAAAAAATGATTCTACTAGTATTCAAGAGGGGAGAAGGCAGTAAAATGAAACCAGTTTATAGAGAATAGAATTGTCAAACTACAGTATGTTAATGATGCTGATACTTAAAAACCCCAAATACCCAGTCATTTAGACATAAATTGTTAGTTGCCTGAGTATATCTGGCACCTGCTTCTTCTAGCTATGCCTCCAAACCAACTCCGATTCCTTGAGATTTTTAGCTGGTAACTCTTCTTTTAAGTGCCATTAGTCCTCCATACATCAGCAAAACTTTACCCAGACTGATAAGTCATATACCCACCTACAACAGAAATGTTAATCTTAAGTGTCCCACAAATTTACAATACCCAATGTACACTACCTATAGTCATGAATGATTACATACATTTCCAACATTAAGAAGGGTTTTTAAACAAAAAAGAAATTGAGAAAGATGGCAGTATGAAAAAGCAATGAAAGAATAGCAGAAAGGAAGACAAAGAGTACAAAGCCAGGGCTTTCTCTAATGTTCTTTTATTCACCTCTACTGCTTCCCTCCTTCCCCACCAAGAACAAATCCTCCCTTCCCCCAATTAGGTAAAAGTTGGGACTGAAATAAGATTCACCCTACATTTCAGGAGGGAAAAAATCATTAGGCTGTCCTGGGAATATCATAGGAGCTGGGATAAGGATGTGGATAAACTATGTAAGTTAGGTATCGCAGATGTGGAGGTCCAGAGGCAAATAGGGTCAAGGGGCTTAGAAAGTTTAAATATTTAGGCTAAGAGAACTGTCTCATGAACTTTACTGCCTCACAAATAATATCATTTTACACAGCCCTGTAAGCAGGTGAGATGTATTATTTGGAGGTGGGTAGTCAGAGGTAAAAAATGGAAAATCCAAGCAGTAGTATTAGCACCCAGTGCCACTCAGCTGCTAAGGCAGCCATTTGTATTATGTTAAAAGTGTACATAATTTAGGGGCACCTAAGTCAGTGGTTTTCCACCTTTGAATTACCATTTTCCTTTCCCTGATCGTGGCAAAAATGATGAATGTTTAATGACACTTCTTTAACCCAATATAAGAAACACCAGTATAGAAACTTTAGATATTTACTTAAAACTTAATCAGTGTTTTTAAGTTTGCTGTTATCTGAACAAAAAATGTTCCAGACCATATTACAGGCTAATTTGCTTCATAAACATCCTATAATTTAAGATGTTTATTAAGTACTGTTTGAAATAGCGCTTTAAAACATAATGCATATCTTGTTTACCTTCTAGCAATGATCAATGGTATAGGCTGTTTGCCTAATTTTAAAAATGGTCCAAGTTTTTTTTTTTTTTTTTAAAGCAATTGGGGTTAAGTAACTTGCTCAAGATTACATGGCCAGTTATTTCTGGGTGTGGTGCTAAGTTTCAGAGCCCGGATTTGATCCCAGGCCATCCCCACTCTGGGGCCGGTGCTCTTACTCACTGTGCTACCTGGCTGCCCCAAAATGGTCCAAGTCTTAAAACTACTGTAATATAACTACCGTGTTTCCCCTGAAAATGACACTGTCTTATTAATTTTTTGGAAAGAAAAACACCAGAGGGCTTATTTTCAGGGGAGGGCTTATGTTGTCCTGCCTCAGCTCTCCTCCGCGGCACTGCTCTCAATGGCGCCAGCAAGCAAATCACTGGCGAAGAACAGGATGATGGTGCATACAGAGGGTACCATAATGTAGCGTGTAGCGCAGGGGATCACCTTCACTACAGTAGCAATCTCAATAGGGCTTATTTTTTGGGGAGGGCTTATTTTAGAGGAATCTTACACAGTAAGGGGAGGGCTTATTTTCGGGATATGTCTTATTATCGGGGAAACGGTATTAAAAAGGGAAAAATTCTATGCCAATATTAAGAGACTACCACAAAATACAGTGCTATAGCATGTTATCTAAGATATAAAGAAAATATACTTTCTCTAATTCCCAAGTATTAGTTAAAAAGTAAAAAAGAGGATATAGATGCAGTAGTTGTCTTTTACTATTGTTATATTCATTTCTTAACTATAAGAACTAGAGATATTTCACAAAACTATACATTTCTTTTGTGATTTCTAACTCTTGAGAAATGGTTAAAAAAAAATAACTTCTTGGAAACAGAGATAAATTAGCCTACTTACCATCCTTCTCTACTGAAGTATATGTACTGAATCTTTCAAGACTGGCCACAGTAATACCAGTCTCATCCACATCCTTTGGAATATACTGGCTCAAATCTATATCATTGACTCTTATTAGATCTTCAACCTTCAAGAAAAAGCGCAAAAATAAAAATTGTTATAAATATGAATAGATATTATAGATAAAAATATATAATATCTGTAATAGATAAATCTATCACTCATGCATTTTTTTGGGTAATACTTCTCATATAAGTGTTCAAAAATCAACCCCCCAAATCAACCAATATTATGTGATGTCAGGTAAAAACACTCAACTCTGAATGACAATCCAAGCAATTTATGCCTAATTAAAAAACAAAACTCTTTTACAGCTACTGCTACTGCTGCTGCTGCTGCTGCTACTACTACTACTACTACTTCTTTTTATTGGTCAAATAGTCACTCCCCGAAGCATCATTCCATACTTACTACTCTTTTCCAGGAGAGGAATTTAGTCTATTTGCTATCATTGTCAAGTATACTCACAATTGCTTGATCATGACTTGTTTTGCTGACCATACTTTCTCCATTACTCCTTTTACCCTTTTCTACTAATTCTTTTTGATTTTATTTGGTTCTCTGCAAAATGCTTTGGATTCTCCAAGACGGTCTAGTGGGAAGAGGACTGGTTTCTGAAGTCAGAGGCCCTAGATTTGCTACTATGAGTGTGCTGTCAGGAAACTTACTTCACCGCTCAGAACTTCACTTCCCTCATCTGTTAAATGAGGTGATTGGATTCAAGACCTTAATATTCCATCTACAATCCCTTAACAATAGCTAAGACATAAGTTGTTATCATAAGCATCCTCTTACCTCGTCACCACCTGTTCCTTGAGTGTACCGGGTATCATCTGCTTCTTCATCATCATCATCAACCAGCTCAGGACGAAATTCAAATACTTCACGGCCACTGATCTACTCATATACATACATACATTATATTAGATATTCAATGCCAGAATTTTAGAATTGAAAAACCTTGTCTATTACAGGTTTCTTGCTTAACATTCCATATAGTTTCCTGTCTTTGGTACTAACATGATAATTATTTTAGAACCTACCACCAGTGCTTTTCCTGCCTTAAAGTCTGCTTTTCTTCTTTCCATATCTTGTTCAAGCTTATCAATCTTTTCTTGTCTTTTCCTTTTCTTCCATGCGAGAAAAGACTCTAGAGTGATTTTGGTAACATTTGGTCCTAAAGCAGAACGCTGGAGAGATTAAAAAAAAAAAAGTTAGTAACCTATGTTTCCAAGAATGTATCAAAAGAACAGTTTTCGTCAACGTCCCTGATTCTAAGAACTATTCTAAAGATTCTACAGTAGGAAAATTAGGCTACATTTAATCCCCAGCCCCAAACACCAGAGGCCAATAATTCTTAAAAAATGAGGTTTGACTTTATTTAATGCATTATTGCCTAATTATGCCATATTTTGAATAGTCAAAAGGTCTTACAAAATTAGAACATGGAAGTGCTTCACAGAAGAACTATATTCCCAAGAGCTAATAATCTACCTAGGAAAGTGATAGTAAGAATAAAAAAGTTTTATTTATTTTTTTTCTTAAATTAATAACTCATAAAGAAAAAGCATAATAAAAATGTTAACTGAAGATTGTGAATCATGATGTAATCTCTAAGTCTATGAATTAGGCTGGCAAACCCTAACAGTATAAACTACATATTTATATAATTTTACTCTACTGTAGATTATCCATGCTGAGACAGAAGGAACAAACTCTGAAATACACAAACAATCCACATTTTCTTTTGGTCAAATCCTAAGAAGCCCTATTCTTTTTCCGTCTTTGGTTGGGCTGTCTGACTGCTAACAGGGCGTAGATGAGATGGCCATCAACAATTCTATACTTTCTGATGAAATGGAGGATTGTCAGGCTCTAAATGCCTTACTAGTGCCTGCTAAAGATGTTGCAGGCTAAGGAATTTAAATTTGAAGTTAAAGAATTCTAAAGGAACACACATACACCCTCGCCTCAATTTCAATATAATTGGTTTCCTTTATAATCTTATGTATTTTACTTTATGAACATAAAACATTCTGAGAAAGAATCCTTAGGTTTCACTGGACTGCCAAAGAAGCCCATGAAACAAAAGGTTAAGAATCTGTCAACTAAACTACTTATTTAGTAACCCAGGATTTTAGGGCCTTGCCATCTACTCTGCAGGTGAACTTCCTTTTATGTATTATCTATCTCCCCCAATTAGACTATATGAGGTCCTTGAGAGTATGGTCCATTTCGATTTTTCTATTTGTATTCTTGGCACTTAGCACAGTGCTTGATTCATAGGAGGTATTTAATACTTTTTAATTAATTTGTTCATTGATTCCTTTCTGGTAAGTCTCTCACCAGAATTAAAGCTGCAGAAGAGAAAGATCTTGATTCTCTCTTAAGACATTTTTCTTTCTGCTCATGTCTTGCTGTTGGTCAGTTATTTCAGTCATACTTGACTGTGACCCTATAAGGGTTTTTTTTTTTTGGAAAAGATATTGGAGTGGTCTGCCATTTCCTTCACCAGTGGATTAAAATAAACAAAAGTTAAATGGCTTGCCCAGGGTCATACAGCTAAGTATCTGAAGCCATGTTTGAACTCAGGTCTTCTTGACTTCACTCCCAGCATTCTATCCACTGAGCCACATAGTTACCTCATAGCTGCTCATGTCTACATACACATACATGCCATCAAACCAGTTTTCAAGAAAGCATAATTTTATATTAGTGGGCAAAAGCTGAAATCTATCTAAATAAAAAACAATTATAATATACAAGCTTAATGCTAGAAAAATAAAATCTTTACAATTAAACAGGCTATATAAATCATATTTTTCAAACAAAACACTGCTGTTGCCCTCAAGTGGCTAACATTAAAAATTCACAATAAAGGCTTTCTTTAGGGTTGGAAAAAACCCAATCCCCTCCCCAAAACCACCCCCAAACTCAGAAAAACAAAGACAAAAACAAATTCCAAAACAAAAAACTTGTTATAGTTACCTCTCTTTCTATTAGATCTTCTAATGAAATTTCATCTTCTTTTTCTTCTTTCTTTTTATCTTTTTTTAATACAAAACCAGGAGGAAGAGCATGACGATACATACAATTATCACCACCTCCAGGGCAAACCCAAAACCAGCCATATTTGTTGTTTTCAATAGCATCAAGAAAATGCTTGCACACCTATAAAGAAACAATAATCTTTACTAAAAACCTGCTCTTTTGTCCCTCAATATTTTGTGTTAATATTAAGAATATAGAAAAGATAAATCTTTGCCCCACAAACACCAAATTTCAGCTTAAACAAACCAAAACCCTTTATAAGGGAACAAAAATGGAAAGGAAAAACTCTGAGGCCTTTAAATTATAAAATAATGCAATGGTCAACTAATTATAAGTTACACTTATATACACACAAACTATAGATTCAGTTGAATCCTTAAAGAAATGCTTTTATATAATCCAATGCTAATGTTTATAAAATTCAAGTTTATTAATCTGAGATAATTATGTACATATTGGTAGTTTTTAATGACAATTATTAAGGCACAAGGAACAGGGAGGTGTAAAGTGACAAAGGTTAGCTATGGAAGAATTATAAATAAATACAAATAACTAAGTGAAAAGGTCTGAGAAATAGGGCAGATCATATGAACTTAAAATAATTTTATCAACTTCTTGGAACATTAAACTCATTTCATGTCTAAAATTCATAATTTCCCCAAATGGAAAAATGTTTCCCTCCAGTTTAGTAATAAAAAATTATACCAAGTGAGATCTTTAATTCCAAAGACCACTTAGTCCAATGTGCATGGATAAGGGGGGTGGGGAAGGAAGGATTTCTATCTGCTTCAGTAATTATGATCATTCAAGGTTCTTTTTTTTTTTTTTTTAAAGCAACTGGGGTTAAGTAACTTGCTCAAGGTTACACGGCCAGTTATTTTGTGTGGGTGCTAAGTATTTGAGGCCAGAACCTATCCTGGGTCTCCGGACTCTGGCCGGCACTCTTACTCAATTCGCCACCTGGCTGCCCCTCAATCAAGGTTCTTAAAAAGCAGTAAAAATCAAAATAGGACAAATGGTAGAAATTTATAATTTGTTTTCAAAACAAAATCAGAAGGAAAAAAGGAAATGGCAGCTAAATGGAAGAAGGGCATATAGATTCTACATGCAGCCAAAGTAAGCAAAATTCTGGGTTTCTTCTTTTACACAATACACAATTTATTTACTGTGTACAACAAAACTCCACTTTCTAAATTTATTTAAAATTATGCCCCACCACCATCAGTTTTCATTTTTGTGCCTTCTGTCTTATTATTTGGTGGGGGGAGGTAGTTTATTTTACACACAATACCTCACACTTCTGCTCTAGAGATCAAGAATTTTTTTTTTTAATTTGGTACCTATTAAGTGTAATCCCAAAGGAAACATTTCACAAGCTGCCAATGATCTTTTAATTGCCACATTTAAAGTTCTTTTCTTAATCCTCGTATTCTTAAATTTTATTCTCAAATGTCTCTGACGCTGCCGATCACTCTTTTCTCTCTAGGGTTTCATGACACTTCTGGTTCTACTCCTATTGTCTAATCACTCATCTAGTCTTTCTTAGCTTCCTTTGCTTGATGGTACTCCAAAGTTTAGCCCAATGACTCTGAGTGTCTGCCAGGCATTTTTCTTGTCTCTCTATATGATTTTGCTTGATCTCATCAGCAACTATACATTCAATTTTGATCACATCTATAGCAGACTATTTTCAGATTTATTTATCTAACCCTAACCCTTTCCCAACCTCCAGTCTCTTGCCTCAAACTACCTACCGGACATTATGCTATAGATATCTTAAACTCAGCACGTCCAAAAAAACCAAGCTCATGGTTTTCCTCCAAAACTTACCCTCTTCTCTACTGCAAATTTCCCTCATCCTTAACTCTTCTCCACCCCCTCTATCCCATTCAATAAATTAAGTCTTGTCTATTCTACCTCTGCAACATCCCTCTTGTATATGTCTCTCCTCTGACACTGCCACTACACTGGTACATACCCCAATCAACTAATTTTTAGACTATTGGAAGAGCTTTTTAATTGGTTTCCTTGCCTCAAATTTCTTCCCAGGCCATTCTATCCTTCATTCGCTCTCTCTTCCTTTATCATTCAACAAACTCCAGTGCCTTTCCTATTATGTTCAGGATCAAACATAACATCTTCTCTTTGGCCCCTTCTTATCTTTCCACTGTTACTACACCTTACTCCCCCTTTATTTGGCAATCCAACAACACTGGCTTCCTTCCTGCTCTTCTCACATGACATTCAATCACCTAATTACATTCTTGCTAGCTGTCCTCCCCACCCCTCCCAAAAATCTCTCCTTCTATTTTATCTTTTGGCATCCTTTGGATTCCAGTTAAAATCTTACCTTTTTCCCAACTTTCCTTAATACTAGTGCCTTCTGGGGAGGCTAGATAGTTCAGTGAGTAAAGCGCTGGCCCGGAGTCGGGAGGACCTGAGTTTGGTTCTGGCCTGAGACACTTAACACAAAATAACTAGCCGTGTAACCTTGGGCAAGTTACTTAACCCCAATTGCCCTCCAAAAGGCAAAAAAAACCCAAAACAAAACAACTAGTGCCTTTCATCTAAGATTATCTCCAATTTATCTTGTATATATATTTTTTATGCAATTGTTTGCATGTTGTCTTTCTAATTAAGACTGTGAGCTCCTTAAGAGCAGGCACTTAAAATGTTTTTCTTAGTTCACCTGACAGTTTATCTGATCATATTGTTTCGTAGTGAACAAAAATAACTTCATGAAGAAAACTGATGTTTATGTACCAACTTGAGAATGAAGAGGCACAGAAATCACATGATCTGAATGGACAAAGTAGAGATGCTAGGAAATAATGCATACGGAACAATAGTAGGAACTGTTTCCATTCACTGGGAGGAGTACTGAAATTGGGAATCACAGGACCTGAGTACCAACCCTGGCTCTTTTACCTATGTACTACTCCCCTCTGTGAACTTGAATAAATTACTAAACCTTTTTGGACCTCAGTTTTCTTATTTGTAAAAATATGGACTTGGACCAGAATACTTCCAAGGTTCCTTTCAAGGTCTAAATTTATGATTATGTGAGGATGAAACTGATTAAAATGTCATAGGTAAGAAGAGCATGACAGTGAAAAGCAAAGAAGGTTAAATTAAATTGATAAAAGCTTTACCTAAAGCCCAATTAAGCTTTATCATTCTAAGGACACATATATAGGAAGATAACAAACTAATGGTAATACAAGAAAATGATGGAAATTTTCCAACAATCCACTCTCATCTTCAGAGGAACTACTATCCTGACTCTAACACTCAGTTTGACATTAACACTTAAAGCTTTTAGGGAAATAAAATCCAGGATACAGGAGAGGTAGGGGCAATGGGGGAAGGGTGATAACACCTCTAGCCCTGCTGGCCAAGCATTCCTGCAGACATTCTGACATCCCCATCCAGGAGCCCTTAAAAATCACCCTAACAATCTATAGGAGCTAAATGTATTAAAAATGCCTGTTGTTCTTACTATGCCAAGCATCTGGAAGACCAGTTGGTCTAGGTAATTTATCAGCACACTTATCTTTTAAATGAACAATGAATTAGGCTCAGAATTGAGTAGGAGGGGTAGAACATGTTTAACTATACTCACAGGTCTGCATGTGGTTTTAATGATCCAAAACTACTATCTACAACAAAGCTCTGCCTTCTAAATACAAATGTTTTCCCAGTAATCTGATACGGTTATAAATCTAAAGCACCAGAATCAAGTGACTCAAACGTCAATGGAGGGATGGACGGTAGATGGATATTCACAAATTATTTCCAGGGATAACCTACACACAAGAGGTTGTGTACATTATATTTAGTTCAGGAAAAGGGGAGGAGAGGGTCTGACAAGAGTAAGGGATAACAGCAGATGGGCATCATGAGTTTTTACTGGTACTCATAAAACACAAAGTGACCTAAAGCAAGGTCCCTAGGACACTGGGGAAGTTTATGGTAGAATATGGAAAATAACTACATGGAATGGGATTGTGCCGAAGGATTGTTAATATGCCCCAGTGTATGGACAATTAAATCAATGAAATAACAGACTGATTAAAATAAAAGGCCTATCAAGCATTATGAAGCCTATTAAACCCACTTACACTTATCATAAACTGGAATTATTTCTAAATTTAAAGTATGACCTATTAAAAAAGGTCAAATACCTTCTTGCCACATTAATTTCTCCCTAATGATAACAAATACTGCAAACTCAATTCAAGAAAAGGACATACTATTTGAGTTTTTGGTTTTTTCTTTTCCGCCTCACCATGCTTCTTGTTCACCACTTCTTCCAGCTTTTTCTCATCCCAATTATCCATGGTATCTAGATATGAAAGATGTTAAAATTAATAACTACAGCTTCTCCTTCATTACATAATATTCCTTCTAAGAAAAATATGGATGCTTTATTAAAGGCAGATAATATAAAATAAGATTGCTTGCACAGTTAACTATTCTTTATATGTTTTAATTTAATACACAAGGAATTATGGTTTTACAACTCAGGAAAAATGATAATCTTTAGGCAAGTGATTCCAATTATGTTTATGAAAATTCTTTATGCTGTGGGCGGCTAGGTGGCGCAGTGAATACAGCACCGGCCCTGGAGTCAGGAGGACCTGAGTTCAAATTCGGCTTCAGACACTTAACACAAAAAATAGCTGTGTGACCTTGGGCAAGTCACTTAACCCCAACTTCCCTCCAAAAAGCAAAAAAAGAAAAGAAAATTCTTTATGCTACTGAACACTACTAACAGTTAACTAAAAACTGATATTCAGATTTAATGAAAGAAAAACTATACATACCTTTTTCAAGTTCTTCATCTCTTGCATCTATATAAACACTTCGTTTTTCACATTTTCTTTCCAGAGATAAATCATGGGAGAACTTACATTTGTCTCCTTTAGTACATTGCCCTTGCTTGAAGAATGCACATACTACTGATTTGGGATCTGCACCTGTGTCAAATAAAATATAAAATTTGGTATTACAACCTTTTATTCATCCTGCCTGGAAGTACACAGGGAATAAACTCCAAATATGTGAATCCAGTATTATCATCAGAATCATGAGGAACTGTTTCAGTATGGAGCATTTATATAAACTGGTGAGTTCAATGCACTGACAAAAAGACTGAGCTATAATTACATGTAAAAAATGCTATTTTTAAATTTAAAAACATCTAGGTCTGTGATATCATAGGTTAAGTAATTTCCTTGTTAGACGAATATTAGTAACTCATCCATAACTTAAAGTATTAAAAGTTATGCAGGGCAATGAGAGGTTAAGACATTTGCTTGTGATCACAACTTTAGCATGTATTAAGCTTTTCTGATGACTGCAAGATCACTTTATGACAATCAACTTGTTTATTTCCTTACTATTCAATCCAATTTAACAAGCCTTTTATCTACTATGTGACAAGCATGGTGCTTAGATACAAGCACTGAGCATACAAACAGAAAAATGAAACCATTCATGCCCTCAAGGAACTTTGAGAAAAATAAAATGTACACAGTAAGGTAATACAAAACATATACAAAGTACACACAATGTAATTTGTGTGTAGTTTTACAGTATGAAGTGGCACTTCACAAAGCTTTGAAGGAAGCTTAGGATTATTTGAAATGACAATCCATTCCTAGGTATGGAACAAAACACTGTGATAGAAGATGGAAGGCTCTGTATTGAAAACAGCAAGCAGGTCAATTTGTCAAATGTGTGAAGAATCACAGACTGAACAGTAGAAGGGACCTTAGAAGCCCTCTAGTCCAAACCCCTCATTTTAAAGATGAGGAAGCTGAGACCCTTAGACATTAAATGATTTGCCCATAGTCTTACAGGTACTAAATGTAAGAAGTAGGATTTAACCCATGTCCTTTGATTCCAGAGTCAGTCCTCTTTCCATAGCACCACTATTATATTTAAGAATATACACGACTAATAATGATTTATAATCCAGTTACATCTTAATATACTCTCTTAAACTCTTAAAACTCATAGCACGTATGAGGTAAGGTAAAATACAGTAAATATTTATAACCATATTGTACAGGCTAATGTTGCCTGTATTAACATAATTTCTGAGGATTTGAACCAGGGAGATGGAGGGTGTCTTTGGATTCCAATTATGGTGTTCTTTAATTATACCATAGTGCTGATGTTTTCAAAAGATATAATGGTATTCTTTTCTTGTGAACATGTTGAGTGTGGGTACAAAGGGGCATCTAGGTGGAGATGCTCTATAGGCAGTTGGTGGCATGGAAATGGAATTTAGGGAAGATTAGGGCTAGAGAAATATGAGGGTCTTTTGCACATTTCTGAACTGAATCCATGAAAAATGATAAATTTACTAAAGGAGAAAGACAAGCTGAAGAGGATGCGAAAGACTCAGACTGGAGTACATCTTTGTTAAAGAGATGGGATTACTTAACAAAGAAAATTGGAAAAAGTGTGTCATAAAAGTCATAGGATGAAAATATCCAGGAGGCAAGATATTGGATTGGCAGTATCAAAAAACTGTAGAAAGCATAAGAACTGAGAAAAAGACTGAACATGAGAAGAGAAAGATCTAGCATGAAGGGGATTTTGTTAATAATAGATAATATTATAAATGACAGGTATGAATCATCAGAAGAGACTGGAGATGAAAGCTAAATTGCATAGAAATGAAAGAGATACCAGGGGAAAAACATTTATATGTTTATTGACTGTGACTCAATCATAAGAGTTAAGGGATCAAGAAGTAAAAGTTTGCTAGCTATAAGATCCGTTCTAGGCATGGAAATATAAGGTTGAATATGTTCCTTGGGGCTGGCCCTTTAGGGCCCGGGGATAACAGAGGAAAATGTCAGTGGCACTAACAGTGCCCCTTTGCTTCAAAGAGAAGACAGATGGAATGAGGTGGCAGAGCTAATTAAATACAAGATGACTGGGTCCTCAAGGTCAGTATTAAGCTCTCATAAACTATTAGCTTAGAGGTACAGCCTCAAAAGCTTAGTGCTCTGAGTCATAGGGTCATAGTCATAGGAACATGAGGCACAGAAATAGGTCTTCTGGGGAAGATTATGTGCTAGAGTAATAGCAATGATAGTAATTCAAGTCTTTTGGCTATTCTGGCATTTCTCAGGGGGAGGGACAGTCACAAAATCAATGTCTCAGACTTCCTGTAGTTATCAATAAGGTACTCTGTAAAAGTAAAACAGATATTTTGAATTAAAATTTTTAAAAAAGTCTCATATAATGCCATTTGTGAGGAATAAAGTAGACTCAAAACCAGAAAAAATAACGTAAACTCAAAAGTTATAAAGCTTCTGGTATAAACAAACACTACCAGATTATTGCTCATAACTGGCAACAAAACTCTTTATGTTAATTGACAACACCATAAAAATCTGATCATGACCACCTCTGATGCATAGCCTAAATTATTTTAATACTAAATTTTAAAATTTAATCTTTTCAATTAAAATCTCTTTTCTCTCTCACCATTTTCCATTTGGAAAAAAAAACAAAAACCCAACCCCCAAACCCCAATAACCCAACAAAATAACCTTATAACAAATACACATAGCCAAGTAAAACGCTCATTCCTGAATAGTCCATGTTCAAAAAATATACGTTAAATTTGTACCCTGAGACCCTTACCTCTCCTTCAGGAGTTCAGTAACACTTTTCTGCATGGATTTTTTGGAATTTGGATACACTAAAATGTAACTATACCATAGTGATATTGTGTAAAATAGGTTGGCCCACTTGTTTTTGACCTACATAGTTGAATAAATAACAGCAAGAAGGCAGTTATTAATTAATCAATGGTAGACTTGAGGTAAAGGATCATTAATTACAAGCTAGTTATTTTTAGTTAAGTGTGCTTTGAAAACACAAATTCAAATAAAATGGATTAAAAGTTTTTATATGAGTTATGCTTAAATAAAATGAAACAACTACATTTCCAATTTTACCTTTACTTATTTTCTGAGCAGCTACTACTGGTTTGAATAGTTCATTTAGCTCCTGAAGCTCTTTCTTCTTGTCATCTTTCTTCAATTTTTTATCACCTTCATTTTGTGCAGCCTATAATTCCAGATTTAAAGTATTAATTTTAGTTCACTTACATTCCAAAGATTAAATACAGCAAAGTATTGCTGATATAGATTGGTTATAGCATACATTAAACTATGTTCCTGTTATACAAAGCAATTTGTATACCATGAAATACAGAAAGCATATAATGGGCCCAGGTGGCTAGATGGCATAGTGATTAGAGCACCAGCCCTGCAGTCAGGAGGACCTGAATTCAAATCTGGCCTCAGCCACTTAATATTTACTAGCCATGTAACCTTGGGCTAGTCACTTAACCCCAACTGCCCTGCTTTCCCCCCTCCAAAAAGCTAAGCAAAAAAAAAAAAAAAAAAAAAAAAAAAAAAAAAAAAAAAAAAAAAAGCAAAAGCTCATAATGTAGGCATTACCCTTGTCTCTCTGACAGTAATGTTACAATGTTGCTCTTTTGCATGTTAAATATACTTAAAACAGGATTTTCAATAATCTTACAGAAGATGAAAAAGGAATTTTAACATATTAGCTTCTAAGGATTTTATCCTTTAGCTGGAACTGATATCCATGAAATTATTAGCATACAATAAATTCAATAAAACCACTAAATATAATTTTCTTAGTATTTTTTTTTCTTTTTGATCTTATTGTAGTTCTTCAAAGCTTCACTGGTTTGTATTTATTTTAAAGTAAATGTACATACTGGAAAATCCTGCAAAAAATTTCTTCTAAATATAGCAAACTTATAAGGGATTGGCTGCTCTGTTTATTAAAACATTTTGATCAATAGCTATTTCCTAAGTACTTTGTTATAACCATTTGCCAAAAATTTTCTCGGAAAAAAAAATCATTTTCTTGACAAAAAACAATTAAATTAAAATTGTTTTTCTACTTAATTCTTTCAGGAGGTATATTTGTTAAAATTTTATTGCAGAGTTCAACAGAAAAGTGACAACAGATGAGAATCCCAGTGTCAGTGCAGTCAATATAGGTGTACTCCTCATAAACCTATATAATAAAAAATAAATTTCTAGTCTTATTGAATGCTAATTTTATAAAGTTGGCCAATACCACTTCAAAAACTTAGCTGTACGAATCTAGTTGAACAAAGTTATACATGTGTGTGTGGGCACATGCACACACAAACACACATTCTAGAGTTACTTATTTGTAACGGTTCGATATTATTTATTTGGCACTGTGATAACTATGAAGTATTTCAAATAAGTGAATTCTTAAAAAGATGTAAAATGTACCCACTTTTGTTGTTCTTACCATTCCTAGGCAGCTTGACACCATTTTAATAAGTCCATGTCAAGCTTTTAAAAATTAAACCTCCTCCATTATAATTCTGGAAAATGCTTTCATGGCTTAAAAAAAAAAATTTAACTGGTAATGAGTCTGTGCATTGACACTGTAGTCTTTATGTCTTCAAGACAATTTATGCTGACACTTCTAATTTCTTGTATATACTGAAAAAACATGGCCTGCACTGTAAAAATTTATCTAAATTAAGCATAAATACATTTTTGAAATGTATTAAGCTCAAAAGCCATTCCCCAATTTGTAAGTGGTTAAAGTATACAAATAAAGAATTCTTAAAAGAAAAACTGCCAACTATTAGCCACACTAAATAGTCCTAAAAATTAATAATAATAAAGAAATGCAAATCAAGTAACTTGAGGTTTCACCTCACCTCTGGAAAATTGGCAAAGTTGACAAAAGATGGGAATAGTCAATGTGGGAGGGGTTGTGAAAGACAGGCCCACTGATACCTTGTTGGTGGAACTGTGAACTGGTCCAATTATTCTGAAAAGCAATTTGGAATTATGCCAAAATAGGTGACAAAAATGCCCATACAATTTGACCCAAAGACTATGCCTTTTGGCATATATTTTAAGAAGATCATTAATAAAAAGGCTCCACGTACATCAAAATATTTATAGCAAGCTTTTTGTGTCAGTAAAGAATTGCAAACAAAATAGATGGTTTGCGGAACGGCTGAAAAAATTGTCATATATATATATATATGGAAATGTCATGGCATATTACTATGATCTAATGAATCTGATGAATAGAGAAGTATGGAAAGTAAGATGCAAAATGAAATTACCAGAATTAGAGAAGCAACACACAGAATGACTACATAATGTAATGGAGAGAACAACAAAATAAGTAAAGCTACATGTGAAATTATAATATCTAATCTGTACCCCAAAGAAAAGATATCACTTTCTACTTCCTTGCAGAGGAAGGGGAACATGCATATGGAACATTACATGTAATGTCAGTCCTTTTAAATATGTTGGTTAGTTCTGCTGAAAATTTTTTCCCATATTTTTAAATTTTTGATATTAAAGATGGTGCTCAGGGAAGAGGAAAAAGGAGCTTGACAAAAAAAGCAGAAACTCAATTCACTTAATATTTTTTTGCAAGTCTTGCTGTCTACCACAGTTAAATGCTAAAAAACAAGGTTTTTCCCTGGTCTGGAGTCAGAAGTGGTTAACAGGAAGGCATTGCCAGAACCCAATGAAAAAGGGGATCAATTTTCTGAACAAAGTTCCAATTAACAAATATTTCTTGTTCATAGCAGTTTTACAGATTAAATATAGCTTTTATGATATAGGATCACCATTTAGATCAAAGTCAGGTAGCTCAGGAAAATAAGGAATGCAGTGGGCTCATTAAAATGCACCATGACAATTCATCTGATAAAATACTTCTTTATGGATAAATTTTATGATCTAGCTTAGCATGAAAATTACTTACCTGTCGTGGATTTTGTTGACCAAATTTAACTTGATGAGTCACAGCCTTGATGAACTTCTGTTGTTTTGCCCCTTTCTTATTCTTCAAACCAAAAGTTTTGTCCTAAATGAGAAATATCATAAAAAGATCTTCACAAAGAAGAAAGATATACGTTTCAAGTAGTCATTAAATCTCTCTCTTACATTTCACAAGCCGACTTTCATATTATGTTCAGAATCAATTTTTAAAAAAAATTATTTTTGCTTTTTGGAGGGCAATTGGGGTTAAGTGACTTGCCCAAGGTCACATGGCTAGTTTTTGTGTTAAGTGTCTGAGGCCAGATTTGAACTCAGGTCCTTCTGACTCCAGGTCCTGTGCTCTAATCACTGTGCCACCTAGCTGCGCATTTCATATTATTTTCTATTGAGGTTCCTATCCAAAATCACACTTAAAAAGTAGGCAAGTGATCTATGTTTTTTAAAAAGTCAAATACTGGTAGAAGAGTTTTTGTGGATTAGTTATTAACCTGCTGAGTGATATTAAGAAATATCAATTTTACTCACTTCATTGCCTAGGTACTTCCCTTAATACTTGAAAATAAGCTAGATTAAAAACAAAGCAAAACAAAACCAAGTTATTATAAAATAACAATCCTCAATACTATTTGGCACCGGTTAAAATACAGAAATGAGTATACCACATAAACAGACTAGAATAAGCATGAATGACCCAAATGTAATCGAGTAAGTAATCTAGAATTCCATCAAAAAATCAACTTGCATTTAATATGTACCAAGAAAACACAACTAGAAGGAAGTGTGTGATAGGGATTAGGTTTAGACTAGCATCATTAATAATATGCTTCAAACATATACTTAATTTATATATAAAAATCCCATCATAAAAAGAATTATGGGAATGGAAGGAGATCCTTTCATGGTTAGGACCAAGGAGAATTTTTAACCAAATGAAAGAGAGTTCAGGATGAACATAAAAGAAAAAATAATTCGCATTAAAAATAACAATATATAAGGCTAAGAGTCATTCCTAATAGATTTAAAAAAGTCAAAGGATACAAGTTTTCAGGGAAAAAAAAATCCAACCCACAAGTAATCAACCCTAAGATTGTTACTACTAAAAGAAATGAAAATTAAATACCTCACACTAAACAAACTGGCAAAGATGATAAAAAGCACAATGTTGGACGGGCTTTGGGAAGACAAACACACTAACAAGTGAATTAACCATTGGGAAAGTTAGGAATTTGTCCAATTGATCTAGAAAAGTAAACAGAAGGCTGCTGTAATGGTGCAGAAGAGGTGTTAATGTCCCGAACTATAGTGGCCTCAACATCTATTACAGACCATTGCAATGGCTTCCTAATTGGTCTCCCTTCAATCTCTCCTCTTTCTACACCATTGGCAAACACTATTCCTAAAATATATGTTTGACCATGTATATTCCTTAAAATTTGGAGCTCCCCATTAACTTTACAACTGGGTTCCAAATTACCTTTCCAGTTTCATTATATTCTATTTCAGGCACTCTATGTTTGGGCCATATTGGCCTTCTTGCTAGTCCTCATTTTTATTTCTTAGAATCTCCAGTTTCCTTCAAAACTCTACTGCCTTTCCACAGCTGCTCATCCCTCAAACAACTTTTATTTATTTTGTAGATACATGCACTCATTTACTGTTCTTCCAACAGAATGTAAACTCCTTAAGAGCAAAGACATTAATTTTTGGCTTTTCATACTCAGTTCTAGGACAATGCTCGGCACACTGTTGGTACTTAAATATTTAATACTTACTCGATTGGAAGATACAATAGAGAGAAGAGGGACATAAAGCTACTATATTAGTGAGTATCTGATAGTATCTAAGCATCCCTTAAGAATTTATTTTAGTTCAACTTCCTCACAGGTCAAATGACTTGTCCAATATCACTTTTTTAGTAAGTGGTAATGTGGCTTGCACCTTAGTTCTTCAAAATCTAGAACTCCTTTCACTAATAATGCTTAAAATACAATGAACTCTTATCTGATTTCATTAGCTAGACTTAAACCAGCATTTCTGTCCAATGGCAACAAATCATATTCAATGTTCATAATGATGACTCCAAGGCACTTGCAAGATACTGAAGTGTTTCCTAAATCAAAGATTAAAGTTTATTTTTCAAACGTCTGGTTCGTTTTATTATTTTTTTAAGCAGTCATTTTTTGGTTTGTTGTATATGTTTATCTTGAGATACATTTGAACATAAGACATGCATTTAGAATACAAACCAATGTTTGTATTCATTCTACTTTAGTCTCACAGGGTCACACTGTATGTTACAGTCTAATGATTGCCTTAGTTCATTTTCCTCCTTTTAAATCCTGCCTATTTTAACTCTACACTTCACTTTGCTCTCTAATCTCAGTTGCCTGCATGTTCAATTAATCTCTTGCCAAACTTGTCCTGGATTATCCAATTTTAATTAGGCCCTCTCTGCAGCAAGGTAGTCCTTTTAAATCTTCCCCAATTGATTCTCCCACTTTTCACAGAAGCTACTACAACACTTCTTTGCCCTCCTTAAGCCTTTCACACCTCTTTTCTTCTACCTCTCAGTTGAGGTATTTGCCTCTTATTTTACTGAAACAGTTGATGCCATTTAATTGGGCTCCACCTTCCATTCTCTTCATCTGAAAACCCCTTCCCATCAATCCCCACTCTCCCCTTTTTCTTAGTCTAGGACAATGGCTCTTTTCCCTGGCAAAGACAACTCTTCTACAGCTATGTGATTCCATGCCCTCCCATCTTCTTCAGCAGAAGGCAAAGCAAATTATGCCATCCTCAAATTTTCAACCTCTCCTTATCCACTAGTACCTTCCCTGTTGCCTTAAAACATGCCCAAATTTTCTCCAATTCTAAAAAACAAAACAAACAAAAAAAATTAGCTCCTACAATCCCTTTCAAGGTAATGTCCTTTTATTTCTCTTTTTCTCAGAAAATCTCCTGGAAAAAGCTGCCTCTACCTTCCCTTTTCAAAATGATTTTTAAAGTCATTACTTACCTAAAACTATTCTTTTCAGTAACCAATGAGGAAAGATTATCGAATCTGATTGGTTTTTTTTCTCAATCCATCTTTCAATTTCTCAATCTTTTCCTTTTGACATTTTTGAATACCCTTTCCTTTCCTAGTTATTTTCTTCCATCTACTCACTTCTTTTTTTTCAATCTCCTTTGCTGGTTCATTATCACTTGTTTCTCAAGATTTTGTCCTAGGACCTCTTCTCTTTTTCCTCTATGCTCTCTTTTGGTAACTATCAATTCCCATGTGTTCTCTCACATCACCAATCATTGGACATTCTAAAAAACATCTCAAGCTCAACATATCCAAAAAACAAACTCAATAACCTCTCCCCAAACTTCTCTCTCAAACTTCCCTACTTATGCCAAAGGTTCCATATCCCTATCATCCAGGTTTGTAACTTAAACAGTACTCCTTGTCCCTCCTCTATTAGACTGAGATACTGCACACTACAAATTGTATTGTTTCTCTGTATCTCAAACCTTTTACATAGTGCTTGGCACAAAACACTCTCTTAAATGCTTACTGACAGACTGATCAACCTCACTTCACATACCTAATTAGTTGTCAGTTCCTATTTTTACCTAGACAACATTAAGTATTATTAGCCTATAGAAAGAAATACCCATTCACCTACTTATGACACAAAATTGAACATAACCAGTTCCTAAACTTTACAAAACTTGCACAATAAATGTGTTAACATGAAAATTTTTTCATATCAAGAATGCATATAAAAACACGATTCTAGTACTAAAAGCTTATATGTTCAGTTATGGGGGAGAGAACAGGCTAAGCAAAAGAAAGGTCTAATTTAAAAAGGTCATTTGAACCCCAGTTACCAACTTTCTTCTTCTTAATTTTAATAAACAGTATTTTTTTGGGGGGGGGGTTATCTTAAGTGAATAGCTGGCTAGATTTAATTTTGATATTTCTTGTGAGTTCAGGTATGAAGCTGTTTTAATCACTTTTATTTTCGTCTGGAGATGTCTCTTATGCAAAACAAAGCTAAAGAGTTCAATTTTTTAAAAAGATAAGTTTAATATATTTGGACAGTATGTACATGACCCTGGACCCCTCGCCACCCCCCCCCCCGCCAAAACACTCCCAGTGAAACAGACCTAGATATCATTCTCAACACAATCATTCTTCTAAATACCAGTAACTCTACAAGTCTTTCAACTGAAATACAATATGGCAGCAGGCGAGGTGAAAAGATTTGTGCCTTCATTATATTATTTTGTGATATTCTGAAAATGGAATAAACTCTTCTTAAAAAGAAAAAAGGATAGTGGAAATATCTTTTCTGCTGTCACAAATTATTTGATCAGACCATTTCATAAATATTGTACTGAAATCAAACAGATTTCAAATTGACAATGTATGATTTTGATCCTTACTTTCATAACTATTAAGTAGTAGTAAATAGTATCAACTAAATGCTTAAGAGAAGTTTTAAAATGTAATAAACTTACATGACATTAAAAAAATACTTTTAAAAGCACTAGACTTAAGCACCTCATTAAAAATTGTTCTGAAACAGCAACAAAAAAACTATTACACACACATATTCTGAATGTTTACCTCTTTTTTTTTGGGGGGGGGGAGGTAGGGCAATTGGCGTTAAGTGACTTGCCCAAGGTGACATGGCTATTTTTTGTGTTAAATGTCTTGAGGCTGGATTTGAACTCAGGTCCTCCTGACTCCAGGGTCGGTGCTCTATTCATTGCACCACCTAGTGGCTCCCATTTACCTCTTTTTAAACTGTAATTATGGGTAACACTAATAGTAAAGAATGATGAGAATCTTAGGGTAATCCTTTAAAGCAATGTGACTTTTAAGTCACTTCCTTATGTTTCTAGAACTACAAGTATTGGCCATAATACATAAACAAATATATTATTAAATATATATTTAAATTTGGAGTTTGAAAAACTCCAAATTTAAAAGCCCGGTCTTGATTTTCAAACTTCTAATACCTAGTAACTGAATAAATATAAACAGACGAGTGGTTTATGACAACTTTTACTTTGGTGGGACAAGTTTTCAGAACCTTGATTTTTGAATTACCCTAATCCCTGCCCCTAAAACTATTTAAATTGGGTAAAAGTCTTATTACAGTTGTTTTTGTAATTCCTTTACAGAGATCTGATTAAAATGGCAACATGAGGACAAAAAAAAAAAAAAAGAAGTTTCTCACAATCTGTTTTTTTCTCCAAGTCTTTTTTTGTTGGAGTGCGTGTGGGGGAGGGAAAAAGCAGAGGCCCAGAGTCAAAAAACGAATTGCTAGACTGAGAGATTTAACTGGCGGACCAAAAAACAGCACTACCTCAAGCACCCAGGGTACTGGATGGAAAGGACAAAAGCCATCAGTCTGCATAGGAGAGGACATTAAGGGGGGGCGAGGTTGGTCATACTTCAACGAAAACCACAGAGAATACAAAGTGAGTGAGTGCATATTTTGCAAAGATGGGGGACCGGGCCCCAGACGCGGTGGAGGCAGCAGCCCGAGGGGGGAGGGGCAGCAAGAGCAGTACAAGTCTCTCTATTCCCCCTCCCCCACCCTCAGCTTATCCCAGTCACAGGTCATAGTCACTATGGCAATAGGAAGGGAAGTGTCACTATAGGGGTTAGGGAGAAGTTATGAGGGTGAGAAAGGGGTGGGTAGGAGGCCCTAAAGCTGGGCGGGTTACAAGGGGGCAGGGTTGGAATTGAGGCGAGGCACGTGGACACGAGAGATCGAAGGGCCTGAGGGACGCCGGCGCTCAGGAGGCCCAGTTCCGGAGGGAAGAGGGAGGGGCCGCTCACTCACCTCAATGATTTTCTCCTTCTTTTTCTGCTCCGCCTTCTTGTTGCCCCCAGCTGGAGCCTGTTTCTTGGGGGGCATCCCGGAGAGGGCCCAGGCCCAGGGCACTGCACCGCTCGGGTCCGACTCGAGGGGAATGGGGGGAAGGGAAGAAGGCCCCCGCCGCCACCGCCACTGCCGCCCAGCGCGGAAGGCGAGTCACTCACACCCGAGCGAAAAGCGGCCTTTGCGACAGGTCGGAACCGGTGCCGCGGAGCATTGTGGGGGCCCACTCTGGAGAAGCAACCGGAAGCTGAGATACGCATGCGCAGCGTTAGAGTGTGGCGAGAGGGGAGGATAGGAAATCCCTGTGCGTCACGCTGTCCTGCCACCTCAGGTCTCTTCCGGAAGTCCTACGTGAGCCACGTCTGGTGGGTTTATTAAGGATGCCCCGGAAGGCGTAGCTGGCATAGTGGAAGCTCTCGCACGTCCTAGTGGTTATTAGCTGCGAGGTAGGTGCTGATTTTCGTTGTGAGTTTTTGCTACTTTTTTTTTTTTTTCCGTTTGACAACCACCGATCAACTTCAACTTTCATATTTTCTTTACAGGTCAAGCAAGTTCTGAAGTGACCCCCTTCCTTGCGTATTTTGTGAACCGAGGCCGTGTTGCCGCTTTGGGTGGAGAACCTGTCTGGGTTCCGAGTTGAGAACTTCTCGCGAGACCCAGAACCCCTCCCGCCAGGGCCCTTGATTCCAGGTGTTGATTTGCGGGGCGAGAGGTTTTGGGGGGCTGGGAACCTTATTTCTCTGCTTGTGTGGTGGACCTGTGGCCCGCAGGCATCTTGGCCTTTCTGTCTTGACGGTACTGATGAGGTGCAGCCTCTGGGAACCCCCTTGAGCTCTTTTGGGGGCCGGATGATAAGGACACGTGGCCTGAAAATCTCTGTAGCTTCCTTAAACAAAAAAAAACTAGCGTTGATTTCTTAACTGTAGTGTTGTGGTGGAGTCATCCCTTGGGATGTTTTTTTTTTTTATCAAGTTGTAAATTTTGGCCCAGAGTAGTGAAAGGATACGAGTTCGTGGAAGAACTCATTTTGAAATACTGATCTCTAGACTGTGAACCCTACAAGGATCTTTTCAATATGCTGCCACCACTGTGGACCTTTGAATTCCATTTAACATACCTTTATAGTGGCCTATTTTGTGCATCCCGGAATATAAAAATACACAGAGTGTAGAGGGGCCCCTGCCTTTCAGGAACTTATATTTATTTGGGAAGGGTGGGGTACAATGGTATGATTATAAGTAAGATACAAGATATATAAGACAATTTGTTGAGGGAGAGAGCACTAAATAAAGAAGGTTCAAGAAAGCCACATTGTGCATGATCCTAGCACTTGAGTTGTGTGCTTTGAAGGAAGCTATGGATTTTATGAAGGATAGGTGAGGAGTATGGCCAGAGGTGGATCACTTTGCATGGAAGCATTGCTGTAGAAGATGATATGTTTAGGGGAAGAGCAGCTGGTGTTCCACTTTTGAAGGGCAAAAGATAAGTAAAGTGAAATGAATCGACAGGTAGATGGAAGCCTGATCATGGGAGATTTTAAATTCTATGCTGAGAATTTTGTATTTTGTCCTTTAGGCACTAGGGAACACTTTTGAATTGGGGAGTGATATGTTCAGATCTGTGTTTGAGGAATACTTAAAAAGGACAACTTGCATTACTTTATGGGAGCAACGAATATGACATTTAGTGTTCAGTGTAGTCTTTATTTTAATTGAACTTCTTTTAAAAATATTTTTGGAATTGGTAAATAATTCCTATTGCTTTGTCCCATATTTTCCATGATTTTATAAATACTTAGGTCTTTCTGGACTTTTTTGAAAAGCAGTGAAAGGCAACTGTATTAAGAAATGTTGTATAATAGTACTGAAGTACTTTTGCTCATATGATCTTATGCACAGGTGGCAAAATGATATGTAGCACCACAGTAAATGAAGTTATTATATTTTCCCCAGAGATTCACTTTAATTATCTGCCCTTATTTTTCCAAGGTGGGATTTTTGTTATATTCAACATAGGATCAGAATATTTTTCATTAAACACATAAAAGGCTTATAAATAAGGCTTTAACATTTCTAATATTTGTTCTATGTATCTTTTTTTTTTTTGCTTTTTGGAAGCAGTTTGGGGTTCAGTGACTTGCCCAAGGTCATACAGCGTGTGTGTGTGTGTGTGTGTGTGTGTGTGTGTGTGTGTGTGTGTGTGTTGTGTCTGAGGCTGGATTTGAACTTAGGTCCTCCTGACTCCAAGGACTGGTGCTCTACTCACTGCGCCACCTAGCTGCCCCTGTTCTATGTATCTTGATGATACCAGGGAGCAGTATTAAATTAATTTTGGGGGAAACTTTATTTTTAATATTCCTCCCCTAGGCATGGAGCCATCTTGTATAACAAAAGTTTTTAATGAGGGGATGCAATTCAGTAAACGAAGGTATTGTCTTAAGTCTGACAGCATATGTTCTACTTCCATGGCCCTCACTTTTGCAAAGAATATTGTGACTATTTGCTCTTAAGAACAGAATTTTGTTTTAGTTAATATTTTGAGGCAAAACTATTCACAAAACTAAAAAGAAAGTTAATTTTTTTTCTTATATACTTCTTTTCGATCTTATAACTTGATTATAAATCTATCCTTCGAAGGAAATACTTTACTAACAGTCAAAGCATTAATATTGTTGTACTATCTTTTTAGGCACAAGTCTTCCAGAAACATTGTATCAATTGGCATTATTCCAAATCCATATATTTCTAGCTTAAAGAACTTTCCAACTGACATAATCTCCTGTCCCCTGAACATCTTATTCTTAAAAGACACTTTGAGGTAACATTTATAAGAATCTTGAACAAAGAAAACACCTCGTCATGAAGACGAATTTTAACTTTTTAACTTTAAACAAAGAGTTTTAACTTTTTTCTCCGTCCAGTATAACAAAGTTTCTGATCCTGAGTTCCATGGACTTTTGCTAATAAATTCATTTCATAAGATCTTTGAACCTGGATTGGAAAAATAGTTTATTTTATTTTTGCTTTTTTGGGGGGGCAAGTCAGGGTAATTGGGGCTAAGTGACTTGTGCAAGGTCACATGGCTAGTAAGTGTTAAGTGTCTGAGGCTGGCTTTGAACTTAGATCCTCCTGACTCCAGGGCCGGCACTCTGTTCATTGTGCCACCTAACTGCTCTGAAAAATATTTTCAAAATAAATATATCATTGGTTTTCTTTGTAACTGTCTATTTTATTTTATGTGTTTAAACATTCTAAGGAGATCTCCATAGGCTTCACTTCGCTGCTAGTGAAGTCTCACACACAAAAATGAAAAACTCCAGTATGACAGCAGGTTATATCTTCTAAATACTCAACTCCATTCTAAACTTCTCCCAGAGGAGTTAGTGGGACTTTGAAGTCCTGCCCTGATCCCTTCAAAATATGAAAGAGAATTTGTTTATTTTAATTATGAAGTTTTATTTTCCTCTTTTGAGTTTGGTTACCATTAATAATCTTTTTCCCAGGCTTTAACTTTTGTTGGCCCTGTACAGACTTTACTAAAGGATAAAAGTCTGGAAAAGACTTTAGGTTAGAGAAATGGAGTTAAACTAAAAAGGAGGTTTTAAAAATGCTTCCATACCCTACAACTAATCCCTCTTCCCATCCTTTTAGTCATCTAGATTTACCTCAATTAGGCTAGCCCCAATTGCCCTGACTTCCCCCCTCCAAAAAGCAACTTCAGTTCCAAGTAAATATAAAGAATGAGGATGTATATCCAAAGTCCTGTCACCTTCTCCCCCTCCCAGGTAGGAATATATAATCCAAAAGCTCAGAGAAAATTTGTTTGGATTACTAGGTAGCCTACCAACTGGTCTTCTTGGTTAGACTCTTCAATATGTTCTTCACATTTTGTATCTAATGTCATGTTCCTAATGAATAGGACTCATCTCATTACTTCCCTGCTCAAAATAACTTCTTAGTACCTCATTTTCTTCATCTGTAAAATTGAGAGTTTTGGGCTAGATGATCTAAGATTACCTCCTAGCTCTAGATATGACCCTATGAATGTCACTCTTTCCCTTTCTGTGGTCATTTAGGATTAAATATCTGTATACTTTATTTTAGCATTCAAAGATCTCTGCAGTTTGACTGTAGTACAACTTTTAGCTTTATTTCATGCTATCATACACATTTTGTACTGTAGCCAGACTAGACTACTAGCCATTTCCTGATCTATTAGTACCTACTCTTTCCTATGTCTGTTTCTGCAGACTACCCTCTGGTACAAAATGAATTTCTTCTATGTATCTGCTGAAATCTCATTGATTTTAGAACTGAAGGGGATCTTGGAGGTCATCTAGTCCAATCTTTGAACTTGAAGAAAATAGAGCCTCTTGGAGACTAAATGACTTACCCATATTCACACTGGTAATAATTTCCAGATTGTGGATTGCAACCATGGTCCTTTGACCCTCAAATCTATCATTTTTTCCAGTATCCCAGTTACCATATTCATTATTAATAGTAGTTAACATTTATATAGTCCTTGTAAGGTTTGCATGTTGATTGCCATAACTGTAATTTTAGTAATTATTCCTATTTCACAGATGAGGAAACTGAGACTAAGGAGTTAAGTGACTTATATAGGATCCCATGGCTAGTAAGGCTCTGATTCAGGGATTACAAAAGAAAACAAAATCTAGTAAAGTGGTTAGGTGTACAAATAACTATAATACAAATTAGAAAATAAGTGTGTGAGTCAAACAGAAGGTTGAGGGCTTTGGGAAGTATTAGGTGGAACAGGGAAGGGGCAGTTTAGATGGTGTGATAGTGTTGAACTTGGAGTCACCGATGTTTGGATTTGAATTCTCATTCTATCTGGCAGTTCTGTAGTAGACATTACAAAAATAATTATAGCCTTTGACCTAATAATAATTATTTTGCAGTTTCTACTACAGAGCTGCCAGATGGATTTCTAATAATACTGACCTACGTTGTCTTTGGCACTTGTGGCTTGAGAAGTTTGGAAACCACCATAGCTGCCAGTGATTCCCCTGAGGCCTGCTCTTGACTGGTTTGTGCTGGACTGTGTTCTTCTCCTAGCCCACGTTCAAGAGATTTCCAGTTGACCTTCCAGGTTGTTTGGAATTTGTTTCACTGACATTTTGTGGATTCTGCTTCTCTAGACTTTGTTTATTTAGAGTCATATTTTACAGGTATTTGGGGGGGCTTTGAAGGAGAGCTCAATCAAGTCCCTGCTTTTACTCCCATCTTGGCTCCACCCCTGATTTCTAATAATATTGTACTCATTTTCTTACTTTAATCTTTGCTAATTAGGGGGTAGTTTGGTGTTGTTTTATTTTGCATCTTTTTAATTATTAATGAAGTTAAGCATTTTTTTCCAAGTGAGCATCAGTAATCTAATCCTTGATGTCCCTACCAGTTTATAAGCCTGTGATGCAAAGTCTTACGTTAGCTAAAATTAACTATCCCATTAACCATTATCCATTGTGAATTGGGAGTTTTCTCTATGAATTTGTAACCATTGCTTATGTTTTAGTTTTTCTTAGCATAAATATTTTTAAGCTTTTAAAAATTTTTATTGTATAGTAATTTATTTTAATATAGCTGTTTTGTCATTAATCCTTCTAATTTGTTTTATAGAAAAAAGTAATTCCCCTCTGTAATAGTTAAAATATAATCTGTTCTCCTAAATTTTTATAGTTTTTTTTGTCTATCATCCAGTTGCAGTTCATTGATGTGTATATGTGAGGTATAACCATTTTCCAGCAAAGCAATTGCCAACCAGTTTTCCCTAACACATGTTAAATCCTTTTCCCAACTTTTATTCTATAAAATTTCTATAACTTTATCAAACACTAATATTTTATATATGTTTAATTGGACTCTTATCTTATTTCATTGATATATTTCTTTGTTTTGTTATATTTTCCCCCCTACAATTAACCAGATAGTTTTGATAACCACTTTTGTAATTTATTTTAAAGTCTGAAAATGCAATACCATAGTCATTTGTTTTTTACCCCAGTGTGTCCATTGAATATTTTTCTGTTTGTTTTTCCCTTATGTTTTCATGATGATTTTGTCCAGCTCTATAAGAAATCCCTTGATACTTTGGTATTGCTTTTAATGTATAAATTAATTTGGGAATTGTCATTTTTTGCTATGTTAATCTAATTTATCAGTGAATATTAAAATGTCCCTGTTAGGTTTAACTTTATTTCAGTTGTATTTTATAGTTACCCTATTTTGTTTTATGTTATTATAGGCTTTGATTTTCTTTATTCATTTTA
This sequence comes from Petaurus breviceps papuanus, assembly GCF_028583685.1. Taxonomy (NCBI): domain Eukaryota; kingdom Metazoa; phylum Chordata; class Mammalia; order Diprotodontia; family Petauridae; genus Petaurus; species Petaurus breviceps. Next base: position 4,890,297 of record NW_027187295.1, on the reverse strand, counting down.
TCACCTCAGATTTTTTGATTGAGACAGTTAAATTTGTTAGAAGCAAGGAGATTGATAGGAATCAGTTAACAAGCAAGAGTGTGCTATTTGTCACATGGTCCCAAGTGAAAGGAGACAGATCTTTGTTAATAGTAATGTTTCATCTTGATATTTTTGAATAACTGATGTTATTTAGGGATTTATTTGTTCTTGGTTTGAAAGAATATACCTGGGAATTCCATCTAAGCTGTGTGTGTGTGTGTGTGTGTGTGTGTGTGTTGGGGTGAGTAATTCTTTGATGCTTTGTCTTTTTTCTTCTTCCAAGGTTGGTCTAATTGTTGATTTGTTGATTTCCTATTGTGGTCTTTCCCTAGTCCCAGCACAGCCATGGCTCGTGGTCCCAAGAAGCACCTGAAGCGTGTGGCAGCCCCAAAGCATTGGATGCTTGATAAATTGACAGGAGTTTTTGCTCCTAGACCCTCCACAGGCCCCCATAAGCTTCGGGAGTGCCTACCCCTCATCATCTTCCTTAGAAATAGACTCAAGTATGCCCTGACGGGAGATGAGGTTAAGAAGATCTGTATGCAGCGTTTCATCAAGATTGATGGCAAAGTCCGTACTGACATTACCTACCCTGCTGGCTTTATGGATGTCATCAGCATTGATAAGACAGGAGAGCATTTCCGTCTGGTGTATGACACCAAGGGTCGTTTTGCTGTGCATCGCATCACAGCTGAAGAGGCAAAATATAAATTGTGCAAAGTGAGAAAGATCTTTGTGGCCACAAAAGGTATACCTCATCTGGTGACCCATGATGCCCGTACAATCCGTTATCCAGATCCTCTAATCAAAGTGAATGACACCATTCAGATTGATTTAGAGACTGGCAAGATCACTGATTTCATCAAATTTGATACTGGCAACCTATGTATGGTGACTGGTGGTGCTAACTTGGGTCGAATTGGTGTGATCACTAACAGGGAGAGGCATCCAGGCTCTTTTGATGTTGTCCATGTGAAGGATGCCAATGGCAATAGCTTTGCCACTAGGCTTTCAAACATTTTTGTTATTGGCAAAGGTAACAAGCCTTGGATTTCTCTACCCCGTGGAAAAGGTATCCGTCTCACTATTGCTGAAGAAAGAGATAAGAGATTGGCAGCCAAACAGAGCAGTGGATAAATGAAGATGAGGACTGATGGCATATGTGATCAGATAAAACTGTTACAACATGGAAAAAATTTACTTTTGTTGATTTTAGTAATTGATACTATTGTAGGTGGTCATCTATTTCCTTTATGTTGTCAGATTTATTGGAATATAGCTGTGTGAGCTGGTTTTATTTAGTAGTTTACATTTACTTTGTCAACTTTTAGTTTATTCTAGTTTAATAAAACAGCATATATTTCTGCCTTTTATAATTTGTTGGCTTTTACAAGCTAGTCTGAGATTAATATTTGTGAGCATTCTATATGCATTTGAAAAGAATGCTTATTCTCTGCTTAACCTGTTCTCTCTATATAACTTGTAATTCTAATGTATTTAAGTAAGTTCAGAACAAATATTTACTGTTAATTTCTTTATTGAGTTTATCATTCTGATGATGGAATGTTGACATTTATTATATTTTTGTCTCATTGCTGTTATACTTCCTTTTCTTTAGTATTTGTCTCAAATAAAATGAGAATTATTGCATACTTGTTAAATGTTTTCTGTCACAACTTTATCAAATGCTTTTCCTTTTTGTTCTTTAGAGAACATCTATTAACCAGCCAATCAAAAAACATTAAGTGCTTACTCTGTGCCAGACACTGTGCTAATAATAAGCCCTGGGAATACAAACACAAGCAATCAAAAAAGAAAAAACCCTGTCCTTAAGGAATTTACATTCAAGCAGGGGAAGACAACATATGTAAGAGAGCTGAAAAGCTGCTGGGTGGGATGGAAGGTAGTGCTAGGAAGGGGGGAAATATTTATGGGGCATGAGGATTAAGGCCAGAGAGAAGCAGAGCAGATAGGAGGAATGAAAAATGGCAGACCTAGGCATGTCCCCAAAATGGAGGCTCTGAGAGAAATTGACTGAGAGAAGGAGGCTTTATGGGAAATTCCAGAGTGTATACAGGTGCAGAGGGAAGCTGAAGCATGGTGGCAGTCTGGACCCTTCCCCAAAATGGAGGCCTGGAGAGGATCTTACCAGATGATTAAGGTATCTTTGTTTCCTCTTTTTCTCAATTTCATTTATAGTGAGAATGGCAATATCACTATGATTCAGTCTTTACCATTTTGTGGAAACATACTAGTTGCTGTACAAAAATCTCCCATTTAGCTTATCAAGAGTTAAATTTGTATGAGTCCAAACCTGATTCTTAACCTCTTCTGCTGCTTTGCCACGATAACTGAAGGTTTCAGCCTCCAGAGTTGATGGATATTTTCGTTTTTCTTTTTGTTTCATGAGTTGTTGAATCCAAAGGATTAATCTCCAACTTCTTTATCATAGAATCATATAGAGGTTGTCGGACCTGTGACTTTTTATTTGGGAACTCCCAGAGAAGGAAACTCCTACCAATGCAAATACTTTATGATTTGGTCTAGGATACTAAGGTTAAGTGACTTATCTAGTCTTCCCCGAAGCCAGCTGTCCATCTTTTATGTTCTCTGCTGCCTATTGTGAGAATAATAGATTTAAAATGTTTTAGTAAAAAAATCTTAAGGCTACTGTCATCTTTGGGGGGACAACTGTGTAAATTTTGGGCTGCTAAGTGGTGCAGTGGATAGAGCACTGGGGCTAGAGTCAGGAAGATCTGAATTCACATCTGGCTCAGACATACTTGCTAGCTCTGTGACCCTGGACAAGTTAACCCTATTTGCCTCAGTTTCCTCATTTATAAAATGATCTGTAGAAGGAAATAGCAAACCAAATCTTTGCCAACAAAATCCAAATGGGTTCAAAGAGTCGGGCATGACTAAACAATGAAACAAAAAATACAGATATTTCAAGAAGCCCCTTATTTTTTCCTTGAAATTATTTGTGGACATTGGGTGATGAGATAGTGAGGCAGATGAGAAGGCAGTTTTGAAGTTTGTAATTTTCTCTTTAAAAAATTGTTGATATGAAAAGAATGCTTTTAATGCCATAACTAAGTCATTTTAATTCTAAAACTTAATGATGGTAGTTAGGAATATAAAGATGTTTGCTCTCCCAACTCTTGATTGTTAACCAGTATCTGAAACTGGTTTCAGAATGACTTTTAACTTATGTCAGATATGTGCCATTTTTCAGGTATGGAATATAATTAAAGCTTACTAACTATGCCAATTTTTTTTTGCCTAATATTAACAGTTGTACTTAATAAGAGGCTAGAATTATGAATACCAAAAGACAAATAGAAGTTATTTGTTTACTCTCAATTCAAAATAGAACAGGCGTAATTTTTTTCATATATGCTCCATTGAAATGACAACACTATAGCTGTCACTAAAATAGATATTAATGAATTTTCTAGTTTCTGGAAGTGTCTTTCCTATAAATGCAGGAGAAAGCTTTTTTAAAAAACATTTTACACATTTTTCCTCAATCCTAACTAATGTTCTTTATGCCACAAATAGCATGCAATCTATTTGAAAAGTTATTTAGCAGTTTTTGCTTAACTTGTCCTGTTGTGGCCTAAGACTTCTCTTTTCCAGGAAAAATGTCTGTTTTCTTTAAGTTGATTCTCCTATAGCATGAACTCAAAGCCTTTTATTCTGGTTGTCCGCTGTATACTTAACAGCCATTTATGAAGGGTTTTTTTTTTTTTAAAGCAATCGGGATTAAGTAACTTGCTCAAGGTTACACGGCCAGTTATTTCTGGGTGTGGTGCTAAGTATCTGAGCCCGGAGTTGATCCCCAGGTCATCCTGACACTGGGGCTGATGCTCTTACTCACTGAGCCACCTGGCCTCCCCTAAGCAATTGGGGTTAAGTAACTTGCTCAAGGTTACACAGCCAGGTGTTTCTGGGTGGGTGCTAAGTGTCTGAGCCCGGGATTTGATCTCCAGGTCATCCCAACACTGGAGCCGGTGGTGCTCTTACTCACTGTGCTACCTGGCCGCCCCTCATATATTTACTTTTAAACTCTACTATTAACATTTTCAAGGTTACACGGCCAGTTATTTCTGGGTGTGGTGCAAAGTATCTGAGGCCGGATTTGATCCCCAGGTCATCTCGACACTGGAGCCAGTGCTCTTACTCACTGAGCCACCTGGCCTCCCCTAAGCAATTGGGGTTAAGTAACTTGCTCAAGGTTACATGGCCAGGTGTGTCTGGGTGGGTGCTAAGTGTCTGAGCCCAGGATTCGATCACCAGGTCATCCCAACACTGGAGCCAGTGCTCTTACTCGCTGTGCTACCTGGCCGCCCCTATTAAGGGCTTTCTAAATACTAGGAACTATGCTAAGTGATGAAATGAAAAGCAAAAGACATTCCTTGCTCTTGAGCTCTTTCTCATGGGGGAGATGTGCAAACACCTGTACAAACCAGTTATGTGCAGGGTAAATAGGAAGTACACACTAGCATTAAGGAAGGCTTTAACACACCAGCATTAAGATCCGGAGGGCTTCTTGTAGAAGATGGGATTGTAGCTGAGACTTGAAGGAAACTAGGGAATCCAGGAGATACAGAGACGAGGGAAAGCATTCCTGCTGTGGGGAACAGTCAGTAAAAAAACGAGTTGGGAGGTGGAGTGTATGAAGAATAGAAAAGAGGCCTGTGTCACTGAATCACAGAGGCCTTGGGGGTTTTGCAAAAGAAGACTGAGAAAGGGAAGGACGGAAGTTATGAAGGGCTTTGAATGCCAAACGAATTCATTTTTGATCCTACAGGAGATAGGGTTTATTACTCATGAGTAAGGGAGCTTATTGAATAAAGGAGGGTGACATTCAGACTTATACTCTAGGAAGATCAATTTGATACTTCAGTGGAGGATGGATTGTAATGAGAGATAAGGCAGGGAGATCTCCAGAAGGTGTGAGATGATAAGTGACTGGACCTGGGTGGCAGTAGTGTCAGAGTAGAAAAAGGGTCATATTCAAGAGGTGTTTAAGACAGTAGAAGCCAATAGGACTTCTTGGCAACTTATTGGATAGGGGAGGATGAGATGAATTCAGGATGACACCTAGATTGTGAGCCTGGGTGGCTAGGAGGAAGTTAGGAAATGAAAAGCTTTTGAGATAAAAAGGAGTTCTCTTTTGACATGTCTGGGGAACATCTACTTCCAAAATATGCAATAGGCAGTTTGAGATGTGTCTGAGGTTAGGATGACACCTAGATTGTGAGCCTGGGTGGCTAGGAGGAAGTTAGGAAATGAAAAGCTTTTGAGATAAAAAGGAGTTCTCTTTTGACATGTCTGGGGAACATCTACTTCCAAAATATGCAATAGGCAGTTTGAGATGTGTCTGAGGTTAGGAGAGTGGTTAGGACTGAATAAACAAAGTGAATAAACAAGTCCTTAGTGTAGAGATGATTATTGAATCCATGGGAACTGATGAAATCAGCAAGCAAAATAATAATAGCAAAAAGAGGGCCTTGATTGGAATCTTGAGGGACACTGACTGTTAGTGGGTATGACCTGGATGAAGATCCAGCAAAGAAGCCTGAGAAGGATAGGTTAGGTTGGAGGAGGACCAGGACAAAGTAGTGACATGAAAACCTAGAGAAAAGAAAATGTCAAGAGGAGTGTGATCAGTAGTTGTCAAAGGCTGTAATGATTATTAAAAAGAATGAGGATTGAGAAAAAGCCATTAGATTAATCAGTAGGTACTTTTGGAGAGAGCCAGTGCCCTTTCTAAAATGTGGCTCCCGTAAGTGAATAGAGTGCTTCAGAAGTCTGACCAGGACAGCATAATGGAGTTAACACTACTCTTTTGGACAGTATTTCTATGCAGCTGGAGGTCATGTTAGCTTTTTTTTTTTACTTATCTAGAGCTTGTGGTTCACCAAGACCCTCAGAGCTATTATAGATGAACACTCAACACTGAAAAATAATTAAGATGATACAATCATATAAGTATGTATTGAGGGGGATAATATAGAGAGCGCCAATTTTGAAGCTTGGAAGACTTTTATTTAAGTCTCGCCTCAGACTTATACCAGCTCTGTGGTCAGGGGCAAGTCTTTAAACATCTTAGCATCCCAGGAAACACATGAGACCTTAAGTTACATAAGTTAATATGTGTTTGGGGAGGGAGTTCCAGTGTTAGATATCTCTACATTGATGAAATCACACATGTAGGCCAAAACAAAGAGGTCCCAGAACTCAAGAAGTGATAGTCTCACCACTCTTAGTGCTGCTAAGTTTTTGGAGTGAACTTCATATTTCTTTCATTTGAAGGCCTCTTGTTCCTTCAAGCTGGAAATGTAAACTCTTCTACTCCAAAGTCTGAGCATAACTCAAGAAATTGTTTTAATATCTCCTATTTGAACCAGTGAAATCTTGAAGCATTTGCCTTCTAGGCAGGTCTTTGGTTATCCCTTTCAGTTCTGGAGCTCTTCTGTAGGATCCCAAATTTAAGTAAGATGGGACCTTAGAGGTTTTCTAGTTCAAACCTCACATTTTTACAGATGAGGAAACTCAGGCCCAAAGAGACCTAAATGTTTTGCCCACAAGTAAATAGGCTGTCATGTATAGGATTTGAACCTAGGTCTTCTGAATCCCAATCTAGCACTCATTTAAAAAAATTTTTAATACCACAATAGTCTCCAGAAAGATCACTGATCCCTGGGTTAAATAATGTGCATTTATGTTAGGTTTCAACAGGGAACTCTAAAGAGAAGAGAGAGTATCCAGAGAAACCTGTACTCAGCCTGATCTGAAGTCATTTAGTGTCTTCTGACTTTTGAGGTGAGGAAGCCAAAGAAGTTGCAGAGTCTTAAGCCCTTGTGAAGATTTGAGGGAACCCTTTTAAAACAAGTCATATGTATACCTGGAGAAAGCTTCCCAGGGAAGCATTAGGCTATTAAATAGCCCCTCCCCATTGAGATGCTTCCAAGCTGCTTGCTCTCCTCAGAAGCCTGAGGTTGGATTGTAAGGTGGTATGTTTATCTGATCATAATCTGACGGGCTGACTATTCTCTTTGTATACAGAAGATGAAAGCGAGGGCAAATAATAGGGTAGATAGGATAAGGTAAAAGAGTTCTTTAAAAATAGGAAGGTTAAAACCCAGTGTTTTCAGTAAATACTAAGGAAGGACAGTAGAGAGGGTTTTTGTTCTTTAGTTATGTTGGGAGCAAAAGAAAAATCAAGAAAAGGATAGGACCACTGTCTGTCATGGATTGGACCAGAGATACAGTGATGATGAGTGATGAAGAGAATAGATGTGTCCACTCAATTTATATATATATATATATATATATTTTTTTTTTTAACAAAGGAAGTTGATTGTCAGACTGGGGAACACTAAATAATTAATAGGGAAAGGAAACCTATTATAAGGGAGTAAATTGTGAAAGAATACCAAGGGCTTAAAAGGGCTTCAAGTCAGCAGACCCTGACATAGTATAGCCCAGAGTTCTGAGAAATCTTGTGGCTGGTATCGTTGAATTATCATCAGTGACATTTGAGAATCACATGTAGGAAGTGCCAAAGACTGGAGGTGGTCAAATATTGTTCTGATTTTTAAGAAGGAAAAGAGAGTATTTTAGACTTTCAGCTAGTGAAATTGATGCAGTTTTCATCTAAGGGATGATTTGAGAATATAAAGGAGAGGTGATTACTACAAGCTTGTAAAAACATGTTATGTCACACTGAGGAGGTAGTCAGGTTCCTGGCATTTAGAATCAGAGGAACTTGGTTCAAATTAATGTCTATAATCTGATCTTGAAAAAGTCATATCCAAAAAAAAAGAAAAAGAAAAAGTCACATACTCTGTAGTTCAGTTTCCTTGTCCACAAAATAAGTTACCTAGTTGACTGCTGAGGTCCCTTCTAGTTCTAAGTATGTGATCTTGTGAAAGTAAAGCCTCTCTCTCTTTTACTTTAAGCTAAGTGATGTTGTAGATATTGTAGAGAGAATTCATGTTTTGGGTTAAGGGTTGGAATAGACTAAATTCTGAGATGCCTTTCAACTTCAGGATTAGGATTTTTTTGATTCTATCAACTGCTTTTCCTGTCCTTGAACTCACCTGCTCCCTCCTTTCTCTCACCTCTGACTCCCACCAGCTTTGATATACAGATATTTTGCTAATTTACCCATATTATGCCATCATAGCTGCTGCCACCCTTAATCTTCAGCCACAGTACTGAGTTGCAATTACCTGATGTCTGGTCTCCTCTGATTTGCTTCATTAGGAAATCCTGGCCTAACTTAGCCAATTTGGTTCAATTCGGGGCAGCTATCTATCTATGACTGTCTATGGAATCGAAAACATTATGAGGAAGATGGGGTGATGCAGGACTCATAGTTAACTTTATTTATTTATTTTTTTTAATGCTCTATTAACTTCTGATTTACATCATTCATTTCTGCCAGATTTTGAGTTACAAATTTTCTCCTCATTTTTCCCCTACCACTGCCCCAAAATAGCAGTCCCACAGGATAGCCCCTCCTCCAATCTGCTCTCTCCCATATTTTCTCCCATAACCCTTTCTACTTTTCCAGTGGATCTCTATGCCTCAGTGCCTGTATATCTTATTTCCCAATTACATGTAAGATGGTATTAATAATAGTATATATATGTATATATAAATATATAAACACACATATAAACATATATACATATACACACACACACATATATATACATATACATATTTGAATATTTGATTTTAATACTTTCAATTCCAGATTCATTCCCTTCCCCCCTTGTCACCCACCCTTACTGGGAAGATAAACAATTCAGTATAGGTTGTACATATGTGGCTAATGCAAAACAATAACATAGTAGATATATTGTAAAAGACTGACTATATTTCCCTCCCTCCTATCGCACCTCCCACTTGTTCTATTCTCTACTTTGATCCCGTTTTTTTTGCAAAAGTGAGTGCTTCCAACTTCCCTCCCCCCCAGCCTACCCTCCCTTTTATCATCCCCCCTCTCATCCCCTTCCCCCCCTATTCTCCTGGAGGGTGAGATCCCCTATTTAGTGTGTATTTCACTCCCTCCTCAAGCCAAATTCAATGGGAATAAGGTTGACCCATTCCCTTTTGCCTTCCTATTCTTCCCCTCCATTGTAACCATTTTCCCTTGCCTCTTCTGTATGAGATAGTTTACACCAATCTGTCTCTCCCCATCTCCTCTCATTACCGTGTTTCCCCGATAATAAGACACTGTCTTATTATTTTTTGGACAGAAAAACACCAGAGGGCTTATTTTCAGGGGAGGGCTTATTTTAATGAACATTGACAGCAATTTTAATAAACAGGCAAATGTGAACAAAAAAATGTACCTTTATTCAATAAGCAAATCACTGGGGAAGAACAGGATGACGTGCTCACTGCTGCAGCTCTGATTGGATGCAGCTCGGAGCGCGGCATGCGTTTCACGGGGGGGGGGGGACGGTACATACAGAGGATACCATAATGTAGCGTAGCGCAGGGGATCACCTTCACTACAGTAGCAATCTCAATAGGGCTTATTTTCGGGGGAGGGCTTATTTTAGAGGAATCTTACACAGTAAGGGGAGAGCTTATTTTTGGGATAGGTCTTATTATCAGGGAAACACGGTACATTCCTCTCACCTCTTAATTTCACCTTTTAAGTATCATTCCTTCCTGTTAAATTGGTCCTGTGCCCTCTATCTATGTATACCTGTAGACATATATACGCACATTCACATGTATTCATATGCCCATATACCCTCATATATAGACAAATATATATATTTCTAATCCCTTCAACTACTGAGAAAAGTTTCATAAGTTACAATTATTGTTTTTCCATGTAGGAATGTTAATAGTTCAACTTTGATAAGTTCCTTATGATTCCTTTTCCCTGTTTACCTTCTCATGCTTCTCTTGCTTCTTGTATCTGAAGGTCAAATTTTCTATTCAACTCTGGTTTTTTCAGCAAGAATGCTTGAAAGTCCTCTATTCCACTGAATGACCATATTTTCCCCTGAAACATGATACTCAGTTTTGCTGGGTAGGTGACTCTTGGTTTTAATCCCAGCTCCTTTGCCCTCCAGAATATCATATTCCAAGCCCTTCGATCCCTCAGCGTAGAAGCTGTCAGATCCTGGGTTATCCTGATTGTGTTTCCACAATATTCAAATTGTTTCTTCCTGCTGCTTGTAATATTCTCTCCTTATTCTGGGAATTCTGGAACCTGGCTATAATATTCCTAGGAGTTTTCTTT
>NW_027187295.1:4648316-4879594 GCF_028583685.1 Petaurus breviceps papuanus | reverse complement strand
GGGGGGGGGGGACGGTACATACAGAGGATACCATAATGTAGCGTAGCGCAGGGGATCACCTTCACTACAGTAGCAATCTCAATAGGGCTTATTTTCGGGGGAGGGCTTATTTTAGAGGAATCTTACACAGTAAGGGGAGAGCTTATTTTTGGGATAGGTCTTATTATCAGGGAAACACGGTACATTCCTCTCACCTCTTAATTTCACCTTTTAAGTATCATTCCTTCCTGTTAAATTGGTCCTGTGCCCTCTATCTATGTATACCTGTAGACATATATACGCACATTCACATGTATTCATATGCCCATATACCCTCATATATAGACAAATATATATATTTCTAATCCCTTCAACTACTGAGAAAAGTTTCATAAGTTACAATTATTGTTTTTCCATGTAGGAATGTTAATAGTTCAACTTTGATAAGTTCCTTATGATTCCTTTTCCCTGTTTACCTTCTCATGCTTCTCTTGCTTCTTGTATCTGAAGGTCAAATTTTCTATTCAACTCTGGTTTTTTCAGCAAGAATGCTTGAAAGTCCTCTATTCCACTGAATGACCATATTTTCCCCTGAAACATGATACTCAGTTTTGCTGGGTAGGTGACTCTTGGTTTTAATCCCAGCTCCTTTGCCCTCCAGAATATCATATTCCAAGCCCTTCGATCCCTCAGCGTAGAAGCTGTCAGATCCTGGGTTATCCTGATTGTGTTTCCACAATATTCAAATTGTTTCTTCCTGCTGCTTGTAATATTCTCTCCTTATTCTGGGAATTCTGGAACCTGGCTATAATATTCCTAGGAGTTTTCTTTTTGGGATCTTTTTCAGGAGGTGATCGGTGAATTCTTTCAACCTCTCTTTTGCCCTCTGGTACTAAAACATCAGGGCAGTTTTCTTTGAGAACTTCCTGGAGGAGGATTTCTAGGTTCTTACTTTGATCATGGCTTTCAGGTAGTCCAATAATTTTTAAATTAGCTCTCCTGGATCTATTTTCCAGGTCAGTGGTTTTCCCCATGAGATATTTCATATTGCCTTCTATTCTTTCATTTGTTTGGATCTGTTTAACAGCATCTTGATTTCTCATAGAGTCATTAGCTTCCATTTGCTCCAATCTAATTCTGAAGCAATGATTCTCCTCATTGAGTTTTTGAGATTCTTTTTCCATGTTGCAAATTCAGCTTTTTAAGGCCTTCTTCTCCTCATTGCCTTTTTTGGGCCTCCTTTACCATTTGAGTCAGTCTGTTTTTTAAGGTATTATTTTCCTCAGTCAGGCTGTTGACTCTCATTTCATAATTTTCTTGCATTGTTCTCATTTCTCTTCCCAATTTTTCCTCCACTTCTCTTATTTGGTTTTCAAAATCTTTCTTAAGGTCCTCTATGGCCTGTAACCAGCTTGTATTTTCCTTTGAAGCTTTTGGTGCAGGAGTTCTGACTTCACTGTTTTCCTCCTGTTCCATGTTTTGCTCCTTTTTGTCCCCAAAAAGTCTCCAAAAAAAAGGAGTGTATTGTTGGAATCTTCTGTCTGCTTTGTTTCCTTTGCCTGCTCATTTTGCCACTCAATTACTTGACTTTTGGGCTTTTTGCCACAGTAGGACTCTGCCACCAGACAGGGGAGCTTTCGTCCCAAACGCTGAGGTTTTCTCAGCTGCTGGAGGTATTAGATGGGTGCCCTCTCTGAGGTCTCAACACCCTCCAGCAAGCTGGACACACACCCCAGAACCTCCCCCCTAGACTGCAATCCAGATCCAAGCAGGTTAAAGCAAGAGTGATTACCCTTCAGACTGGTGCTTGGTCCCCCTACACTCTGCAGGCCAAGAGCTGAAGCCACCACATGGCGCTGGCTGGCTGTGCCAGCGTCTCAGAGGCTTTTCACCCTGGGGGTAAAAGCCAAGCACTCCCACTTACTGGTCCCAAAGTCCAGACTGTACTGACCTCTCACTTTGTCCTTTGTGTCTATGTGTTGATAAATCTGGAAATGGCAACAGCTGCTGCTGATCTGGAGTCCCTCTGGCCAGCGGCTGGTCAGGCCCGCCCTGGGGCTAAACCTGGGGCTGGGCTCGGCTCCAGCGCTGTGCTGGATTCCTGCCCGCCTGCTGGGCTGTCCTCATCGGGAGGTTAGCTTCTCTGTGTCGTTTTGTGGGTTCTGCAGCTCCAAAGTTTTTTTTAGAGTCCCCTTTTTACATGGATTGGGGAGGGTGGAAGCTGGAGCTACGGGAAGGTCGTGCTTCTACTCCGCCCTCCCATAGTTAACTTTAGAAAAGTGTAACTGTATATAGATCCCTTTACACATGGTACTTACTATTCTCCCTACCTGATTAAGTTCCTCTCAGATCTTAGAAAATGAATTTTCTGATCAGTTTCCTGGCTGCTTGAGCTGCCTCCTAGACCATACCTTGTGTATTTTAGAAGGGTTTCTTGCGTCTATTAATATGCTTATTTCATCACTTAATTCCAGCAAATGTTCATTGATTATCCAGTGAGGATCTTCAGTCAACAGCTCTGGCAAGGTGATAGTTCTGTCCTTGGCTATGTGAGTTCCCTGAAGATTAACTCACAACTTGGATTCAAGCGAGGCTATTTTAGTTGAAGGCTCATGGTATTTTAGACAAATTTGTCTAGGTGGTAATGACCGACATTTTTATCTACCTTGGTTCCTTGTTAGTTCAGTTCAGAGAGTTATTAGTGCATACATGTGCTAACACACACAGTGCCAGGCTTGGGAGAAATGAAAATAAAAACAATGCAGTCCCTTCTCTTAAGGAGTTTACAATCTGTTATTTGGTTTGGGATGGAGTCAGGGGAGGAAGTTAATCACAAATATGACTAACTATGCTACTAGGTAGAATGTGGTGGGGGCAAAGAAGAGTTCTGGTAAAATACTCTAGAAAATTTTCATTCAACCGAGAAGATCAGGAAAGTTCCATGAAGAAGATTGCAACTGAGATGAAATGGAAAAGTAATCTTGGATGGGATTGAAAACAAAAGCCAGGATTTCTCTTAGGGTAACAGACTTTGACCAGTCCTCATATCAGAATAGGTGCTATTTATCAAGCCTGATTTGTCATACAGACTACTAGCACCAGGGGAGCCTCTGAGGTCCTGTCTAAGCTCTCTGGATCTCAGAAAGCTGGTTGTTACTACTCTTCCAGTACTTCTGCCCCTTTGTTATTGGGATTGTTTTCCTCTCATGACTTGACCTCATCCCATTCTACATTCTAGTTATGTTCTTCCCTTCATCTTGATCACCACTGTTAACCACTTACTCAACAATAAATGATAGCTAAAATAAATGTTTGAGTAATGAAAATAATGAAAGCAAAGTGAAATGGATTGGTGAAGGATCAGCTCCCAAACCCTTTACTCAACCACAATCTTTGGTCTTCCAACCTAAGCCCAATAAGCTCATTTTCCCTGCACCCCACCTTTGCTCCCCAAGCCTGGATGGAGGAAGGTGAATGTAGTTGGCATGTTAGGAGATGATCTTGATCCTCAAAGAGCAGGAAAGATATTATCTTCATGGTCTAGGAATCACTTGCCTTGTCACAGACACTGTGTTCCAGTCACCAATCCAACTCTGCTTGTTATGGTTTCTGACTCCAATATTTTTTTTCTGGAAAACTTTTTATCGTGGGTAGAGTGGGACGGCTAGACACAGGTTAGATGAATCCAATTTAAAATCTAAACATCTAAAGCATTGTAGCCTGGAGCAAGTCAGACACAGACCTTCTTCTCTCCATCAGGCTGCATCAGTGTGTTGACCTTGGCCATGTCAATGTCAGACAGTTTCTTTATGGCTTGCTGGATCTGATGCTTGTTGGACTTGATGTCCACAATGAAGACTAGGGTGTTGTTTTCCTCAGTCTTCTTCATAGCAGACTCAGTAGTCAAGGGAAACTTGATGGCATAGTGATCGAGCTTGTTTCTCTGAGGAGAGGGTATTTGGGCTCCCTTTGCAGTCTTAGTGTCTTGGGTCACCAGAAGTTGGGGGATGTTTGGATCTTCTTTTTGTGGCTATGGACACCCTTCAGCACTGACTTCTTGGCCTTCAAGGCCTTGGACTTGGCTTCTGTCTTGGGGGCGGGGAGAGAGGAAACGGTTTCCTTCTTTGCCTTCGGCATCATGTTGGGGGAAAGGCTGATTCCAACATTCTTGCTTCTGTGATTCCTAAGAGCTTCCTCCCCATTGCTGATGTGCTTTTCATTTTATCTGGTCGTATTTACCACCCCCACTTGGGTCTGACTCATGCCACAAAGGCCACAGGACTTTGCTATTACATTTTTAGCACACGAAAGTTGTAGGGTGCATGTAGATTGGGTCCGTCTCTATCACTATTTTTCTACGTTTTCAAAAGATCCCACTCTGCTAACATTTCGAGTTCCCCCTCTATTCCCATATTCTACTCTGGATGCAAACCTGACAAATTGAAATTGTGGTCGCATCTGGAGCACAGGTAGGATTGTTTTTACTAGCTTCTTCTCAGTCTCCTTTGCCAGACCTTCTTCTGATCATGCCCTCTAACCATAAGTGTTCCTCAGGGTTCTGTTCTAGGACCCACTTGGTGATCTTGTCAACTCCCATGAATTTAAATACCATCTCTATGCTGCTGACAGTTCTCAGATCAACCTATCCTGCTCCAAACTCTCTGCTGACCTCCAGTCTTACATCTCCATCAGCCTTTCAGACATCTTAAATCAAATGTCTAATAGACATTATAAAGTAAACTTATCCGAAACAGAACTCATTATCTTTCTCCCAACCTCTTTCCTCCCCTACCTTCTTTGTTATTGGGATGGGGTGGAGGCAAACCATCCTCCCAGTTCTTCAAGGCTCAGAATGTAGAAGACATTATCTCCACACCCTCCCCCCACCCCAATCCAATCTGTTGTCAATAACTGTTGATTTCACCTTTGTAACATCTCTTGGATACACTCCCTTTTCTCTTCTGACACTGCCACCCCTCTGGTATAAGGCCCTCATTACCTCACACCTGAACTATTGCCATAGCCTACTGGTGGCCTATAGTACAGGTGTCAGACATGTAGCTCATCTACATGTCCCAGTGTTGGCTGAAAAAGATTAAAATGAAACTGAGGAATATTTAACAAAATAAAAAAATAATAGAATATGGATAATATTAATATATGGTTTTCTAAGTTGATATGCACCTGCAGGGATACTTAATACAGTTTAGTGGCCCTATTTCTATTTGAGTTTTGTACTGCTGGCCTAGAATATATAGCCATTACTATTTCCATCTATTTGTTGGGGGTCAACAATATGCAACCATACAGTAATCAACCTTTATAACTATAACAATATTGCTTCTCTTTCACTCTACCTCACTTCTCTCCCCCTGATTCTTATCCAAATATACTCTATCATGTCTACTTGATTGTTTCTTGGTTTTCCTTACAATAATATATTTTCTTAATTAAAAAAGCTGCTTCTACTGCTCCTTTTATTTATTTTGTTCCTTTAGAATAGAATATATTTTATATGAACATTCTAGTTACATTTCCTCTCCCACCAAGTCTCAGTAGTTGAACTCCTGTCCCCCCAACAACAAATGCAGAGGTTTTTTGATTTGCTACACCCAAGGGATGACTTTAGATATAGTCATTTAACTCTGTGATAAGGTACAAGAATGTGGGACAAGAAGTGATGAAAACTAGGTTCTAGTCCCTAATTCTAGTCCTCTAATTTGCTGTGTGATCATGGCAAGCAATGTACCCTTCTAGATCCTAGCTTCCTAATCTGTAAAATGAGGAGGTTGGAGTAGATGAACTTCAAGATCCCTTTACCTATAGTGCTTTGCTTTTAAGGATTTCACTAGTATTGTGTTGGCTGTTGTTGCAAATTAAAAATTAAAAGTCATAAAGGAGGAAAAACTGTATAAGCTTGAGATAAGCCAAGAGTGATAGTGTGATAGATAAGAGAAGCAGAACTACATCTCCTGGAATGTAAAATGTGTGGAGGGTGTGATAGTAATGGAATGTGGAGATTCCCCTGTATTGGGCTTGGTTTTCAAATTGATTGTATTAAAACCCAGAGCTTGTTAATCCCACCTGTGGGATGGACTTTTTGATGTGAAAAGAAAGTCCTGACTGGGAGGAGCTGGTGACGTAGATTTGGAGAGACACGAGAGAGAGGCGGAAGTTCTTTTTGGAAGCAGCACCTCGTGGAGAGAGACTAAGAGATTGCTGGTGGCCGCTTTGAATTGCCCTGGACTTTTGAGACCTGCCCCCTGAGCTGCCAAGGACTGAGGAGACATGGCTGTTTTGCTGGTACTTTGTCTGTCTGTTTTGATGTTATTTTGCCAGATTTGTCCACTGGTGAAAGACTGTCCTGTTGAAGAAGTCCTGGAACCTGGCATTTGGTTAAGAAGGCCTGAGACTGTCCTGCAGACAGAGAGTGAATACTGTCCACTGGTGAGGGACAGTACTGAGAGTGAATACTGTCCACTGGTGAGGGACAGTACTGTTGTTGCAGGGGTCTGGAGACTGTCCGGCAGACAGAATGAATACTGTCCACTGGTGAAGGACAGTGCTGTTGTTGCAGGGGTCTGGGAGCCTTTCTGTTGGTTCAGAAGCCCTGAAGAAGGATTTTCTTGTTGTATGTTTACAGAAATCCTGGGAGAGGGCTTTGCTAATGTGTTCAGGGGTTCTAGGACTGTTCTACAGACAGAGGATAAATTCATGAAGGGACTGGCAATGTATCTTATAGCCTTGCTAAGCCTTGTCTCTCCAGGAACTAAGATTGCTGAGAACTTGCCTCGTGTCAAGATGAAGAAAAGACCTCCATTTGGGTATTAAGTGCTGTGTTTAAACTTGATGTAACTCTGGGGTAGATTCAATTGTGATCCAGGGGTGGGGAACTTTTGACCTTTTTGTGTTCTATGGTTGAGCAAATGAATGTATTTTACTTATGTTTGGAAACTAATCTCCATTTGAGAAGAGGGGCTTTGTGGTGGACTTAATTAAGGTATAGCCTAGGGGTGGAGAAGTATTTGGAACCGAGACTTTGTAATTGATTGAATGATTGGAAAGTCCTGGGGTGGGGTAGGCCTTGGAGATGATTTAATCACACTTAGTAAATGCTGTATTTTGAATGATGTCATGTTTTGATCTTCTCTGTTCTGGGTTTGTTACTGAATAAAATAGAGAGCACCTATGCTGGTATTTTGAACCTGGGAAGTTGCCTTTGCTTGGTATTACATTACAGAGGGCACATAATATTTTTACCCATTATGATTATAACTGTTGGAAAATGTGCTGTTGATTTAGTGTTGGATGTGACCAGCTTGGTGCCTGTCATAAAATAATCCACTACTTTGGCTTAAAATGCCTACTCAGCATGACAGTCAGTGACCTTTTAGTACATGTACTTTCCTTTATGCTAATAATTCCTGGTAGTTCATTACCAGCCCCATACTTTTCCTGGGCCCCTTTTCGCTTCATTGGGTGGCAAACTACAGGGGAATATGAAGGAAAAAATGATCTCGTATAAGTAGATGTTAATTTATAAATGTTACAGGTCACCAGTTTGATAGTAATTTAACTAAGCAGTATATGGCATTGTTAAATATTCCACTAAACTCTTTAAAGTAATGCCATTCTAATTTTTTTAGGTTAAAACTACTAAATGCTCCTTTATCATGAAACCATACTTATATGACAAGTCATAAGCAAAATAAAAAAGATTTCAAGATGACCAAAGAGAGAGCATACTTTTCTGGAGATAAGTATAATTCTGATAAATATAAATGTAAATAATTTTTAGGGTAGCTAGGTGGCACAGTGGATAAGAATGCCAGGAGTTGGGAAGACTCATCTTCATGAGTTCAAATCTGGCCTCAGACATTTACTAG
Source organism: Petaurus breviceps papuanus (assembly GCF_028583685.1). Classification (NCBI taxonomy): domain Eukaryota; kingdom Metazoa; phylum Chordata; class Mammalia; order Diprotodontia; family Petauridae; genus Petaurus; species Petaurus breviceps. The sequence goes on along the minus strand of NW_027187295.1, from coordinate 4,871,729 downwards.
CTGTGTGGCCCTGGGTAAGTCACAAACCTGTTTGCCTCAGTTCCTCTTCTGTTGTTGTTTATCCATCATTCTCAAAGAGGACTAATGACATCATGACAGTGATGTCTTGACTTGTGCACGAATTGGAGGCAGAGCCTTGGGAAGTCATTAGCCTCATTCTTTCAGAATCATCTAAGTCCAGTTGCAAGACAAAAGTCAAGACAACTGATGATGGTCCAGGATTCAGTGGATGAACTTTGCATTTCTATATTAATGTCTTTCCCAGAGCTCAATTTGTCTGAGGCCATGCCCATTCAATGACTTAGGCCTAGGTATGAATTGAGAACAAAGATAGCCAATTTACTACCACACAGATTTATCAGTCTGGTGAAGATGTTCAGAGTTTCCAGTCCATAACAGAAAACATTTGCTATTTATATTCATTCTAAGCCCTCTGAACCTAAACAGTGAGCCACAGAAGCTTGGGTTGGAGGCTATTATTGGCCATTCAATGAAAGCCAGAGTGATTTGGATTTAATGGTGTAGTCAAGTAGCTCCATTTAAAACACAGTGGACTTTAAAATCCTGTCTTTTTCAGAGTTATTTCAAGAAATCATAATGAAAACTATGTAGGACAGAAAGCAAATTGTTCCAGCTTTTTGGAGGAAGAATAAGGAAAATAAGGAGAAGAAGAAGAGGAAGAAAAAGAAACAGAAGAAGAAACAAGAAGAGGAAGAGGAAGAGGAGGAAGAAGAGGAAGAGGAAGAGAAAGAAGAAGAAGAGAAAGAGGAGAGGAGGAGGAGGAGAAATAAAATAACATTCCTCAATTGCTTGAATTGGCAGGTTGAGTCCCCAAGGAAAGTTCCATGGAGTTGAAACCAAGCAGAGCTACTGATGGAAAATGAAGAGTTGTTATGCACTGCTATGAGTAAGTCCTAGGATTCCCCCTTGCCACGCCTTTTTCATGACTCTGTCTTAAACACTGTTATAATAAGGCTAGGATACAACCCCCCTGCCAGTGTGAAATAGAAAAATACTTTCAGCTTTGCCACTGTCTCTGGCCATGGTGCTGACTGCTTCTCAGATAACACATGCAAATCACTTGGTACAGACGTCTAGTACTGTCAGTGGCTCCTTTTCCTTCTGCTGCATCTCACTAGACCAAAAAAATAGATAACCTATAGCGATACAATTATTATAAGTCAAACATAGATTTTAGCAAACAACAACAACAACAACTAAAACTTGCCAAATTTGTGGGGGAAAAGAATGGTTTATATTTGAATACAGTAAAAAAAAAGTATTACAACATTAGTTTTTATTAAGAGAAGCAGCATGGTGTAGTAGATAGAATGCTTGTACTAGAGTGAGGAAGACTGGGTTCAAGTCCTCCTTCTAAAACATATTGACAGAGTGACCTTGGATAAATAATCTCTTAGTGTCCTAGGCAATTGACTAATACTCCAAGTTGCAGAACAGTTGTTGTTCTGCATCTATATTGTTATCTGCATTGGGATCTTCCTCTACTGATTAAATGACAGATTTGGTCCCCCCCACCCATAACATTACTAATATTGGCAATGTCTATGGCAATTGATGATGACAACTGGATTCACATCTCTGAGATGATATTTGGGAGCTACCCCCAAATCTGAAAAGAAAAGTTATTTAAACAAAACTTAGTCTACATTTACTGCTAGCTGATTTATGAACATTTCTTAAAACAACCATTCTTTTGTGATGTGGAGAGTGCTGTGTATGGCAAAGGGCAGAGGTAAATGGCTAAGTAAGTTAATTCATGGAATAATACTGTCACAGCACAGTTGTGATTTAATGAGATTTTCTCCCAAATTCTCAACATGTTTTGTGTAGCCCTACTTACTTAAATTCTGGAGAAGGAAATCTGAAGTACATATGATATGCCTTTGTTTCCCTGGGGATTCTACACAAGCTCCACAGTGAGACTTTGTAATGCACTGAAATGAGGTCATAGAATCCCTCAAATGGGAAACTTGAGCAGGCCTTATTCTGCATGACTGACAGAGGTCAATAACCTAATCACCAGGAACCTCATCTGTAAAATGAACTGGAAAAGGAAATGATAAACCATTCCAGTATCTTTGCCAAGAAGACCCCAAATGGGATCACAGAGTTGCACATGACTGAAACACTGAGTAACAGCAATAAAAATAATTTTTACATTTAAAATCAGAGTTATTGAGAAACAAGTTCAGCACATCTTAAGAATGGGAAACCCAAACATACCTTGTTCTTAACAAAATTGTAGAAAATAGTGGAGATACTTGGTTTAGATCCTTATCTCAAACTGCTGTGGATCTATTATGCAAAACTGGGTAGTGTGCAATAGAGCTGCCAGTTAATATTAGTTTTTGCACCCTGCACAAGTTTAGATCCCTCCATGTTGGATCTGGGACCTTTTTTTGAACTGATGTATAGCTTCTCCCTTTGTTTGAATACTCCTTAGTGCTCCCTGTTTCTAGGATCAAAAAGAATTATCTGTCTCCCTTTGTCAACATGGGCTGAAAAAATATCCTGCTTATTTTTTCTTAGATTTTCTGATCAGGACCTAGGTCTGAGACCACAAAGTCAACTCCAAAGGAAAACATTCCAGGAGAGGAATCATCCTTGAGGGTCTAACTTTGGTTACTTCACTGGGAAAAAGATGGTGAAAGCTAGAAGAAGAAGTGGAAAAGGAAGAGAGTGAGGTGGGACAATTGACTAAACCTCTGATTTACTAAACCACAGCTTCTTAAATTGCAGGTGGAGACCCATATGGGGTTGTGAAAAATTTGGCAACAGTAAAATGTTTCTGTCAGCACAACAACCAGAAGTTAATAAAAAATAAAATGTGTGATGATCGAAGGTGTTTCTGTAAGCTCATCACACAACTTCACTACCACCTTGGTTCTGAACATAAGGCATGCTCACTTTGCATGTTTATGCCATCATGCCACACAACATCAACAAATGCTGCCTAAACCTGAAAAGGGGTCATGAATGGGAAAAGTTTAAGAAGCCCTGTGTAAACTACTGATCAGGTTGGTTGAATTTGCCATCACCCACAAACTACCAGTTTCAGGTTCATGAATGCTGAAATTCTCTTAACTGATCCTTGTCTGTTTTCATTCCATTTTTCCCTGTGCCTTGCTATTCCAAACCTTGTTCTGCATCTTTATTGTGATCTCCAATTTCTTGACCCTTCAGTTTTCTTTCTTAGGCCATCATCCTCAAATTAGTTAGACTTTTCTCTCTTTCCCATCTTGAACCCTTGCTAAATCAATTCAATTCTATACTTTTTCTCTTGAGTCTCTTTCACCTTTAAAGTATCACTAATCTTGCCCTGCCAACTTTTAACCTTGGGTCACTTTCACCATTTACTTCTACACATATGCTGCTGAATGAAGCTGGAGATAATAAGAAAAAAAAATACCAAACTATGCTGACTGGGTCCACTACAAATTCATTTTGTAAATAACCTCATTTGGGTCCTCAGTATGGCAAAGCAATCCTTTCACATGTCCTTAATTAACTCACTATCCCATTCATTATAGCAGCTCTTCTAAACATTTTTATCCCACCTTTTACCTTCTATGGCTCCTCCTTCCCCCATCTTCTCAGCTGAGGACTTTGCTTCCTATTTTACTGAAAAAAATGATGCCATTCATCCAGAACTCCCACATCTCTGGTCCTCATCTTGCATTACCCAGATGTCTTCTGTATTTTGAATGAAGAGGTTCTCCTTTCAAGGCAAGCCCCATTACTTGTGCAAGTGATTCCATTTTCACCTGTTATCTCCAGTAGATTGCCCCTTCTATCATTTAAACCCTCTCACTTATCTTCAATCTCTTCTTATCTTCTGGCTGCTTCCCTACTGCCTTACAAACAAACCCATATCTCCCCCATTTTCTGAACAAACTCATGCCATCCATTTATCCCTGTTTAAATATTGTCCCATATTCTCCCTTTTGGGACTAAACTCTTTGATAAGGCTATTTATACTAAATAGGCACTTAATTTCCTTTCCACTCACTTTCTTCTTATCTCTTTGCAGTCTAGCTTGCCTTTTTTTTGGAATCCCAGTGCTTAGCACAGTTCTTATGACATAGTAGGCCCTTAAATTTAGTTTATTGACTCATTGGTGTGCTTTATAAATTTGTTGGGAGATTTTTTTTGGGGGGGGGGGGGTTCTCAGTACTTCTTCCTGCCTCTCTGCCATCTTGGCTCTGCCTATCTCCTTATTTTAAAATAAAGGTCTGGGAATTACCATTCTACCAGTAAGACAATTAATGTTTACTTCAAATGGACTAAAAATAAAAAACTCATCTGTATGCTCAAAAGCCATGAGTTTATACCATTCACTCATGAAACATTTACCTCTTCCTCTGGAGTAAGGCCCAGAATTATTAATAAAAGGAGATTATAAAAGAGAAATCCTTCCTTTTCTGACCAAGTATGTGTAATGGGAATGTAAATTTATGTTGTTGCCATCTTTTTAAGATTGTATTGTGTAAGATCTTACCTGCCTGTAGGCCCTTTGATAGGCTTAAGTGCACCTGGAACCTGTGTCGAGAGACTTGTTTTTCAGGAGATACTTTGTGATTGGGCAGTGGGTTAAGAGGGTTGTTAACATTCTCTGAGCCAGGAGAAGGCTATATAAACTCTGATGGGGGGCTTTGTTTTGGGGCTTACTTTGAGAAGTGTTGTGTGATTTGACCAGACAAGACTCTGGGCAGCTGTTGAGACCCCCCTGGCTTTGAAAAACCCAGATGTTGGTGCTTCCCTCTCTGGAAACTGACTAGGTATGGATGTAATGGTTGGGCAGTTGGAGGCTTGTCTGCTTGAAATGTTTCTCCGTCTTATAACTTCTGCTTGTAACCTGTCTGTATACTCTGAAATTCGGGGTGCTGACTTTTTTTCCCTGACCTAGGTAAATGATATGTTTGATTGATTAAAGTAAGATTGTTAACCCATTTTGAGTTGCTTTCCTTTAGAAAAGCAGATCTAAGAACCTGTTTTGGCAGCCACCCTGGGGATGTCGGGGTGCTTGCTGCTACAGTATATGGTCAAGGGATCTTTTAAAATAACTTTTTAGGAGAACAATGATATAATGAACATATAGGGGAAAATAGAAAGCAAAGAGAAAAGTACCTAATTACTAGAGGTTAAATAAATCAGTTCTATACATAGCACTCAAAGTAGAAAAATGACTTTTTAAAAAGAGAAATAGGGTGGATTTCCCACCTACTCCCCCAGTATTCCAGACCTTCTAGGTCCTCCTTCTGGCCATCTATAGTTTTGTTCCTATTCTACTCATTGGAATCTAGGCAAGGTTGAATGGAAAGCTATGCTAAAAGGTGGATATATTTGTTGTTTTCTACACTGTTGGATGAAGAGTACAGGCAAGAGATGTGCTCGCCCCTTATCATGGAAAATCCCTAATTTTAATAGTTTTATAGTTCTAAGGCAGTATGTTATTTTCATGTTACATATTCCCATGATCTCCTATATTTTTTCTTTCAATTTTATATGCAATATAAAAATTCCACTTACTTAATGATTATAATTTTTCTCATCTTGGTGAATTATCTTTCACATTATAGTATTGACCAAAATGATGAAATGATCTTAACCTAAACCAAAGTTTTTCTAAAAAAATTCTTTCTGCTCATAGGTTTCTTTAAGTTTAAATCATCTTCGAACAATAACTTACAAAAACAGAATCTCGCAACATAAAAATGAAGGGGAATAAAAAATGATCAGTTGAATGATACACAGCTGGAATTACCCATTCTCACAAATGTACTTAGATTCATTTTATAAGACCTTTAGAGACTAACTTGCCATTTTCCATGTAGCCACCAGATGTCACAATTGGCATACTCTGAAACCATGCTTATTCATTTCAGTAAAAGCCGCTGAAAGTCTTTTTGTACTTATATGGTTTGGGTTTTCTAAATACATAAAATTACATTTTAGAAAGTAAGCAGTGGGTACCCTTTTGACCCTAACCTTAGGAATTTCATATTTCACCTCATCATTCCATAGCATTTTTGCAGTCTAATCCCAGACTAGCTGTATAGTGAGATAGACAATAATAGTATTACACAGATAATCAGTACTTACTGACATAATTCTTATTCTAATGTTAGAGATTTAAAAGAATTATCAATAATTTTATAACATCAGAGCCTTTCTTTGCTATTTGTTCTCATCAAATAATTTCAAATGGAACAAGAAAAATCAAGTTTAAATACTGTAGTTGATCATGCTTGTCAAATTCAAGGTAATAGTATGCCCTATTTTCATGTTATCACTGTGTTTTATTATTTGTTAATACTAAATTACAATTCATACCCACACTGAGACCCAGTGGGATTATTGTGTTTGAGTTTATTAGCACATTAAAAACACGATGGGATGTTATTATAAAAAGTGAAATCACTTCATTTGTAATTTAGTTTTTGCAGATTGTTATAGGATTTAAAAAATAGAGATTGGAAAAAACAATTTTATTTTAGAATCTTCTGACAATTTTCTTTTGTTTTGAGTTTGTTTAGCTCTGAGTATTTTTTTTCCTTACAAATTGGAGTTTCTTCACTAAACCAGCGGTTTTTAATATTTTTTTTCCTATTCTTTACTTCTTTAAACAGTGTAAATAAACGAGACCAGATTAAAACATTTCTAAGGTAAGAGGTTCTGAGCTACGAAAATATTCAGGAAAGTTACCATATAAGGAAAGAACTTCAATGTAGAATCATAGAATATTATCCTGTAAGGGAACAACTCCTTCATTTCATAAGTAAGAAAAGTAAAGGCTAGGGAGATTAAGTCACTTTCAAGATCACATAACAGGTCAGTGTTAGGGCCTGGACTGGAACTCAGTTCTCTTGACTGAGTTCTCTTTCATTGTCTACTCACCATGCTGCCTCCTTAATGGTGTTTCTTTTATGAGGGTTCTCATTTATGTTGTACAGTCTTGTATTTTAGATTGCTCTCACTTTGTTCCAAGTACATAGTACAGTGGTACACTGTAGTTCCTTGCAGAATCTGCAAGGTGCAATTTTTTTCTGTATAGTCTGGAAAGGTGGTATACTTCCTTGTTGACTGAGGGCCTGACTGAAGTTCTGATTTGATTATATTATTGTGCTATATATGCCTGGACAAGTGTTGGAATAAAAATTACTGAAAATCTGTGGAGGAAAGCTAATAATTAAAAAAAAGGTTTAGCATTAAGCATTTTTTTTTTGGGGGGGCAATTGGGATTAAGTGATTTGCTCAAGGTCACAAGGCTAGTTTTTGTGTCAAGTGTCTGAGGCCGGATTTGAGCTCAGGTCTTCCTGATTCCAGGGCTGGGTGCTCTATTCACTGCGCCACCTAGCCGCCCCATCATTAAGCATTTTTTAAAAATAGCAAACTTAGAGCAAAGAGTCTACAATCTATGGGCAAGTAAGAATTTTCATTAAAATTAGAAGTCTGGACAACTCTACTGGTTGTTACTTTTATTTATATTAAGTATAGCATTCTTGTTGATTCTATAGGATGAAATGAGATAGCATTTGTAAAAGTGTTTATTTAGCACAGTGCCAATTTATATAGTGAATACTCTGTAAATGCTTATAAATAAATGCTTTCTTTCCCCCATATTCTAACACCATAAATTTTGGGAAGGAGTCCTAAATTTGGGCAAGCTAATAATTGTTTGATGGTAGAGTAGTTAAACAGTTTGACACTTCAAGATTATACTAATCATTAACTATATTCTGTTATGGTGAAAAACTGCTAGATCATTTATTCATTCAGAAATCATTTATTAAACTCTAGGCACTGGTTTGCAAGACAAAAACAAAGGCAGTTCCTTCCATCAAGGAGCTTATGTGCCTGATTTAAGAAAGTTATGAAGATAATAGTTGAAAGGAATAAGCATTCTATTTCCCAGAAGTTTGGGGGCTTGATTTCAAAATGTGAAAGCTTATGTTGTATTCTTTTGTTAAATTTTAGCAAATATATATTTATCAATATGAATTAAAAAATCAACCAGAAAATTTAAAACTTTTTTTTTGAAGGGAGGTGTGCTATGATATCATAAATATTGGAAACTCACTGGGGAGGAAACTCCCTCTAATAATTGCCAATGGGTAAAGAGAGGTTAAGTGACTTGTCCAGGGTCACACTGCCTGTATCAGTGACAGTACTTGAAGTGAGGTCTTGCTAAGATCCTGAGATAGGTTTTTTGTCTATTGTGCCTTATTGCTTCTCAGATATAATTTAGCTTTAAAAAAATGTTGAGTTTATAAGAAAATATAAACTGAAATTATATTTGACTTTTCCCGAGATTTTTGAAAGGTTAGCTTGTCTACCTCTTGTAAAAAATCAGGAGACTTATGAGTGGCTGAGATATAGGCATAAGATAAAGGAAGATAAAGTAAAACTTAGATAAAGTAAGATGAAGTAATTATCAATTATCAAGTATATACCTAAAAAGAGATACATTTTAAGGTATATACTTGATAATTACTTTGGATTTATTGTTACAGGGAGCTCATTTTGTTTGAGAATAGTTCAGAAATCTAGTCCTTTCTCTTTTTTAGAGATAGTTGAAACCAGGAAACAAGGATGGTGGTATCAATTTTTTGTAGGAAAAATATATGGTAAGATTTTCCTGTGTGATCATCAAAAATAGGGAGAAACAATTCTCAGCAATTCATTAGCATCCTGATTATGAGAGGAAGAAAAATTATGTGAATGCCACAAAAATTAGGAATAAATTAAAATGTTATTTCTTATTCTCTTCTAAGAACATTATTTATAAATGAGATTACATTTCTAGAGATTTACCAGTATTTAATTAGCATGTTTCTTATTAATTAGCATCTTACTAATGTGACTTCTATGAAAACAAAATAAAAATAAGATTTAATGACTAAACATTTTTATTTGTAGTTTTTGTTTGATAGGACCCAACTTATCAGTTTTCTTCAGTGGTATTGACTTATCTTTGGCATCCTCAATGGCTAATGTAGCAAGATAAGTGATTGCTGCTATGGCCATAGATATGTCAGGGAGCATAGTAGAAAGACGAATAATACTTTTATTGATATTGCAAGATCCTTCACTATATAGAAGTCATTATAAAAACAAAGAACAGACATGCAAAGACCAGTTATAGCCCATCCTCTTGTCAGTGATGGAGAAATCGCTGAATAAGCAGAATAGCCTAAGCAGTAGCTTACAGTAGAAATTGAATTTAAAATATACTAATATATAACAACCTTATTTTCTTAAAATTTTTATTGTGGGAATCTCACAAATTTGCCTGAACCCAATGATGTTTTTAGCAACTTTTTCTTCCACATAAGTAATCCAAATAAATAAAAATAACATATTTACTACTTTTCTGGCCTATTTATTGCCTTAGAAAATGATTCTTTACTAAGACATCTAATTTTTCATGTTCATATAATTTATATATTTATGTTATACATACATAATTTGCATAATTGTCAGCCATTGGAATAATTCTTTTAAGCTCACTTGTCTTATTTAATTCCATATTAAAACTGGTAGAGTGGTGCTGAAGGTCAGGGAGCATAGTTAATTTTATTTACTCTGGATTTTCCTAAATGAGGGTCCTCCAGGATGTTGGGGCATCTATATATTAAGTCAATTGGGTGCAATTATGCAGTCAAAACAAGCATTCTCGGCTGGGGAAATAATTCTAGGATCATATGGTGTGAAATAGAGACTGGGAAAAGAACTCTTGTGACTGATGTTGTGTCTCATGCTTCTTTGACCTTCTCTAGGGCCAGAAGAGTTTTAAATAGAAACATGTGACTGAAATAGTTCAATAAGACAGCAGTATTACATTAGTGATTCTTAAACTAAATGCTAAAATTATAATAAATAAGCTTTACATGTTTGTCTTATTTTTCCCTAAAATGGAAGTTTTTTTTTTCTATCCTGAAATAACTCCAGATATGTAAAATTTGGAGACTGAATTTGGAATATTTTTAAAAAGAACAATTCCTACACAATCCAAGAGATGGCAGTCAACATCTTTTTAAAAATAAAAAGCATAGTAATTCTACTAATGTGCTTTCCTTATTTTAATAACATCAGCACTGCAATAATCATTAAAAGAATGAAAACTGTTCTGAAATTGTAAACACGAATATTTCACGGATTCTGTGTGCTTTAAAAAGATTCCTTGGAGTACTTTACAAGGCAAACTGACAAGTTTTTTTTTTTAACTTTCTGTTACTGCGTTACTATCAGACCATGATTTCCTCTTAAATTATTTATGCAGCAATAGGATTAAAAAATAATATATCATTGAATGTTGAATTCTGAGGTGCTTATGTTAAAGTAGACTTCATTGTAACACCCAGAAGCTATATAATAATAGCTACATTTTAATGAGATTATATAGTTTAAAAAGCACTTTTACATATATTTCAGTTGATTATCATAACAACCCTGTGAAAAAAGCATGAGAGAGATTATTATTTCTAGTTTACAGATGAGGAATTCTTAGAGATGTTAAGGGATTTTTACTAATGTCATATAGCTTGTGAGTGGAAGAGCTTGGACTTAAGTTTTCTTTCCATTATACCATATTTTCTTCCCTTATAGAAACCGTATCCTGAAACTTCCATATTTAATGTGAAATTCATTTAATAAGAAAACATTCCTAATAGGCAAATATAGGATATTTCATATAGGGTGGAATTGGGAGATAAGACTACTTTTGTGACAGTTTTATTACCTGTGTTACATTAGACTTGTACTATTTTGTGTTACATTTCAGGTGATACTAAAGGAAGAATGCCAAACAATATAAAAGATGCATAATTGTGCTTTAATAATGATCATTAAAAAATCCTCTATCTTTCATTGTTGAGTCCTAGTCTTTGATAATGACCTGGACCTACAGTTCTATCCTGTGATTTTAGCCTCATCATCTCCAGGGGAAAGTATTTTGGAGTCAGCAGCTCAATCATCAGACAGGTACAGTTCATATAACTCATGGTAATAGTGTAGGTTATATGGTTCCATCCATTTTCCTTGGTAAGCTGGATTTGGGATATTATCACTGTCCAGATTCTTCTGTTTTCTCTCAGGGAGTCTGGGTTCAGAACTTCCCTTTCCTGAGGCCACATAATTTCTTCTCTGGGAACTCCTTAGCCACCTTGCCCAGCTGTTGCCATTGTCTGAGGGATATAGTTCTTTTCTTCTCAGGGACTGTCTTTTTAAAAAGCCCCTAACTCTCCATAGATACCATTAATGAATCTAGTGACACAGTGCTACTCTCAGATCTCTTAGCTGTTTTTTTTTTTAATGTTCACTTCTTTCCAATTTTCTCTGTTTCATTTGATGAATTTATGAGGCACAGCTATACTTTAGCCTGATCCTCAACTGCGTATGAAGAGGTCAACAAATACCAGACCAAGAGCACCTCTCACCTCCCTCTCCTTCCCCCCCCCCTCCCGCCCATCAAAGCAATACATCAGAATCACAATGAGGATATTTCCATCTACTGGTGAGCTATGTGTGACTGATAATTAATGCCTGGTAGTTTAGATCAATTATTGGAATGAAACAACACACTAATAAGTCACTCAGCAAAAGGTTTACTTAGTTATAACATGTAAAGGCCACTCAACAAGGAGATACCACTCAGTAGGGATAGTTGATACCCACATCTCTATATGAAAAGGAAGTGTGGTGATACAACCTGTGGTGCATCTGCCAAGTCTGAAGTCTCCACCACCTACTTGGATCTTTTTATGTCCTTGTGTGAATAGGAATTTAGTAGATAGGCAGTAGATAGAGAATCATGCCATTCACACACTAAATAGCTATGTGATCCTGAGCAAGTCACTTAACTCTGTTTACCTCAGTTTCCTCATATGCAAAATGAACTTGAGAAGGAAATGGCAAACCATCTCCAGTATCATGACCCCCAAATGGGATCATGAAGAGTTGGATACAACTGAGTAACAACAACAGAACAAATATGGGGGGCGGGGCAGGTGCTATGGCTGGATCATACACAAAATCAAGAAGACATAATAAAAGTCCCAAACAAAGGACTTATCTTTTAGCCTCATCAAATTGATTTGGCTCTTAATCAACACTTTACATAAGTAAGACTTTTCTTAATAGTTAGAGCTGTCCACAAACAGACTAGATTTTAATATCATTCCTTTTATCCTTCCCCAACACAATTTTGGACTCTGTTTCTCAGTCAGTTGGCCCTGATGGACTTTTGGATACCAGACCTACATAACACTTCCAATCCATCTTCTTACCATTCTGTCTATACTCTTAACATCCCTAGCACTGAGAGGGAAGCTTTCGTCTCCTCTTTCTAAGAACTAGGACTCCATGGCCCTTCTGTTATTTCTATTTCATGCTATATGTGTTCCTCTCCTACCTTCTTTCCTAAGTTACTCTGTGTGTTGTCTTCTCCCATTAGAGTATGTTTCTGGAGGGCAGGAACTATTTTGTTTGCTTTTATTTGTATCCTCGCTGTTTCACACAGTGCTTGACACTTAGTAAGTACTATATAAATATTAGCTATTATTATCATTAGTAATAGTAGCTCTTTATCTCTGTCTTGATTTCTCTTTGTCCTTCTAATGTGTGAGATTGCTATCACTAGAAATTTTTATTCAGAGACTGGATCACCATCTCTAAAATATACTAGAAAGAAGATTCCTGTAATGATTAGGAGGTTGGTCTTATATAATTTTTATGCCTTCTTCTCATTCTATGGTTCTATTATAAGCATTGGTATTTAAGGGATTTTGGGAAATTGGGAATTTTATGGAAATTTTGCTTGATAAGTATTGGTGCAGTTTAAACCTAGGGACACCAAAAACTGTTATGTGGGGGCTCTGTTGTGGTTTCATGATGTGTTGTGGTGGAACCATCTCAAAGAATTCAGAATCAGGCCATCTCTAATCCAAATGTAGGCATTTATTGAGATTGACACCTGTCATGAAGCAGTCTAAGTTCCAAGAGGAATCAGCAACTTTAGAGAAAGTAAGATGGATTTTTATAGGGTAAAGATTCAGTTACATACCAGAAATCATGAATATTTAAAAGGCAGGACAGGTTTGTTAAGGGATTAGGTAATGGAGGAGGGGGTCCCATCTATGGTTTGGTGGTTAAACGTTCTGGTCATGCTGCCCTTCAATTGACTAGCTATTGTGATCCTGTCTGGTCAAGATAGATAGTTAAGTATTGTGGTCCCGTCTTGGGCTAGATGGATGATGTGATTGTGATTGAATATAAGAACACACCTGTTTCTGTGAGAATGGGTCTGGGGGCAGTGACTAGGTAGAAGCAGTAGCTGGGTTCCAATCACAAGGACACACCTGCTGTTTCTGTGGGAACTAAGAGTTTAGGGACACACCTGTTGTTCCAGTGAGCAGTGAGGCATATATGAAGTTAAGAGATTGACAGGGGCCTAGGTAGGTACAGTGGGCCTTTGCCTATAATGAAGTTACAATACTGGAGCTAGAGGCAACTTTACTAGGATTCCATCAGCGTAAGTTCTCCTTTCAGTTATTTTATAGTGGATTATCTACTTTACTATGAAGCTTTCCTTTCTCTACTGTCCATTTGGATTACACACCTTTCACACTAGGTGTCAGTCAGGAGGAACTGGATAGGTTGGAACTTAAATCTCTTGATTAACTGGGTTCAAATTCTGCCTCAGGCACTAACTGCTTAATCCTGCCTGGTCTAGTCACTTAATGTCTCTGGGTCTCAGTTTCCTTAGCTGTAAAATTAAGGTGTCAAACTCAATGACCTCTAAATCTGTGAACTCTTGCTATTTGGTGCCATAGAAGGTCCACTTATGTTACAAAGTATGCAGATTTTCCATTTATTTGCTTTCCATTTCCATTTATCCTGTTTATTTTTCTATTAAACTTTAGTCAATTTCTCCACTCATTGTCTCCTGTAAAGGTGGAAGTGAACCTAGAGATAATTATAAGATGTCCTCTTGAACCTTTCAACTACATAATTAACATAATTATTATGCTTCTGATTGTATGCAATTATGGCAGCAGTAATCATGTTTCATCTTCAAATTCTAGTTGGAGCTCATACATCCTTATCAAAGATAGTTTCAAAGGCATAACAAATATTTCCTCTATGGAATACCTCATTATGGTGTGGAAATGATTCTGGGTTCTAAAAAGTCAATACAAGTTCTTTTAGGTCCTGCCAAACTGGAAAGTCTTCAAGTATATCCAGAGACTGTCTCTGTGTGTAGCTGATATAGGTTGGAAAAATAGGTCATGGGAAATGAGTAAATTGAGGAGTTGGGAAATTAGATTGTTTGAAGGAGTATCAATATGTATGTTGAAGGTCCCTAGTGGAAGGTCAGGAGTTGGGAAGAAGAGAAGGTCTATGAGGCCATTGAATTCATTGAGAAAGGAAGAAGAGTGTCCTGGAGGTACCAAACTCTGGATTGGGCGATAGACATGGATTGAATGATCCTCAAAGGAGGAGAGGTTACTAAGTTATGGTAGTAGAGGATGAGCTTGGAAGTAGCAATGGGAGGCAAGGAGAATTGCTACTCCCCCACTATGACAAGTGAATTGAGGGAGGGGCCATAAATGAAAGTATTAAGTGCTTAAAAGGGTAGTCTTTCAACCTTCCCCCTCCCTCCTTGAGAGAGTCAGGTCTCAGTTAATGCAATGAAATGGAAGGAAGGACTGAGAAAAGAAAAAGGTTTAAAGTGAAAGTAAGTTTGTCTCCTATGGAGCAGGTGTTACAGAGAGCACAGTGGAAGTGGTGAATAGAACTTGGGTGGGATGTTGGGGCAAGATTTGGTCAAGAGGGATGAAAACAAAGAAACACAGGTAATAGTTGAGGTGTGTAAAGCCAATCACAAGCAGCTCTCCTGAGCTCTGCTTCTGTGAATAACTTAAAGGACCTAATCAAATAATATAGTGAACTCTCTATTTATTCAGCAATAAGCTAAAGCAAAACATTCAAGAAACTAAAGCACAACACTCACAACAATGTAACATGACAACTTATTGCTAAGGTGGCCACATAGTCTTAAACAAAACATATAATTTGGTAAGTCACAATCTCCTCAATCAATATAGAGTACACAAGTAAAGTCTTCTTTCATCTTGACTGGAGGCTGGCTTCCAATCATCCTTAAGGGGTAGCAGAAAGTACAACACCATCCACCCCTAGGTTACAATAAGTCACAATCTCATTAGTCAATGCAGAGTATGTAACCAAGTAAAGTTCTCTTTCATCTTAACTGGAGGCTGACTTCCAAACCCCACAGCTCCTCTTCCATGGGCTGGTTCCTCTCAATTCTTGCCTGGGTTCACTCAACTCTTGCCTGGATTCACATGCAGGCAGCTCTCTGCTCTGGTTCTATATCTCATCCCAAGGGGACTATTCGTCTTCAAGCCCTGCACAGTTTCGGTTTCTAGGAAGACAAAGCTTAACAGAGCTACAACAATATTTATACACCTTTATCTTAACAGAGCTACTACAATATTTACATACATCACCGGCACTATCATCTCAATTCACTTTCTGTCTGACAAAGTAACACAAACCAACAGACAAAGCTTCTGTCTGAGAAACCAAACACAAGTCAACAGTGAAGTGTCAGGACTTCTGTAAACAGTAGTAAAGTCCTCTTTCAGGATTTCTGTATCAGCAGTAAAGTCCTCTTTCAACAGACAGAATGCTTCTTTCTGACAAAGTAACATCAATACAGACAGAACAGACAGAATGCTGACATCACAAATGTTCTCCCTCTCAGTTCTTCTTTGTTCTAACTTGTGATCTAGCTTTTATCTGCTTTGCTCCTTCCTGTTCCACCCTTCCTTTTCTGCTCTTTCAGTGAGCTCCTCCCACTATGGGCTCCACATGATGACATTAGTCCTATTAAGGGCAGGGAAGGTCTCCAAACTCCCTCCAGCCTATTAAGGGCAACACAATGTATACTGTTTCCAACAAAGACTTGACACAATCAAAGGTGAGGCTCAAAGGCACTTGAATAAATGAAACATGCAGCAAAGTACTACTTTGCTTGCTATTACAAGGGGAGAGCAGGATTATTTCTAACTATGGATGGGCTATCTCAGGACATTCATCTTCCTTCATAAAGCATTGATAGCTACTTGTCTGGGACAGATTTTTTAGGGAGGATTCTTGTTTGAATAGAAGTTAGACCAGATGACTTCTGAGGTTCCTTCCAACTCGGATTTTGTGATCTAAAACTTTCCATGACATAGTAGTTTCAATGTGTGACACATGTTGACCTGGTTCTGTTTGAATTTATTCTCATACACATATTCAAATATATAGTAGACAGTTCTTTTTTGACTTCACTTGTTATCAGTGCCAGGGTTACTTTGATATTGTACTCTTTCTCCTAGAGACCAGTTCCTTCTCTTCCTCCCCATCTGTTTCCCAATTATCCTGCCATTGCTGAATCTGAGCTGCTAATGTCAAAATGAGTTTACATATTTTATTGGAAATATGATTCATTTCTTTAAAGGTGCCTTTATTCAGTCCTTTTTGTGTTATATTCAGTGAATTATTGCATGTGTTTTAGTTATTAAAGTACATAGATAAGGTTGAATATATTTTATGTAGTTTGAGCCTTATTATTGAATGTGGTTTTGGAGACAGTTCTATAAAAGCGAGTTACAGCATAATAGCAAAGCATCTTTTATTTGCTCAGTACCAAATTTTCCAAGTTTGCATGTTAAGAAGCACTTCATTCCATGAGCCATGAATCACTTTCAAAATAAAGAAAAATACATTCTTTTTGCAATGTATTTGTGTAATTCTTGATAATGCTAATGTAACTTATTCACATGCATCCAGGGGAAAAATACTGTCAAATTCTCAATTAAAATGTGCATTTTTGAGTTTCTTGCAGGTAGCCACTTCTAGATTCAAAGGTTTATCATTAATGACACTGGGAGTATGGCAGCCAAGAGATTAGAATTCGTAAATCAGGTACAGTGCTTGTTTAATGTTGTTTTAATGCTGAGGGGAAGTTGTGTCTTTAAAATGGGTAAAGTAGAATTCTTCCAAGGGATAAGCTAGTGTTCTAAGGTAAATCTATGTAGGAAGTTTTTTGTTTTTCTTCCAATTTTATGGAACTAGTATCTGTCCTATGACTTTATTTTGGTCATTTTAATATAAAAAAGGATTAGAAAAATCTAATAAATATTGACATTTGAATACATAAATTTATAGTAACCATATTTTTTACGTATTTAAAATTGTGCTATTATTTAGGAAATAGGAATGATTCAAAAAAGATATTTTAAAATATTTCTACTGGAAGTACATCCAAACATTTGTGTTTTTAATACATTATTTTGTGTTTGTACCTAGAAGTCCTGAGCTCCTCAGAACTTTTACTTTAATATTTCCTTCCAAAAAAAATTCATTCCTATATAAAAGTGAACAGAGGGAGCCCAAAGATTGTCAAATTATACCAAACTTGAAAAGCTTCAATTACTAGCTCATTTGAAAGGCTTTGTCTAGTGTCTGAAGACCAGACAGAATAAACACCAAGAGGCCACCAGGTTATGATTTTACTCTATTCACATCAGCTCATGATACAGGTAAAAATCAGGAATTCAGACTTAAAAGGAAGTTTTTGCATGTTTGTGTTTGTTCATTCAATTCAAATGACCAAACATATAGCAGGGGTTTTCAATTTGGGGTCTGTGAACTTGCTTTTTAAAAATTTTTGATAATTACATTCAATATAATTGACTTTCTTTTCAGTCTTATGTATTTCATGCCTTGAAAAACTTTATTTTGAGAAGGGTTTCATAGGCTTTATCAGATTGCCAAAGGAGTTCATGATTCAAACACATTCAAATTTTAGAACACCTGATTTAGACCAAGTGTTACCTAAATAAGAATGCACACTACAACATGTCTGACTATGTTGGGGCCTATTTTAGCCCTGGGCAAGTGCTTACTGGCCCTTCTCTTAGCTGAGAGATGCTCTAATATGCAAAGTAATAACCAAAATGAACTAAGTGCATATAAGCATATTCACTGTACCTATTGTATGGTTTAGAGACTGGAAACTAGTTTAGGAGAGTTAAAAGTTAAATTGGAAATTTAGGCCATGAATAAATACTTTTCCTGTCCAAAAGGGGAAAACTGAGAGGCAATTTGAAGTTGCCACATCATTACCCCCAAATGAATGAAGATTGGAGGGCCATAGCAGCCCTTCTGTATCCAGACTGCTTTAAAGAGTGTCCTTTAAATGATCAAAACAATCTGGTACTGGCTAAGAAATAGAGTGGTGGATCAGTGGAATAGATTATGTATGAATGACTTTATAGTAAATGACCACAGTAATCTAGTATATGATAAACCCAAAGATCTAAGCTTTTGGAACAAAAACTCACTATTTGAAAAAAAAAAAAAACTGCTAGGAAAACTGGAAAATAGTATGGCCAAAACTAGGTATACACAATCATTTCATACCATATACCAAGATAAGATCGAAATGGATACATGATTTATAACTAAAGGGTAATACCATAAACAAATTAACAGAGTATGGAATAGTTTATCTGTCAGATTTATGGATGAGGGAAGATTTAGGACCAGAGAAGATATAGAGAGCATTACACAATATGAACTAGATAATTTTGATTATATAAAATTAAAAAAATTTCACACAAATAAAACCAATGCAACCAAATTTATAAAGGAAGCAGAAAACTGGGAAAAAACTTTTTATCACAAGTATCTCTGATAAAGTCTTCATTTCTCAAATGTATAGGGAACTGAGTCAGATTTTTAAAAATACAAGTCTTTCCACAACTGATAAATGGTCAAAGGCTACGAACAGGTGGTTTTCAGACAAAGAAATCAAAGCTATCTATAGTCATATAAAAATGCTTTTGATTAGATTGCTATTGATTAGAGAAATGCAAATTAAAACAACTCTGGAGTACTACCTTACACATATCAGACTGATTAATATAAATAAAGGAAAATGTTAGATTTTGGAGGGGGTGTGGGAAAACTGGGACACTAATGCCCTGTTGGTGGAGTTGTGAACTTATCCAACCATTCTGGAGAGTTATTTGGAACCATGCCCAAAGGGCTATAAAACTGTGTGTACCCTTTGATCCAATAATATCACTTCTAGGTTTATATCGAAAAGACATCCATAAAAAGGGCAAAGGACCTATTTGTACAACAATATTTATAGCAGCTCTTTTTTGTGGTGGCTAAGGATTACAAATCAATTCAGCAATAATGCTTCTACGGTTATATCCCAAAGAGATCATAAAAATTAGAAAAGGACACACATGTATAAAAATATTTATAGCAGCTCTTTTTGTGGTGGCCAAGAACTGGAAATTGAGGGGATGCCCATCAATTGGGGAATGGCTGAACAAGTTGTGGTATATGAATGTAATGGAATGCTATTGTGCTATAAGAAATGATGAACAGGTGGACGTCAGAAGAACCTGGAAAGACATATGAATTGATGCTGAATGAAGTGAGTAGAACCAGGAGAACATTGTACACAGTTAACAGCCACAGTATTTGATGACTGATTTTTATAGACTTAGCCCTTCTCAGCAATGCAAGGACCTAAAACAATTCCAAAGGATTCATGATGGAAAATGCCATCCATATCCAGAGAAAGAACTAAGGAGTTGGAATGCAGAGCAAAGCAGACTATTTTCTTTTTTGTTTTGTTTTCTCCCATTCATTATAATTCTTTTATGTAACATGACTAATGTGAAAATGTGTTTAATAGGAGTGTATGTATAGAGCCTATATCAGATTGCATGCTGTCTTGGGGAAGGAGGGGGAGAAAATTAAAACTTATAGAAGTGAATGTTGAAAACCAGAAACAAATAAATTAACAAATTGAAAAAAAATTTGGCATTGTTAATAAAATGATTATCCAGAAAAAAAGAATTAGAAATCAAAGAAATGCTCATCAATTGGGGAATGGCTAAACAAGATATGTTATAGGATTGTAATGTGATATTTTTGTGCTATAAGAAATGACAAGCAGAATGATTTCAGAAAAGCCTGAAAGGACTTACACAAACTGATAGAAAGTTAAGTCAACAGAGCCAGAAGAGCATTGTACAGAGTAAAAGCAATACTGGTTGATGAAGAATTGTTAATGTCTTAACTGTTCTCAGAAATATAATGATCCAAGACAATCCCAAAAGACTAATGGTGAAGTACACTATCTGTCTCCAAAGAAAGAACTGATATTGTTTGAATACAGACTGAAGCATGCTATTTTTCACTCTTTCATTTTTTATTCAAGTTTTGTACAAAATGACTAATATGGAAATGTTTTACATATGTATATATATAATCTATATATATTACATATATAATCTATATCTGATTGTTTACCATCTCAGGGAGGGGGGAGGAGAGGGTGGGAATTTGGGACCCAAAAGTTTAAGTAAAAATGTAAAAAAAAGAATGTCCTTTAATAAATTTTACTTGGACACACACATCTTCTTTCTGAATTTTTTCTCCTTTTTCTCTTCTTAGCATGGTTGATGATTAACCACAAAGTCTTTGCTGCCAAATGTTGGACTTGGGCAGCAAGTCTGATTATCTCTCTTTTTTTAAAACTGTGAGGACTCACACAAATAGCCTTCACTTAAATTGCTGCATTTGAGTGGCACAATCATCAAGGAGCTATATAGCCACTATTTGATGATTTCCAGTAATGGTGGACCCACTACTTCCTGAGATAGCATGTTAAGGTTTTGGACTGCTTTAATTGTTAAACTTTCCTTACATGGAAGCTAAATTTGCTTGTCTAGAATCTATATCCCTTGTTTCTAGTTCTACCCTGTGGGACCAAACAGAGTAAGTTTAATTTCTTTTGTACCTGAAAGCCTTTCAAATGCTTATGTGGAAAAATACTTTATTATTTATCATTTATTAATATTGTTTGAACCAGCTTTATGTGCATAGAAAATTGTCTAACATGAAATCTTACTTTAGGCCAGGCTGACCTTTGAGGTATTCTAGAGGAGCCATTGGAGATAATGAAAATTTAGATCCTACTCAATTCCTCAATTTGTTTTGGGTCCCTCAGGTGTTGTTTTGAGCCCACCCAAAGTTTGTGATTTGGATTCCCCAAATTAGGTTGATTTACCTACTGATATATATCTCAAACTATTCCCTATACGAGGCCAATCAAGCAAGTATCCTTATGCTTTTGTCTGAACTCTATATAATGTAAACCTCACAGATTCTGGAAAGGGATTCATCCCTACTTCTAGCTTTTTCCTCTGTAAATTGACCAAATAAATTTCTCCTAAAACTACTTCATATCTTGGTGTTCACTTTTGTGACTAACAATTATGTCAAGGAGCATGGAATTTCTCAGGTGATCACCTTGTATAACCTAAAGTCTCTTCAAGATGATGGAAGCTGAGTAAATCTTTGTGATTTTAGGATTGAACAGAGAAGAACCCAACCAACAAGGAATCAAATTTGTTGTAGTGAGAACCTGATGAGTCCCCTAGGATTTAGGCCAAATATACTCTAGGTGCTGACTCTTAAGTGTCTAGAAAATTAAGGGGCTATATTTGACCCTAGCCAAGGGAAAGTCTCAGGCAGGGTTAGAATTAGCCCATAAAATTCACAAAATAAGCAATCTCCTTGGCTTGCTGAATTGAGGTTGGTTTTTGCAGTTGGTTTTTGAGTAATGTAATCACTGTATTTATGAAATGTCAGAATGTGATTATTTTTAGTTTCTAAATGATTGATTTTTTGCTCCAGGATAGATTTAAATTAGAAAGAATACATATGATAAGATCTTATATGTAGTTATTGTTGACTGTTATTATAAAAATAATAACAATATATCACTAAGCTATAATTAGTAACTAAAATTTATATTTGAGGTAAAATTTCTTAGGACTGTGATTCGATAGTGTTCTGAGTTTTCATTTCAAGTACAATTGTTGGAACCGTCATTAAGTCAATAGTCCACCATTCAAGGGAAATGCCATATACTACATAAAGGGAGTGCAGTCTGAAAACTGCTACATGTGAATGTCTGTGTCTGGGAAGGTTGAAGGGATGACCTTAAGTAGGCAAAGGTAGGAACTTTTTGACTAAATTTCCCCATTTAGCTATTTCTTTTCTCAACAGAAAAATTTTCTGCCTCATTAATTCTGAGCCTGATTATTATCCCCTGTGAATAATGTGGGACTTTACTATATAATTGGCTGTTCCAAAATAAAAGTTAACTATGACTCTTAACTGCAATCAAATAGACCCAAGGAAGCTCTATCCTGTTTTGCTTATGTCAGCTCAGTCTATGCTCTTGAAGGGACCATTCTGATATTGTTATAACCATGTCCCTTCTTTCTTTCATAGCAAATTTCTATTATCAGGGCAGGTGGATTTTAAAAGTTTTTTTTCTATGATTAATCTTGTTGTAATAAGCCAATATTTCTGAGTTACTATAATGGGATATAAGAATTAAAGATCTTATTGTTTTTAATTTTTCTATTCTGAATTTGTGGTTCAACTTCCTAGCCTTAGCAACTAAGACAATCAGTTCTTGGGCTTGTCATCCCCTTGATAATAGTTTTATAATCATGTACAAAATGAGGTCCTTGAAGTATCTCATTTTTTTTTTCTGGGAGATATGAGGATAATATATATCCTCAAAGCAGGGATATAACAAAGATTGATGTGATAATGGAATAGTAAAACTTGCTTTGAGAAAAGCAACAAGATTATATTGTTTTTTCTAAGAGGATATATGTATTTGGTTTTCAAATGTTTTCATTAAGAACAATGACAAAAGGACAAGTATAATGTTGGCTCCAAAAGGGTTGAACTAGTTTTTACTACATGAACTAGTTACTTGAAGACAATGAATTGTAAGATGTTGTATCAGGCTTCACTAAGTTGTATCAAGTCTTATCACTGGCAGGTTTTTAGCAGAATTAACTAGGGAACCTTTGTGAGTGACTTGGAACCAGGGAAGTTGATCTACTAGGAAGAACACATTTCACAACTAACTGCCCTGGGAATGAGGCCTCTTCCGGAACTTTCAAGGACCAGATAGTTATATGGAATAGGAAACCCAAGATGAAATAAGCTGATTAAATGTAGTTTAATCTGTAACCTGATTTAGTTTACCTATAAGGTCTATTTAACTAAATTTATTTCCTTAGGGTATGTGTGAGATTATCAACTCTGCTTAACTAAGTTTGTCAACTTTTATGACATTAAAACATGGGAATATGAACCTGTCTTTTTTTTCAACTTTTTGTGATACTTATGGCTATATATATTCTCTGTTGTTGTTTCAATGACTGGGAAATTTTCTTGTATTGTGTAGTGCACTTGTCTTCTGGTGCAAGTCTAAGCTGCCTGACTTATAGCTCTTGATGCTTACTCAGTTTGACTCCTCTGATTATGAAATGTTGGGAAAATTTTGTCAGCAATCAGACCCCTTTACCTCCTCAAAAGAATTCCATCAAACTCTTGATAAGATGAACAGTGTGTGTGGAGAGTGCCTCCACTGAGTCAGATTATTTTAATGAACTTCCTTTTAAACATAGCTCTCTGCTTCTCTAATTGTGCTTTCACTAGTATAGAAATGATGGGTTTTAAAGGTCCCAAGGCAGGGAAGTTGTGAGAAAACTTTATGGCATTTTTTTGAAATTTGCCTTGAGTACTTACAGACCAGATTTGTTTAATGTTTAACCAGGATTTTAATGTTCAAGCAGGTGATGTTGACCTCAGAAACCTTCCAGGGGAGCTGAAGATTGATGTAAGGAATTTACAGTTTCCTTCCCTTAAACATGGCAAGCAACCTATGGTCTTATCTGGAAACATGCTGGCCAATCAACCATTGTTTCTTTGTGCCTTTGTTTGAACTCTATATAATGTAATACTTACAGAGGCTCAGGGGAGTAGGCCATCTTTTTTTTTCCTCTCCCCTTTGTTGGAGAACTTAGTAAAGTTCTTTCTAATTTTTTTTTTTTCTGGTTTGAGTTCTCAACTGATAAGGTCAAGTGGTGGTATTGCTCGGTCAAAGGGTAAAAATATATTAATGATCTTTTGGGCACAGTTATAGATTCCTTTTTAGAATGACTAGAATAATTCATAGTTCTAACAACAGTGCATCAGTATGCCTTTTGCTGACACATCTTGAATATGAGACCTTTATCAGAGAAACTTACTGCAAATTTTTTTCCCCTACTTCTACCTGTTTCTCTTTTAATTCTAGTTACATTGGTTGTCTTTGTGCAACATTTAAAAACTTTTATGTAAAAAAAATTGTCCATTTTATTTTCTGTAATCCTTCTATCCCTTGTTTGGTCACGAACTTTTCTCCTTACCCATAGATCTGAAAGGTAATGTCTTCCTTGTTTCTCCTTCTGGCTTTGTTTATGATATCATCTTTTATGCTAAATGCATGTGTCTATTTAGAAGTTACCTTGCTATATGGTATAAAATATTGACCTGTATTTTATTTATGCCAGATTGCTTTCTAGTTATCCACACTGTTTTTATTAGTGAGTCCTTATCTCAGAAATTGGGGTCTTTAGGTTAATTGAACACTAGTCTACTGTGTTTGCATTCATTTGTGGTTGGTGTACCTGACCTGTGTAATTGATCCCTCTCTATATTCTTTCTGTTTTAGTTTTTTCAGTCCAAATTGTCTACCTCCCTCCACCAACTCCCCCACTTATTGAGAATGCTAGAAATACAATACCCATTATTTATATGAAGTCATGTATATCATAGTTCCAATTTAACCATGTTAAGAAAAAACAAGAAAAAGGAAAAACCCCTACATTTCAGTCAGCATTCTGAGTCTATCAGTTCTTCATCTGGAGGTGAATACCATTTTCATAATCATAATTCATAATTAGAACTGTGGTAGATAATTGTATTGATCAGAGTTAACTAAACCTTTTACAGTTGCTTTTCTTTATAATATTACTCTTACTGTGTATATTGTGCTAATGGCTCTATTAAATTCTATTATTGTGAATTCTATTAAATACTTTCCATCAGTTAATACAAGTCTTCCCAAATTTTTCTGAAACCATCCCCTTTGTCATTTCTTAAAGCACAGTTTTAAGACACAGTTTTCTATCACACCTTCATATACCATAACTTGTTCAGCCATTCCCCAATTCATGGGTATCCCTTCAGTTTCCAATTCTTTGCCAACACAAAAGGAGCATCTATAAATATTTTTTTTCTTATAGGTGCTTTTCCTTTTTTTTTTTAATCTCTTTTGGGATATAGACTTAATAGTGGCATTTCTAGGTCAAAGGGCATGCAGTTTTATAGCCTTTTGAATATAATTCCAAATTGTTCTCCAGAATGGTTGGACTAGTTTACAGCTCCACTAACAGAACATTAGTGTACTATTTTCCCACATTCCCTCAAACAGTTATCATTTTCCTTTTCTGTCATCTTAGCCAATCTGGTGGGCATAAGATAGTACCTCAGAGTTGTTTTAATTATCAGTGATTTAGAGCGTTTTCCCCATAGATGAAACCTCAAAGGAAAAAACAACAACACAGGATCTAATGATTCACAAGTGAATTCTATTAAATACTGAAAGAAAACCCAATTAATTCCAGTGCTCTATCTACTATAACTCTGAACTGTTTAAAAGATTATATACTCTGACCAGGTTAGATTTATAGAATGAATATACAAATAGTTCAATATAAGGAAACACTCAAACATAATAAAACCGATAACAAAGTAATAAAAAGCACATGATTATGTCAATACATGATAGAAGAGATTTCCCAAAATCCAACACCCAGGCCTTTTTTTTTGTTTTGTTTTTGGAGGGCAATTGGGGTTAAGTGACTTGCCCAAGGTCACACAGCTAGTATTTGTGTTAAGTGTCTGAGGCTGGATTTGAACTCAGGTCCTCCTGACTCCAGGGCCGGTGCTCTATTCACTACACCACCTAGCCGCCCCTAAACACCCATGCTATTTAAAAACACTTTAGAAAGCATAGGAACAAATGAACTGAAAATAAATGTGGTAAACAATATCTATATAAAAGCAAGAGTCAGCATTTTATGTAATATGGAAAAACTCTAGGCCTTTTCTGTAAGATTAGGGGTAAATCAAAGATGCCATTATCACCATTATTTTTCAATACTGTACTAGAAATGCAGTGACAGTAATATAAGCAAAATAAATCAAAGGAATAAGCATAGGCAATGAGGAAACAAAACTATCACTTTTTGCAGATGATATGATGGTTTATTTAGAGAACTCTAAAGAGGTGACTAAAAAACGAGTTGAAACAATAACTTTAGCAGATTTGCAGGATATTAAAAACCTCACACAAATTATAATCATTTCTATACATTATCAAACAAAATCCAGCATGAAGAAATAGAAGGAGAAATTCCATTTAAAATAATTGCAGACAGTATAAAATATCTGGGAGTCTACTCACCAAGAAACACACAGGAGCTATATTAACACAATTACCAGACACTCTTCACACACATGTAGACAAATACAAATAATTGGAGACATATTAATAACTCATGAGTGGGCCAAACCAATATAATTAAAATTACAGTATTACCTGAATTAATTTACTTATTCACTGCTATACAAATTAAACTAGCAAAGAATTACTTCATAGAACTAGAAAAAAAAAAGCAAAATTCATCTGGAAGAACAAAAAGTCAAGAGTCTCAGGGGAATCAATAGGAAAAAATATGAAGAAGGTGGGGACCTAGCAATACTAGATCTTAAATAATCTTACAAAACACTAAACACCAGAACAATTTGGTATAGGTTAAGAAATAGAGTGCTTGATCAGTGGAATAAATTAGATATACAATATATGAGCACAGTAAAAACTAGTGTTTGATTAATCCAAACATCCCAGTTATTGGGGCAAAAACTCACTCTTTGACAAAAACTGCTGAGAAAATTGGAAAGTAGTGTGGTAGAAACTTGATGTATACCAACATCTCACACCATGTACTAAGATAAGCTCCAATTAGAGCTTAGAAAAGTGACTTAGAAATAAAGAATGATATCATAAGCAAATGAGGAGAGCATAGAAGAAATGATCTGTCAAATCTATGGCTAGGGGGAAAATTCATGACCAAACAAGTGATAGATAGATTCACAGGAGGGAAAATGGACAATTTTGAATAGATAAATTTAAAAAGTTTTTGTACAAACAAAACCAGAACAGCCAAAAGAAGAAAAGCAGGAAATGGGAGGGGAGGCATTTTACCGCATGTTTCTCTGATAAAGATCTAATTTCTCAAATATATAAGGAACTGAGCCAAATTTATATAAATAAGAGCCATTTTCCAATTGATATCAAAGGATACGAAATGGCAGTTTTCAGAGGAAGGAATCAAAGCTATCAATAGTCATTTGAAATATGATTTTAGATTCCAATAACTCAATTAACCTCTTTGCTTTTATAAATTACAATAGCAACTGTATATTTATTTTATTTTCCTCCTAAATAAGTTACTAATTTTACTATAAATTTAATGGTTTGTTTTGCTTTTAATTTTGTTAATCCTTTGATATGAATATTTTTTAGTTTGCTATTTTTGGAGATTTTAAAATTTGCTGCTTTTCTAGTTTTTTAAAAAATATTTATTTTATTTTTAATTTGTGAAATAAAACAAATATTTCCATAATATAGTAGAATAATAAAAAGATAATTGCATTTGAAACTGCAAATCTACTTTGTACAACTTACTGAAGGCAGATTGCAAGAGGGTTATGAAGAAAGTGCTAGGTGAGGAGTTTGATTATGAGTGGGAGACTATATATAGCATAATTGCTTAGGAGGATAATAGAGTAAAATGAAGTTATTTTAAGGAGTAGAGAATGTTTGTAAATAATAGGGAATCAATGGATAAGCCAATGAAATTGAAGATGAGAAAAAATAAGGGATAATTGATGAAGGGATCAAGGTATCAAACTCTTGGAAAAGTTAGGATAAGAACATGAATGGAGGGACTGGCTTTGACAAGAAAGGTCACCTCTTCCTCAGGGAATAGAATAAAAGAAGAGAGAATGTCAGATAGTGAATAGGATTTTTGAGGTATGGAGGTAGAAGAAACTTGCAATAGATGGCTTTAGTTTTCTTAGTAAAGTAGGAGATAAAGAAAGTGCTTCACCTGAGAGTGGAGGAAGAGGTGATGTAGGAGGTCTGAGGAGAAAGGTTAGAGTTAACTATTATAAAAAGTTTGGTAGTCAACCAAGTAAGAATGAAAAGATTGTTGTATAGTGAGGTACCAGCTGAGGTCATATAAATTTGTAGTGAACTCAACTGTCATGGTAACATGTCATTCTCCAGCCATATTCAGTAGTATAGGGATAGGAGTGGAGAAGACAAATGGTGATGGTAGGGGAAATGGGAAAACCCATGGATTGAGGTTTAGTAATTCATGACTAATGGTAGGAGAGAAGGTTCAAGGATAGTTGATATTATATCTTTTTTTTTTTTAAAGCAATTGGGGTTAAGTAACTTGCTCAAGGTTACACAGCCAGTTATTTCTGGGTGTGGTGCTGAGTATCTGAGTCTGGATTTGATCAAGGTCATCCCAACACTTGAGCTGGTGCTCTTACTCACTGAGCCACCTGGTCTCCCCTAAGCAATTGGGGTTAAGTAACTTGCTCAAGGTTACACGGCCAGGTGTTTCTGGGTGGGTGCTAAGTGTCTGAGCCCGGGATTCGATTTCCAGGTCTTCTCAACACTGGAGCCAGTGCTCTTACTTGCTGTGCTACCTGGCCGCCCCGATATTATATCTTTTAACTGGTCAGAATTGTGAAGGGAGAGAAATGAATCCAGAACAGGATTTATAGATTAAGAGAAGAGTTCTTTGGAGGGATGGAGATCATAGTGAGGATAAGTAATAGGTTTAGGAGTTGTGAAGCAAAAAGAGAAATTGAGATATAGGAAGTTCTGGTCA
This sequence comes from Petaurus breviceps papuanus, assembly GCF_028583685.1. NCBI lineage: Eukaryota > Metazoa > Chordata > Mammalia > Diprotodontia > Petauridae > Petaurus > Petaurus breviceps. The sequence continues at coordinate 4,842,720 of NW_027187295.1, read as the reverse complement.
AAGAAAGGAATTTCAGTGTTAAGCATTGTATAATAACTTGCATTTATATAGCACTTTAAGGTGTGCAAAGTACTTCACAAATGTCATATTTTATTCTTACAATAACCCTGGGAGGTAAATTGTGCTATTATATTTTACAGATGAGGAAACTGATTTATTGCATTATATGGAGTCATACAGCTGGTGTTTGAGGTTGAATTAGAACTTAAGTATTCCTGACTCCAGATCTTGTACTCTGTCTACTGTGCAACCTAGCTGTCTCAGTCATGAGACTAGTTATAGGTGGTGAAATCAAGGACATGATGTATGGCAGAATTAAAATGAAGATAGACTGTATGAAAGTTTAGGAGGTTGATGGAATGGGAGACTATGGTATCTTGAGGGAACATCAACATGTATATTAGAGTTTTTATGTATGAGGGCAGAAGTTTGGGCAGAGAGGAAGATTATGAATCAGGTAATGAATTCCTTGAAAAGGAAGGGAAAATGACCAGGAAGGCAGTAGTGATGATGGGTATAGGGGCAGTCTGGAAGTGAGAGTGAGGAGCAATTAGTACGCTTATTCCTCTTTGTGGCTTAGTGCATTGGGTGACAGGGAAGGGGCACTTATTATGGGATATGGTGAGCAGAGATGTAATGTCTTTTGGGGAGACCCAGGTTTCTCTTAGCATAATTACATGTAAAAAGAGCAAAATGAGCAGTCCAGATTAAAAGGAGAACTTTAAGTTCCAGAAGGCATGAGTTTGGAAGTACAGAAGGAGATATTGACTACAGAGTTAAAGCTGAGGTGAACAGGGATAAGGCTATGGGGAGAGATTTGAGGGAGAAAAGATTTTGACACTAGATAAAAATAAAATCAGGGAATGGGAACTAGGAATTTGCCTGCCATTAAAAAAGGTGTCAGTCTTGTACTCTGAAACTTTACACAGTCCACAGATAAATGGAGAGAAAAATATAGATTTTTGGACTGGTGTTTAGATAGCCCTTAATACTACAGTGGCAGACTCACATGTGTTGTCAGGAGATAGATGGTTTCAGACGAACCTCTTTATGACATAATAGGGTGGTTCTGAGTATTATAGTATATTCGACTGATCAGAAGAGTTGAATCTACTAGGTGGGACTCAGAAGAATGTCAGAGTATTGATTGTATTGACTATTTATGAGTCTTTTGTGTTTTTCTGTAGAGCTAGATAATCATCCTATATTCTATATTAAGAATTAGGTCCTTTCATGGAAACTGGGGCTCTTTGACCATCTGAGGAGACTTTGACATGAGGTATATGCTGAGATTTTCAGAGAAAACTCTGGATTGGGCAAAATAAGCCAAAGATTTATGATTTGGGGAGCAGAGTAAATCCAGTTCATGTAAACCCAGAGTTTGGCTATCAGGTATCTTGAGCAGCAGAAGTACTAAAAGATAAACCAGATGATTAATCTGTGATATAAAGTTTGCTATTCCAATTTGAGAATGATATAAAGCCCTATATGTAGTTGGTTTAATGACTCTGTTTATTGATACTATACAAACTGACTTATGGTAAGCATACAACAGGGCATGAGAAGACATATGTTTATCCATTTTCTGACTACCACATTTCTCAGTTTTGGTCCTGAAAGATGGAAGATCAGACACAGTAACCAAATCTACCCAGAACTGCAGGCTCCTTAGATATGGTCCAGATCTACCCTCATGGACAGAAATTTGCTCCCACCAAGGATATGGATAAGAGAATACATCTCAGAGGCCATTTCAAAAAGTGTTTTGAGCAGCAGGAGGATCATTAGAATAGGTAATTATTTTTTCTTGATGACAACTTCGAAGAAGACAGGAGTCTTCTACATATGTATGTTCTGCTATATTTGTTAAATATTTCTCAAGATACCTTATGGTCATACCTTGTATGACATGAGAGACATGTAGTCAGGTGAAAAGAACACTGTATCTGGAATCAGAGGTGTTGGGTTCAAATCTTAGATTTGCCACTTAATGCCTGAGTGATCTTGAACAGGTCAGTCAATACTTGAAATAATTAATTCAGGCTATTTACTGGAAGGTCAAATACTGGAGCTGAAGCTTAAATACTTTGACCACATAATGAGAAGAGGGACTCATTGGAAAAAGCCCTGATGTTGGGAAAGACTGAAGGTAGGGGATGGCAGAGGATGAGATGGATATATAGTGTCATGGAAACAACAAACATGAACTTGGACAGACTTTGAGAAATAGTAGAGGATGTAAGGGATACATGTTATGATCCACACAGTCTTGAAATGACATGACTGAATGACTGAACAACAAAACTTACACAGGTCACTTAACCTTCTCTGGGCCTCTGTCTCCTCAAATGTAAAATGAGGGATTTAAACTCAACCTCAAAGGTCTCTTCCATCTGTGATTCTAAAACAATCATTACTCTGGTCAATTTTCTACTGCTTTGCAAAGAAATTGCTTGCCTAATTTTGACTCAAATGATAGAATATCATTTAACAAATCACCAACTCCTTTTGTCATACCAACTGATTTTTTTTTTCAGAATCCTTCAGTAAACTTGACTTGCTTGGCTTTTAAGAGCTTATGGGACCTTACTATATCAATCTGGTGTAGCATTTAAAAATCTCTTTAGCCCCTATTTTATCTCATTTACTCTCCTGTAGGCACAATGCTTGATTAATACCAGTAGCAAAACCAAACTAAATGGAATCAGACATGGATAGAGGCAGAAACTCTTGAAGTCATCTATTCAAAACAAATGAGGAGACATTAATACTTCAAATAATGGGAAACAAAATGACTTGCACTTAATTCTACTTAAGAATAAAATAATTTGATGTTTCCCAGAACATTCTGATAGTCGAAATATATTCTGAAGTAAAAATAAAATGCCCATGTCCAATTTACATTATGTAAAACCAGGCTTAATCAGTGTGTGCAATACTGAGATCCCTAGTGAACACACACACACATACCTATATATCTGTATATTTCCTTAATAAAGGCTTTTGTAAAAGATAATCCTTTTTTGTTGAATAAGCCTGTATAAGTACATATTGCATTACATTGCTTCAATATAAATTGTCTGAAATGAAATTGTTTTATTTGGTAATCACATTGAAGAAAGGTCAATAGTGCAAAGAAAAGAAAATGAGGTACCTTTGATTTGGTTTTTATTTACAATCTGTAGAAATGTTCTAGTTTTTTAATGCAGCCATATGAAATAAACCAATATATTTAAATGGGTTGACAAACTGTTACTGAATAAAATAGAGTAATCTAGAAAACATTTTACCCTAATGGAATTCAGTTCTCTTCTATAGTGATGTTTTTCTATTGAAATAAAACTGAGCTCAATATTTGGCATCATAGAATAATTTGTCTTTTGAAATTTGTATTCAAATGTTATTATAGAGAAGTATTTTCCATCTCATCTAACAGATCAAGTACAGATATAATACTCAAATCAATTAAATGTTTCTGGATTCAAAAATAAAAGCAATAAGGTTCCAATTGATAATAAAAATTCCACCATCATCACATTAAAAGTTGGCAATATTTGGGTACCAAACATTTTAATATAAATAAAACTGGCCAGTATTACTTTATCATTTTTCATTACCTTAATCATATGCATGAGCTAGTGGGTGAATATAAACAGAGACATACTCAGAAGATGGGAGGTTTTTTGTGCTTGAAACTCAACCTTTTAAAACTTATTTTATAGTTTTCTTTATTTGAAAGAGAATTTGATCCATATAGACAATTTCAAAATAATAATTTTAGTATAACTATGTTTATATAAATACTATATGTTAGTATAGTATTTAAAAGCAATTAATATTGTGATTTATAGACACCTAGAGAGCATCACACTTGTTTTATTCATTATTCAGATCTATGTTAATAATGAAAATAAAAATTTAAATTTCAATATAGCATTTCTATCACAAACAGAAAATTCTAGGCTATCTGGTCACCAGACAAACAGTTAAATTTTAACTGGTTAATCTGACTGAAACAACTATCCTTTCAGCATTTATATGGTTGTCACCTCTGACTAACTTGGTAGGAGAGAAAGAATATACCTCTGTAAAATCTTCTTATCCATCTATCTCATACATCAATCATAAGCAAGTGAACAATAAGGAATGATACAGATGAGACTTGAGATTTTCCTGGTGTAGGGAGTTCCTAGTGAGGAATTTCCTCTTCCAGGGCAGAGTAATACCTTCTTTGCAACTTACAGTCTTAGAGAGTTGCTTAGAGCACTGATTTTATGCATAAGAAATGGGACTTGAAGCTACATGTTCCTGTCCTGAGGCTATCTCTCACTGTGTGAGATACCACTGTGTCAAGGGTTCAAAAACATACTTTGATACCTCTTGCTTTCAACATAAAATTTCCATTTTTGAAATGATATATCTTGATATGTGAGTACTATGACTGTATACAAGTGAACTAAAGTTATCTTCTTTATTGCTTTATATGTATCTATGACATATAACTGCATATGCTCGAACACATAAATAATATGCCTGGCCACCTGTAGACTCAAATTGGGAAAGCCATCAAATCATGAGTAGTCCCACTTCATTTTGAACTCAATTTCCAACACAAACAGATCTAAAGCATTTAAGATGGAATATCTTTAAAAACAGAAATTAAGTTAAATGCTCCATTTCAATCTGTTTAAAAACGCTAAAGCAAAGGAAATGAAGAATCAAACTATCAGAAGGTTCAAATATTGAAAGCATTCAGTCTCTTAAAACTCTATGCCTACATTCCCAGAATATCTGACTTGGAAGGGATCTCAGAGGACATTAAGTGTTTGAACTAGAACTTTTTCTATATTACATGGTAGACAGGTTGTTTAAAGACCTCTAATAAAGGGAAACCTCACCACCTACTAAGGCAGCCTGTTTCATTTTTGGATGCCTCTAAATAGTAATTATTCTATGTTATCTGTCAGAAACACTGCTCTTGGAAATGATGTCAGGCCTTAAATGATTCATCTTTCTAGCCAGAAACTGTTTAAATTTACAAACAAGTGGCCATTAGGATTGTAAAGAAGTGGCCATTAGGATTGTTTAAGAGGCCCAAATCCCACTCAATAAAGTTGGTAACTTTCCAAAGAGGTGATTTTATTAATTAGAATTTGAAAACATAAGGACTTTGGGGACACTTCTTAGCTTAAGTAATCTATATGTCTATCTTACAAACTGAGAGTCTTGCTGTGAGTTGGGCAAAATCAGATGACAAATTAAAATTACTACCAAACCTCTTTGGGTGTATATTGATGTGAACTCATGGGACTGCATAGCTCTAAACCCAGCAGTCAAAGAGGATAGAACTGATTGTTCCTCTTTCTACCAGAAAAGAGAAGAGTCAAAGGAATGATTCCAATGAAATATTTTACATTTTCTTCTAATTTTTCAATCTTTATGTTTTGTTTGACTGATTTTTGATGCATCATGGAGTCATTAGCTTCTACTTGACTGATTCTAATTTTTAGTGAATATACTTTCCTCAGTTAGTTTTTAAAGCTCCTTTTCCATATGTTCAGATTTCACTTTTAGGGAGGTATTTTCTCCAGTTAGATTTTGAACCTCCCATCCCAGTTCACAAATTTTACTTTTTAAGCATTTGTTTTCTTCAGTGAGATTTTTTTTTCCATTTTGGCTAATGTAATTTTAAAAGAATTGGCCAAAGGGCGGCTAGGTGGCGCATTGAGTAAAGCACCAGCCCCAGAGTCAGGAGGACCCAAGTTCAGTTAAGGCCTCAGACACTTAACACCCACACACAAAAAAAACTAGCCGTGTGACCCTGGTCAAGTTACTTAACCCCAATTGCCCTCCAAAAGGCAAAAAAAAAAAAAAAGAATTGGTCAATTTATCTTCTACCCCTCTAATTTGGCTTTTAAAATCTTTCTTGAGCTCTTCCAAGAATGCTTTTTGGGCTTGAGAGCAGTTCATATTTCTTTCTGTGGTCTCAGGTGTGAATATAGTCGATAGTGTCTCCTGAAAGTGATTCTTCTTATTCACAATAATAGGATTCAATTGTCTTTGGTCTTCTCTTTCCAAGTTGTTTCTGGCCCATTGTGATTGCCTATTTCCTGGCTTTTAAAGTGGATTTCTGCCTCTGGGGTACAGAGGGCTCTGACCCACACTTCTCAAGCTGGGAACTAGGGCCCTGATTGTTGACTTTGTGTACTGTAGCCTCTGGGTGTCTAGACTGAGGCCAAGGCCAGTACTCTCAGTGTTTGCCCTGGGTTACCCTGAGGCTCACAGAGTGAGGTGTGGGGGAGGGGTGGTCTGGCCACTTCAGATTTCTGCCTCTGTGCCCCTGGGCTAGAGCTTGAGCAGGCTCAGCAACTGGTGGCCTGCCAGGCTTGTGTCTACAGATTTCCTTGATTGTGTTAAGGCACACCTCCCAGTAGATTCTGTCACTCTAAAATCCATTCAGATTCACTTTTTAGAAATTACTGACAAAATTCATGGAGGAGCTCAGATGAGTTCCTGCTTACACTCCACCATCTTGACTCTGCCAAGTCAAAGGAATGATTAATCAAATCAAAGGAAAATTGAAGGAATGATCTTGGTGGCCTCTTCAGCCCCAATGGGTTTAATCATTATCTTTATGCAGATGACTTACAGATTATATATTTAGTAACTGCCTCTTCCCTGACTTCTGTCTTGTGTCACCAACTGCCTATTGAGTATCTCAAACTAGATGTTCTGAAGGCATATCAAACTCAAAATATACAAAACAGAACTTATTATCTTTCCCTGCTCATCTACCCTCCTTACAAATTCCATATTTATTTCAAAGGTACCACCATTCTTCCAGTCTTCCAGATTTAGATTTGTGACATTATCCATGACCCCCACTCTCACCCCCACACAATCTATATATGTACATATTGTCTCTCCCAAGTGAATTTAAGCTCCTTCTGAGTAGAGATTGTCTCATTCTTCTTTTTTTGTATCCCTAGCACCTATCACAATAGCTAATATATAGGAGGTTCTTAATAAATGTTTACTTATTGATTGACTGAGATTCCTTCACAACATGAAACAATTTTTTAACCTGTAAAATGCAAATGTACATATTAAGTTATTTTTCAAATCTTCAAGCACTATATGAATGTAAACCATTGTTATGAGAGCAATATGGGATGTCCACCACAAATTCAGCAAGATGTAATAGATTAGATTGCTATAGGAGGGCAAGAAATATAACCAGTCTGTACAGTCTTCTGTGGTTCCTTTTTCCCACTTGCCCTGGTTTCTACATTCCAGGTCAGAACACAGCAATTCTAGCTCTGTTCTTTCCTGCATCTTTTTCTTTGAAGGCAGGCTAGAGAACTTTGTCTAATCGCTTGATGCTAACCAATTTCAGCATTAATTTTCCTTGAAAATCTACTTTATCCTATAATTTTACTAACAATTCCCGCTTGTTTAAGCTTTCAAACAACACTATTTATTTATTTTTTACTGAGTTGAATGAGAATATACGGGAAAACACAAACTTAAGAATTAGGTTAAAATTTTTTTTGATCTTATAGTACCATTACCATAATAATTGATCTTTGTGTGTGTACTGTTTTAATGTTTTCAAAGAACTTTGATGTATTAACAATGTCTAACATTTAAACAGCACTTTTTGTTTGTAAATAACATTTGTATATTGTTGTTGTTCAGTCATGTCCTACTCTTGGTGATCCTATGGACTATGATATCCATGGCATTTTCTTGGTGAAGATACTGGAGTGGTTTGCATTTCTTTTTCTTATGAATTAAGGCAAATGGAAGTTTAAGTGACTTGGCCAGGGCCACACAGCTGGTGAGTGTCTGAGGCCAAATTTGGACTCAGGTTTTTCTGACTCCAGGCACAGTGATCTATCCACTGAACCATCTGTCAGCTTCCTTAATATCTGTATAGCAAGATGTTATACAAATTTGATCTAATTTGATCTTCACCACAACCCTGTATGGCAGATGCTCTTATTATCTCTTGTTATACATGAAGAAACCTAGATAGAGAGTTAAGTGACTTGCTTAAGGTCATAGCTAGTAAATGTCTGAGGTGGAATTTGAACTCAGGTTTTCCTGACATTGAGTCCAGCTGTTTCTATATTACCTTGTTAGAGACTCCACCTTCCTGTGAAGAATATACTACATGTGTTGATATTTCCTCATCAGCTTTTGCCGATGGGGAAACCTAGTCTCATAAGGGTAAAGTGAGCAGTATATGTCACACAGCTAGTAAATTTCAAATCTAGGTCTTTCTGACACCAGGTCCAATGTTTTATCTGATATACCACATTGATACTATCATTGTCATAAAACTGTTTTCTATTTGTACCACAAGCCTATGGGCAGGGTGCTCAAATAAATGCAAAGCACTATGTGTGGTAAAAATTCTCAGAAAGAGGTGTAAATTTCTCTATTTTTCCTTTATCTCCATACTTATGCTCTATTTGTTTTCTACTTTCTTGTAACTGCTGAATGTTATTATGGTCTCTTTGAAGGAAACTCCACTCTAAAGCTGAGTAAGGATAGGTCATCTAAGGTGATGGGTAACAAAATCAGGGGGATCCTGGTCTTTCAATAGTCTGAAAGTTTAATACCATTATCTGTCTCACTTTGAAGACAACTGTGATTTAGGATTGAATTAATAGAATAAAGTTTAAAAGTGCTTACAAGTCATCTAATCTTCATGGTAGTGAACTAGCTGATACCTGGAGGTATACTGGAGATTCATTCATTCTGATAGTTTTCATACTAGGAAAAAAAACACCTGAGTTTTCTCATTTTTGATAAAGTTCTCCTAATTTAATTTTGAAGAAGAAAGCATCATTTGGCCATACCTTGAGCCATTTTGCTACATGCCTTTCAACACTATTTGTTTTAGTTTATATTCAAATAATCTTCTAAGATGCATTAATTTTTTTTTTAAGCAGTTGGGGTTAAGTAACTTGCCTAAGGTTACACAGCCAGTTTTTTTTGTGCGGGTGTTAAGTATCTGAGGCTGGAACCTATCCCAGGTCTTCCCAACTCCATGGCCGTGGCCGGTACTCTTACTCACTGCACCACCTAGCTGCCCCAAGATACATTAATTTTAGTAGAGCCATGACTAGGTCTGAGAGACTAGGATTTTGTCCTAAGGTATAAAAGTTTGTATGGCTCTGATAACATTTATATTTCCCCTCTGGTATAGAAACAGCCAAGCTTTGCACCTAGTTAGCAAAAATGACTAATTTTAGTTGGAAGCTACAAGATAGTTGCTTTCTCTCTTCTGCTGCTTTCTCCTAGGTGAGTTTCTCCCAACTTGGCTCCACCTTATTCTTTTTCTCAAGACTACCTCCGAGTCTTGATTTGGTGTTTTCCTGCGGTCTCTGTCTTTCTCTCATGGGTGTTTAGCCCTGGATCTCTCCACCCTGTGGCATAGAATTTATCTCAAAAGTTGATTTGAGGGCACAATTTGTATTGCTCTCTCTGAGTGCCTTTTATGAAATAGGTATAAAATACTAAAATTTGCTAGTTATAGCCTTGAGTTCTAGTTACTCACAAGGATGGACTGATCTTCATTTGTGAAGATGATGCTACTGAACAATTAATAGGACGTATGTAACCTGATTTATTTTTCTAGTTGTAATAATTTTGCACCTTATTTCCACTATGCTAGAGGTTCTATTTTTTAAAATTATTTTTACTTTCTTTTTTTAAAAATTTATTTGTTTAGTTTTAAGCATTCATTTCCACAAGATTTTGAGTTATAATTTTTCTCCCCGTCTTTCCCCTACCCCCACCTCAAAATAGCAAGCCTACTGAATGCCCCTTGCCCCAATCTGTTCTCTCATTTATCCTCTCCCATCACCCCCTATATTTCTAGTAGGGCAAGATGGATTTCTATACCCCAGTGCTGGTATATCTTATTTCCCAGTTGCATGTAAAAAACAATTTTTTTTAAACATTTGTTTTTAAAACTTTGAGTTCCAGATTTTTTCCCTTCTTCCCTCCTCACCTGCCCCCAATGGGAAGATAAGCAATTCAATATAGGATGTACATGTGTAGCTACCCAAATCATTTCCATAGTAGTTATATTGTGAAAGATTAACTATATTTCCCTCCATCCTATGCTGCCCCCCACTTATTCTATTTTCTCCTTTGACCCTATCCCTTTTCAAAAATGTTTGCTTCTAACTACCCTCTCCCCCAATCTATCCTCCCTTTATCATCCCCCCTCTTGCCCCCTATCCCTCTATCTTCCTGTAGGGTAAGATACCCAATTGAGTATGTATGTTATTCTCTCCATAAGACAAATTCAATGAGAATAATGTTGTCCCATTCCCTTTCCTGCTCTTCCCCTCCATTGTAACAGTTTTCTCTTGCCTCTTTTATATGATAATTTACCCTAATCTATCTCTCCCTTTCTCTTTCTCCCAATAAATTCCTCTTTCACCTCTTAATTTTATTTTTTAGATATCATCCCTTCATATTCAACTGATCCTGTGCCCTCTGTCTATGTATACATGAACATAATATGCCCACACTCACATATATATTTATATACACATACACCCTCTCATACATACATACATATATACATACACATATATATTCCCTTCAACTAACCTCATACTGAGAAAAGTCTTATGAGTTACAATTATTATTTTTCTATGTAGGAGTGTAAATAGTTCAACTTTAATAAGTTCCTTATGATTTCTTTTTCCTGTTTACCTTCTCATGCTTCTCTTGCTTCTTGTATTTGAAAGTCAAATTTTCTGTTCAGCTCTGTTTTTATTTTCATCAAGAATGCTGAAAATCCTCTATTTCATTGAATGACCATATTTTCCCCTGTAGCATTATATTCAGTTTTTCTGGGTAGGTGATTCTTGGTTTTAGTCCTAGCTCCTTTGATCTCCAGAATATCATATTCTAAGCCCTTTGATCCCTTAATGTAGAAGCTGCTAGGTCTTGTGATATCCTGACTGTGTTTCCACAATACTCAAATTGTCTCTTTCTGACTGCTTGCAGTATTTTCTCCTTGACCTGGAAACTCTGGAATTTAGCTATAATATTCCTAGGAATTTTCTTTTTAGGGTCTTTTTCAAGAGGTGATCAGTGAATTCTTTCAATTTCTATTTTGCTCTCTGGTTCTAGAATATCAGGGCAATTTTGCTTGATAGTTTCTTGAAAGATGGTGCCTAGGCTCTTTTTTTGATCATGGCTTTCAGGTAGTCCAATAATTTTTAAATTATCTCTTCTGGATCTATTTTCCAGGTCAGTGGTTTTTCCATTGAGATATTTTACATTGCCTTCTATTTTTTCATTTGTTTGGATCTGTTTTATAGTATCTTGATTTCTCATAAAGTTATTAGCTTCTAATACCTCCAGTCTAATTTTGAAGGAGTTATTCTCTTCAGTGAGCTTTGAAATTCCTTTTCGATCTGGCAAATTTGGCTTTTTAAGACATTCTTCTCACTGGCTTTTTGGGCCTCTTTTACCATTTGAGTTAGTTTATTTTTTAAGGTGTTATTTTCTTCATTGTATTTTTGGGTCTCCTTTAGTCGGCTGTTGACTTGCTTTTCATGATTTTCTTACATCATTTTCATTTCTCTTCCCAGTTTTTCCTCCACTTTTCTTACTTTATTTTCAAAATCCTTCTTGAGCTCCTCCATGGCCTGTAACCAATTCATATTTTTCTTGTAGGCTTTTGATGCAGGAGTTCTGACTTTGCTGTCTTCCTCCCACTCCTTGCCTTGATCCTTTTTGTCCCCAAAAAAGGATTGTATGGTCTGTTTGTGCTTCCTCTGCTTGCTCATATTGCCAGCCAATTACTTGACTTTTGAGCTCTTTGCCATGGTAGAACTCTGTTGGAGATGAAGAGACCTTTGTCCTAAATTTCTGGGATTTTCATAGTTGCTGTAGCTATTAGGAGAGTGCTGTCTCTACAGCCCCCAGAAGCTCTGGCTCACTGGCCACACACCCCAGGACCACTACCCACGACAGTGATCCAGATCCAATCAGGTCAAAGCAAGAGCAATTACCCTCTGAATGGTCGCTTGGTAATGTAATGGTAATGGAATTTAAAGATCCCCTTGTATTGTCTCAGTTTTTGGGTTAATTGTTAAAACCCAGAGCTTGTGAATACCACTTTGGAATGGACTTGTTGAAGTGAAGAGAGGGGACTGAACTGGGAGGAGTTGGTGCTGTAAATAGAGAGGCCCAAGCAGAGAGAGGCCAGAAGAACTTTTGGGAGCAGCATCATGGAGGTGGAAAGAGAGAGAGAATTGCTGGGGGCTAGAGTTGCTGAGAGAGAGAGAGAAACAGAGAGAGACAGAGAGAGACAGAGACAGAGAGACAGAGAGAGAGAGAGAGAGACAGAGACACAAAGAGAGACAGAGACAGAGAACTGCCAGCCAAAACCACCTGGACTGCTGGGGGCCACTTGGAGATGCCCAGGACTTTTGAAAACTGCCATCCATAGCTGCCAAGAACTGGGGAGGCATGACTGTGGTGCTGGTATTTTTTCTCTCTGTTTTGATGTTATTTTTTGATAGTTGTTAATTTTAATAATTAATATTTTATTTATTTATATATATTTTATATTTATATATTATTTTATAATATTATTTATATTTAATAATATTAATAATTTTAATAGATGTTAATTTTTGATGTCTTCTGGTAAGGACAGTGCTGTTGTTGAAATGGTCCTGGAACCTTGCTGTTTGTTCAAAAGCCCTGAAGGAGGATTTTCTTGTTGTATGTTTACAGAAACCCTGGAGGAGGGTCTTGCTGATGTTTTCAGGGGTCCTGAGACTGTTCTGCAGTCAGAGAGTGAATTGATGAGGACACTAGCAATGTATATTGTGGCTTTGTTAAGCTTTGCCTTCCCAGGAACAGAGATTGCTGAGAACTTGGCTTGGGTCAAGATGAAAAAAAGACCTCTCCTTGGTTATTGAATGCTGTGATGGTATCCTAACCTTGTTATGGCTTAGGGGTAGATAGCCTTTGTGCTCTCCACTACCACTTTGAGAGGGTGCTTGGTGGTGATGGATGGTATTGTAATTCATTTGTGATCCAGGGGTGGAAAACTTTTGACTTTTGTACTTTATGACTGACTGAATGGATGTACTTTGTTTAAGATTGGAAACTAATCTCCAGTTGAATAGAGAGAAGACTTTGTGATTGACTAAAGGAATGTACTGTCCAGGGGTGGAGTACTTGGACCTTAGTACTTTGTGATTGAATTGAGGACTTACTAAATGACTTCGTTACCCTGTATTTTGATTTTGATTTTCTGTGAATATTTTATCTCAATCTGTCACTGGATAAATGGAGTTTGCTATGTTCATAATCAGAACCTGGAAGTTGCTTGTGCTTGGCATTACACCCCCTACTATCTGCAGGCCAGGAGCTCCTGAGGTAGCCATGTGGCATAGCCACTGTGCCTCTGCAACTTCTTGCCCAGGGTATGCCAGAGGTTCTTAATCTTTTTTGGGCCATGGGATTCCTTTGGAAATCTGATTAAGCCTATGGACCCCTTTTCAGAATGTTTTTTAAGTGCATAAAATTAGATACCTAGGATTACAAAGGAAACCAATTTCATTGAAATAAGATGATCAAAATACTTATTTTTAAAAGTCCATGGACCACAAGTTAAGAACATTTGTTGTCTACTTTCTCTTAAAGTCTACTTTATGATCAGTGGCATGCATTTATAGAATGATAACTGTATGAGTATAGCTAATATGGAGCTGTTGCAATGGATTAATCATTTGCTTCACACATAGTGCCTGACTCAATAAATTATCTATCTATCTATCTATCTATCTATCTATCTATCTATCTATCTATCTATCTATCTATCTATCTATCTATCTATGAGACTGGGTGCTTCCAGTATTTTGACATTTATTAATAGAGGACTCTTACCACTGATGAAGTTCAAAACTCTCCAGTAACTTAGTCAATGATTTTGGAGAAGTACTGCAGCCAAAAATCTATTCATCTTGAAGCCAAGCTGGTGATTATCCTCTCCCAATTTAGTTAGTCTTGGCCTTGGAAATATGCATATTACTGGTCCAGAACTTGAAGCCTTTCCATCTTGGCAGGTCCTGCTGGGGCTTGTACTCTTGTCATAGCCTTTATCTCAAGCAAAGACCCAAAATCTGTTTTATTGTGATGCAGTAAAGGTCTTGGGGATAATAAGTATAAGATGTTGCTTTCCTTAAACAGATACTTTAAAAGACCCACAATGAATGAAGTTCTCAAAGGTCTTCACTTATATAAAAAACTGCACCCAGTAATTGCAGATAGAGGAATCCTGCTTGGAATAGAGGTTCATTTTGTCCAGTTTGAGTTCCAGAGTGAACCCCTATGTGATCCTTAAAGAAGATCCTTCTCTCCAGATAATGGTCCATTCAAGTGCCCCCACCTGTGACCCTCTATAATCCACTTAGAGGGAAGTTCCTTATCATCTATTACAAGCTTCACCAGCAACTGTACCCTGTTTTAGTTAATTCTCAATATGCTAGACCCTTCAAGGAAAGGATCATTTCTACACCAAGATGAGCCATCAAGGTAGGACTTTATTATAGATGCTCTGTTACATAGGAACTAAAACAAAAATGAAGTTTGCTTTATGAAGCAGAAAAATATTGTGTGATTTGTTAATTCTACCACAAAACTATTTCTGTGGTGATATGAGTAGAGTCAGAGAATCGTAGAAAGTTAGATCTGTAAGGGAGTTCTTCAATTTCAATTAGGGAGAGTAAAGCTTAGTAAGCCATTGTTGAACACTAATTTAGGCTAAAAGCTAGAGGTTACTTTTCTCTTGTGTTAAGCCTGCTTCCTGGTCACGATGGCAAATTTTCTGTATTTCTACTATTATAATTAGCCTAGTACTTGGAATCAAATGGATGGTGTTATTTTCCCTCTACTTTCTCAGACAGAATGACTTCACCTACAGTAAACCTGACAGACCTCCCCCCATACCCCATCTTTTCAGCATAATAACCGACAAATAAAATACCAAGAAGGGGGGTAAGAGCAATTAGTTAGACTCTGTGGTGACACAATGCATGTTCTACATCAATGAATGGGATTTAAATGGGACACAAGATGAGCTCTATTTGTAGCAAAACTGACTAATGGGCTGAGCTAATCTGAGAAAAATGATTTGGTACACAACTCTAAAGGTTAGCTGACAAAACAGATGGCTGAAAGGTTTTTTTACTTTGCTCTTTGAGATGTTTTTAGAATGGATGCTTCATATAGGAAAATTTTGACTTTGGGGAGCTTTTTTCAGGAAATGCTGAAAAGTTCATTTATGATACAGAAATATAAACCATTTGCTTGCACAGCTGTAAACATAAACTAGCAAGTAACATGACCCAGTGATCAGGAAAAAGGTCCTTTGAGCAAGTTTTCTTGAATAAATAGCCTGGGAAAAAATGTTTCATTTACTCTGTTGCTTATGTTCTAAAGGGAAGTTAAGAGTAGGAATGAGGGAGGAAATATGAGTATAACCTATATTCTGATAACCAGAATCAATAGCTGAATACCAACAACTTGTAGTGTGTTTATACTTCCATATTTTATCTCTTAAAATTTATAAGGAAATAATTTTATTTTAAAATCAACTAGTGGGCATGCTGAATAAAGTAATTTAAAATTGATTTCATTTATCAGCCTAACTAGAAAATATTGGGGTTGCCATATTGATCTTTATCATCTCATCAAATGGAAAGCACTCTGTTGCAGTTTGGTATCATTAACATATGAACATTTCATGGGAAAATTAATTCTCAATGCATGTTAAATTCTTTGAAATCTTAGTGTCACAATAGTCCTCCAAAGACTTTATTATATATATTTTAATGTGCTATAATTCTCAAGAGTAATTTTTTTTGTTTAAATTTTTATTTTTACGTAGGGAAAAATCAAATACACATTTAACCCAATTTGGTTGCAAGTTCCTTAGCTTTTGCCTTTTCCAGCTTGGCAATACGAGCCACTGATTTTGGACTCAGAACATTGTCACCCCAGTGATGATGGATCTCATCATATCTGTCGTTATAATTGGTTTTGATGGCTTCCACCAGCTTAGCCAGGGCTCCCTTATCTTCAGGGTTAACTTGTGTGAAGGCAATGCTCATGTAGGTCTTTCTGTGAACTAAGTGACCGAGTCTTGCTTTACCTTTGATAATACAGTAAGGAACCCCAATTTTCCAGCACAAGGCAGGTAGGAAGACCACTAGCTCAATGGGGTCCACATCATGTGCAATCACTACCAACTGTGCTTTCTTGTTTTCTACCAGGGTAGAAACAGTGTTAACACCTGCTCTGAGAACAGGTGGTCTCTTAGTGGGGACATCTCCTTTGCCTGCAGCCTTTTGTTCAGCCCAAGCCAGCAGCCTTTGCTTCTTGTCTTGCTTTGTCTCTGGTATATACTTGTGAGCCAGTTTAAGCAGTTGAGTAGCTGTCTGATGATCCAAAGCTTGGGTGAACTGGTTAATTGCTGGCAGAACCTTCAAATGCTTATAAAGGATAGACCTTTGATGCTGCAGTCTAATGTACCCAGGCCATTTGACAAATCGAGTAAGGTCCCTTTTGGGCTGGATGTCCTGACCAATGCCAAAGTTCTTGGGACACTTCTCAAACAAAGGATTGACCACTTTCTTGTCCTCCTGCTTCTTTACTACAGCAGGGGCCGGAGCCACCTTCTTACCCTTGGCCTTCTTCCCTTTTGACATCTTGGCCGGCTGAACGAGAAAGGACTCTTGAGAGTAATTTGAAAAGCTAATTATAACTATGATCAATACTTGATTTACAAGTTTTAAAATATTTTATTTTAATGTTATAAATTAATTTATGCATAATCACAATGCATATAAATTTTAAAAGAAATGTCTTTGACTGGGAAAAATTCATTGGCTTTCTAACCTTTGGTCTGGGGATGCACTTATTCTTTGGTACATTTAGACTAATTCCTTTTCAGTTCAGAAAGACTCTCATGTTGCTCTTCTGAGGGGTTCTAAACGTAATGGCTTGGTATGTGTTTGTGATCCTAATGATGACTCTACATATTAAAAATACAGCACTCATGGAACTCTTTAGTAGACTCCTAGAACTCAATGGGGAATAGAGGCTGTCAGTTCATTGAATGTAGCCTACATTTTTAGCATTGATAGCACAGTATAGAAATAACAAAGACAAGAAGCAGGGTATAGAGAGCTAGTCCCTGCTTAGACATTTTCTATTTTATGTGACAAGATTTTATTTAGCATTTATTATGTGCCAGGCACTGTAGGAAGATACAAAAGCAAAAGTGAATCAATTTGTTCCTTCAAGGAGTTTATATTTTACTGAAGGGAAACTATATGCACACAAATAAATAAATAAAATATATACAAAATTGGCAAAAAAGCAATTTTTAGGTGTGTGTTGCCCTAACTGGGGGACTCTAGAAAGGCCTCCTTAGAATAGGTGACATTGGGTAGAACCCTTCCTCTTCACATTATTACACTTGATTTGCTCTCTCTATCCCAGAAATCCCTGCTTTTTCAATCCTTGATTGTTCCTCAGCCCCATGATGTTATAAGAAGGGATCCTTAAAAAAATTGCAGTAGCACATGGGCACTACAAATATGCTTGGTTTTAAAGATCTAGAAAATGTGACTATAAAGAAATGTAATTTCTAACATTAAAAGATAGACCAGATCAGAATTTTTCCATTTAAATAGATGGTAATTCCTTCAAAGTAGTCATCTTTAGAAATCATATAATTGTTCAGGCAGTGATACTATTGGCCAAAAAGATTTTTGGGACTCATTTTTTGGGATTGTTTTCAGAGCTAGTAGCACATTTCTTTGAATGTAACAAGTGATGGCAAATCTTTATCTTTTAAGATTTGATTTGAGTTTTAGAATCAGCCAAAACCCATTTGTAGTCAACTATGGTGAATGAGACCAGTTATTCTCTAAGGTAAATGATATATTATTATTTTTTTACTAATAAGTAATTTTATTGAATGAGGTTTGAATATAAATTATCCTAGGTTTGTGATCAACACTTGGATTATAAAGTAATGAGAGACTTTTGAAAGTGCTTTGTGAATAGTTTCTAAAAACATTTCTAAAAGAGGAATTTCAGAAATATTTGAAACAATAGCAGCATCACTAGAACAGTGTGATATGATAATTTCAAAGGCAATAGTGCTGATTAAGATAGAACTAGACAAGTTCTGGCACAGAGACCATTTTAAAAATATTTGTTATACTTCTATTTCTACTTTATTCTAAGCTGGTCAGATAGAAATTAGATTTAGAGAGCCATTTTCAATGACCATTACTGAGATAAATTTTTTAATTTTATTTTTTTTCATTTACATGTAAAAACATTTTTTTCACTCTTAAAAAATTTTTTTGGGGGGGTGGGTAGGTGGCACAGTGAATAGAGTACTGGCCCTGGAGTCAGGAGGACCTGAGTTCAAATTTGGCCTCAGCCACTTAACACTTATTAGCCATGTGACCTTGGGCAAATCACTTAACCCCAATTGCCCTGCCTTTCTCCTGCAAAAAAAAAAAAAATTTTTTTTGAGTTCTGAATTCTTTCTCTCTTTTCCCTCCCCTCTCATTGAGACAGGAAACAATTTGATATAGAATACATATGCACTGTCATGGAAAACATATTTCCATATTAGTCATGTCATGAAAGAAAACAAACAAAAAACCCCAAGAAAAGTTAAGAAAGTTAAAAAAAATATGCTTTGATCTGCATTCAGACTTCATCAGTCTTTCTCTGGAGGTGGATAGCATTTTTCATCATAAGTCCTTCAAAATTGTCTTAGATCATTGTATTGCTGAGAAGAACTAAGTTATTCACAGTTGATCATCACACAATATTGCTGTTACTATGTACAGAGTTCTCCTGGTTCTTCTCACTTCATTTTCTGTCAGTTCATGTAAGTCTTTTCAGGTTTTTCTTAGAGCATTCTGCCCATCATTTCTTGTTGCACAATAGTATTCCATGATGATCATATACCATAACTTCCTCAGCCATTCCCCAATTATTGGATATCCCTTCAATTTCCAATTTTTTGCCACCACAAAAAGAACATATATATAAATAAATATATAGTATATATATGTATATATACTCTTTACAGATATATACTCTATATATGTATATATACTCTTTATATATGTATATTCTCTCTCTCTTTATATATATATATATATACACACACACACACACACATACACACATATGTAAAATCTTCCTTTTGAAAATGCCTTTGGGATACAGACCTGGTAATGGTATTGCTGGGTCAGAGGGTATTCATGGTTTTATCTCCCTTTGGGCATAATCCCAAATTGCTCTCCAAAATGGTTGGATCAGTTCACAACTCTACCAACTGTGCTTTATTGTCCCATTTTCCCATATCTTTTTCAAATATTTATCATTTTACTTTTCTGTCATATTAACCAATCTGATAGGTGTGAAGTTGTACCTCATAGTTGTTTTAATTTGTATTTCTCTAATAAATAGTGATTTAGAGCATTTTTCCATGTAACTATAGATAGGTTTTATTTCTTCTTTTGAAAATTGCCTGTTCATATGCCTTAACCATTTATTAATTGGGTAATGACTCATATTCTAAATTTGACTCAATTCTCCATATATTTGAGAAATGAGGATTTATCAGAGAAACTTGCTGTATTTTTTTTCACAGTTATGATTACTAACTGTATTATTTCCTTCCATTCTATTTCCCCCCCATTTATACTTCTCTCTCTCCTCTTTCACCCTGTTCCTCTTCAAAAGGGTTTTGCTTCTGGTCATTGCCTTCTGCAATCTGCCCTTCTTTCTATCAGTACTGTGATCCACTCCTCTGTAATGGTAATGTATGTGGGAAGATCTTTCCCATCCATTAATAGGCCCATATGACCTGCTTAAGTCACATGGAAGCCTGAGTCACACGAGTCTGTGGTGGGAGGAGCTTGCCGCAGGTGCAGCAGGAAGGGGTGTAGCAGGAAAGGTGGAGCAAAGCCCAGAAGAAGTTGGTCAGAGTAGTTAGAGCTGAGGGAGAGAGAGGAGGCAGGCAGTGAGCTGTGAGTGTTTGTTTGTGAGAAGGCCCTAGCAGGGAGAAGGCTTGGGGATGATGGTGCATCCTGCAGTATTTTTGTATATAGATTTCTTTATAGCTATGATGAATTTGGCTTTATGGTGTTGGGATTTGACTTTCTGCTGTTTGAATAAATGTTTTGGTTCTGTCTTCCATGTGGAAAGTCTATTATATTTTGCAATTCAGAATTAAGCTGACATATTCATAGCTGCTGTAGATGCTGTGAATATTGTGTTGGCACTATACCTCCACTTCTCTTATCCTTTTGCCCTCCTATTTCCCTGTAGGGTAAGGTAGATTTTTTGTGCCCAACTGAGCGTGTTTGTTATTTCCTCTTGAGTCAGTTCTGATAAGTAAGCATTGTCTGCCCCTGTCCATCTTCCCATCCAATGTAAAAACTTTTTTGCACCTCTTTTATGTGAGATATTTACCCCATTCTACCCCTCTCTTCTTCCTTCTCCAGTGAATTTCTTTTTCTTGTCCCTTAATTTTATTTTTTAACTATCATCCTATTGCAGTCAATTCACATGCATGCCCTCTGTCTATTTATACTACCTTCAACTGCCCTAAAAATGATAAAGCTCTTAGGAATTACAAGTATCATCTCCCTGTGTAGGAATGCAAACAGTTTAACCTTCTTGAATCCCTTGTAATTCCACATTCCTGTTGACATTTTTATCTGAGTCTTGTAGATGAAAGTCAATTTTTTTATTCACCTCTGGTCTTTTCATCAGGAATGCTTGAAAGTCCTCTTTTTCAATAAAATTACATCACCCCATGAATCATTATACCCAGTTATGTTGGGTGGGTTATTCATAGTTGTAGGCAGCTGGCCTACCTCCTTTGCTTTCCAGAATATTATATTTCAAGCCCTGCAATCCTTTAATGTTACTGAATCTTGTGTTATCCTGTGACTTCATGATATTTTCAATTTTCTCCTTGACCTGGGAAGACTGGAATTTATCTATAATATTTCTGGTAGTTTTCATTTTGGAGTCTCTTTGAGGATTCTTCCAATTTCTGTTTTACCCTCTGGTTGTAGGATATCAGGGCAGTTTTCCTTGATAATTTCTTGAAATATGATGTTTAGGCTCTTTTTTTTTTTTGATCATGGTTTTCAGGTAGTCCAATAATTCTTGTTATCTCTCCTGGATCTATTTTCAGGTCACTTTTAAAATTAATTAATTAGCTAATTAATTGATTAATTAAATTATTTGGAGGGGGAAAGGCAAGGTAATTGGGGTTAAGTGACTTGCTCAAGGTCACACTTCTAGGATGTGTCAAGTGTCTTAAGCCGGATTTGAACTCAGGTCCTCTTGACTTCAGGGTCAGTTCTCTATTCACTGTGACACCTAGCTACCCCTCAGTTGTTTTTCCAGTGAAATATTTCACATTTTTCTTCTATTTCTTCATTCTTTTGATTTTTTTCTTGTTTTCTGATGTCTCATGGAGTCATTAGCTTCCACTTGCCCATTTCTAATTTTTAAGGTATTCTTTTCTTTATTGAGCTTTTGCCTCCTTTTCCATTTGTCCAATTCTTCTTTTTAAGAAGTTTTTCTCTTCAGTGGATTTTTTTGTGCCTCTTTTACCATTTGACCTATTCTATTTTTTAATGTGGAATTTTCTTTAGTTCTTTTTTTGGTACCTCTTTTAGAAAGATGTTGATGTTTTTTCATGATTTTCTTATATCACTCATTTCTTTCCCCATTTTCCCCTCTACCTCTCTTACCTTATTTTTAAAATCCTTTGTGAGCTCTTCTAGGAATTATTTTTGGGGCCTTAGACTAATTCACATTTTTCTTTGAGTCTTTGGATGTAGCTGTTTTAACTTTATTTTCTTCTGAATTTATGTTTTGATCTTCTATCTCACCATAGTAATTTTCAATGGTTAAGTTTTTTTTTCTCATTTTCCCTGCCTATTCCTTAACTTTTAACTTTAGGTTAAAGTTGGACTTCTCCTGGGTGGAGGGGACACTGTCTCAAGCTTCAGGTTTTTTGTGCTGCTATTTATAGAACTAGTTGTGTGTGTGTGTGTGTGTGTGTGTGTGTGTGTGTGTGTGTCAATGAGTTTTCACTTCTTTCAAGGTGGTATGATCTAAGGAGAGGCATGGTCACTGCTATCCTGTTCTATGCTTTGGTCTGAGAGTGACCACAAGCACTCTTTTCCACTCTGGAACTATGACCTGGGCCTCCCCTTTCCTGCAACTGGATGCTCTAGTGTGCTATATAGCTCTTCCTCATTCTGGGACTGGGACTCAGAACCATGTATGGGCAATGCAACATTGTCCAACCCTTAGTACCAATAAAGGGTCTCTTGTAATTTCCTTCTGAACAGTTGTCTGATTCCCTTATTATCTGTGGGCTATGATCTTCAGAAGCTGCTGCTGATTCAGTCACTCTCCAAGGCCTGTTGCTTACTTGTAGTTGGCATAGCCTGCTACTGGATGCTCAATGCAAGGTCTTGGGCCTCACTGCTGGCCTGTGCTAGGTCATAGGGCCTTGCTGTTGGCTAATGGAGTAGCCTGTGCTGGACTATGTTCTGCTCTCACCACAGTGAGACAGATCTTTCCTGCCAACCTTCTAAGCTGTGGGGGCTGGAAAGTCGTTTTACCCTGCCCTTTTGTTGGTTCCGTGGCTCTACAATTCATTTTAGGCATTATTTTAAAGTTGTTTAGGATGCTAAAATTTAGAGGTGAACATTTGATTACAATAAAAAGACGTGTGAAAAACTTCTTACTCAAAAGATTATAACTGTAATTGATATTTTATTGTTATTGATTTAGGGGGGATTTGTAAAAGTAGAAAATGTTTAATTGGTTTAAGATTCTATTTTAGTGATGTCTATTGAAGATAAGTTTCCTACAGGATTTTTCTGTCTAGAGAATGACTTTATGTAAGTAAATAATACAAAAACCCTACGAATTTCTGGGCTCCTTTTTAGGCTATCATGAGAAGTTTCATTTTACTAGGCGAGTGGATATATTCTAGTATCACTAGATGCTAGCTAAGGAAAAAAATATGAAACTAGACAGGGCATTGCTTTCTGTTGAATTGGAGTACTTTCATACTTAAATTCTCTCTTTGCTTTTCATTCTTACCCCTACACCTCTCTAGTGATCTAGCAGAGTTATAACTAGGAATTTTTATATTTGCAATAGATGCCACAGACTATACTCTAGAGACAAGCAGCATTAAAAATATCCTGTGTTATTAGGCATGCCAAGCCCGGAGTCAGGAAGACCTGTATTCAAAGGTAGCCTCAGACACACTTATTAACTATGTGATTCTAGGCAAGTTACTTAACCCTGTTTGCCTCTGTTTCCTCATCGGTAAAATGAGCTGGAGAAGGAAATGGCAAACCCCTCCAGTATCTTTGCCAAGAAAACCTCAAATAGGATCATGAAGACTTCAACATAACTAAAACGACTGAACAACAATAAAATAAGTTTGAGAGACACACAAAAAAGAGAGAACAAATGGCATAAAGTAGTTATTGGGAAATAACATTTATACTACCTTGGTATTTTTCACAAAGTAGGCATTCAATAAATGTCGATTGAAAAAAAATTTATGGCTTGAAATTTTTTTCTGCAAAGTATATTTTGAATCATTTAGTAACACTTCTGGTGCCTTATTGCAGTGGGAAAGTGATCCTTTTTCTGTGAAGGCAATGTTAGGTGGAAGGTAAGACATGGTGGAGAGACAGATATTCTGGGATACTGAAACAAGTCTGGAGAGGTTGAACTCCAATAGAGGATGGGAAGAAGCCATAGCTTAGTAGAAGAGGATCTCACACCAGCAATCTGATGGCTTCATATATTAACTAATTATTTTTGCTAGCTAAGTTTTCTTTTGTTTCTATTCCTTACCAAAAGACTTGAAGTGTTGGTGAGTCTTTTAAATTTCTCTCCCAGCAGAAAAGTTCAATTTGCTCTTTCTCAGTTAATAACTATGTGAATAAGTGTGTGTGTATGCATGTTTAGCAAGGTGGTATTAAAATGAAATACAGACTAACCTTTTTTTGGGAGGGCAATTGGGGTTAAGTGACTTACCCAAGGTCACACAGCTAGTTTTTGTGTTAAATGTGTAAGGCCACATTTGAACTCAGGTCCTCTTGACTCCAGGGCTGGTGCTCTATTCACTGCACCACCTAGCCACCCCCAGACTAACCTTTTGATTTAGCTTAGTATGCATAAATCTGAACTTGCCAGGGGGAGAAGCAATAATTATTGTGAGTACTTCTGTTCATAAAGGATTTCTTCTGAATACTATTCTTAAGTTTAAGATTATGTAGTGAATGTATAGCTTTTGACTCCAAGTATCTGAGGAAACATTGTACTTGTTTGAACACCTAAACAGGCATGACAGCTCAGCAGAGACTGAGGAAGATTTGCTTTCTTTTTATGTCAAATGTCAGGTGAACTTATGATAAAGGGAACATGACATACCAAAAGGAGATAACAAATGGCATAAATCAATTATTAAAAAAATAACATTGATATTACCTTGGTATTCCCCACAAGGCAGGCATTCAGTAAATGTTGATGAAAAAATTTATGGCATGAATTTTTTTCTACAAAGTATGTTTTCAATCCTTTATTAACACCCTCCTATTGTGCCTTATTATAGTAGGAAAATGATCCTGTTTTCTTGAAGGCATCATTAGCAGAACAGACACTCTGGCCGATCTTATTCAACTAGAAAGTCTTTGACCTTGGGCAAATAAGAAAATGTGTATCTGTGACTTAGTTACTAGCCTAACTATATTTTGAGAAGCTCACCAATAAAGGTTTGGCTAGTAGGGGTAGGTGGCTGTTGTTGTTTTCCCCAGACACGCTATCTCAGAAGTATATGTTTTATGATTGGCTTTGCCAGGGAAAGTGGTCATGCCAAAGAAATCAAATTTTTTTAAAAGTATTGAAGAAGAGGGATCCTGAATTCTAGGAAAAGGATGAAAAATCAGCCTGAAAGAGTCTCTGAAAAGGAAGAGGATTGAGGAGCAAAGAATTTCCCTTTAGGATATCCATGGAGTTCTGGCTTATCAGCCAAACAAAAGACTTTTTATTATCATATTATATTGTATGACTTCTAGTTATCATGACCAACAGGAGGCAGCCAGAGGACATTAGCTCTTTTGCTGAAGATGACAGTTGGGTAGAAGGGGAAGATCTCTCTGTAATGGGAATCTGAAGATCTTCCCTGCCCCTTGGTCCCTTGATAGGTTCAAGAGAATCTGAGAACCTTCCCTGAGTTGAAAATATACTCTGTCCCCTAATAGGCTGAATGTGGTCACATGGAGCTTGTGGTGGGAGGCTTGTTTTTCAGGAATGCCCACATCTTGTTACTTGATATTCTCTGACCCAGGAGAAGGCTATATATACGCTAATGTGAGGTTTTGCTTTGGGGCTCACTTTGGGAAGAGTTGTGTGACTTGGCCAGATGAGACTCTGGGCAGCTGTTGAGCCCCCTGGCTTTGAAAACCCAGATGTTGGTGCTTCCCTTTCTGGTAACTAACTAGGTATGGATGTAATGGTCAGGCCCCTGTCTGTTAAATTGTGTTATTTTCTGTTGTAACTTCTGTTTGTATTCTCTGAAGTTCAGGGTGCTGACTTTTTCCCCTGAACTAGGTAAATGATATATGTTTGATTGATTAAAGTAAGACTGTTAACCCATTTTGAGTTGCTTTCCTTTAGAAAAGCAGATCTACGAACCTGTGCTAGCAGCCATCCTGGGTATGCTAGGATGCTTGCTGCTACACCCTCCACTATGCATGTCCGGAAGCAGGCCCACTCAAGTGTCCCATTCATTTAACTGGAATGCCTACTGAAACTAGTGGGATAGTGGGGAAGAGAAGGGACATTGCACAAAGATGGGGGCCTATATTTTCAAAGAGTTTTCTTTTTCCTTATTTGATTCTCATAGATTCTAAAATTCCAAAGTTAGTTTAGTTATATCAGTTTTTATTCCTCTCTTTTAATTTGCATGGAATTTAATGCAATGAAAATGGACTGAATTTTTCAGGGTCTCTTTCCATTATGACTTTTGCCTACAGCCTGTCATATCTGAAAGAAATTTTCTTGGATCTATGATTTTATTATGTGCTATATGCACAGTATAAACATCGACCTGCTTTTGAAGGGAGTCACAACCCAAGATATTATATTGTCTTTTTATTATGATATGCAAATGAATATTCAATTAAGAGGCAAATGTTTCATTTTAAAAAGCTGAATAGGATGTGCTTAACCAGCTGGTTAAATTTAAACTGCCAAAAAATAAATCTAGTACCAGAATATTTTCTGGCTCATTTTCCTTTGATTATGAATTGGATACCCTATCATAGTCTCTTAGCATTTTCCTAGGAAAGTCAAATTAATTTGGTGCTTACTGATGCTACCTTTCTTACATAATCTTCTGCATGTTCCTCAATTCAAACTTAATTACCAGAAAATACTTGTGTTGATATTTGTTTTTTGCTTAATATGCTTCCTATTATGCTGTTTAAAAAAAGAGCTGGACTGAGGAATTCTCTGTTCTACCTAAAGACAAGTATCATCAATATCAATTGATTATTATTACTGTTAATATGATTTCATTGGTGTGAGGAATTTCCATTTTGAAAATTCTCTCCATCAATTCATATAAATAACTCCTTGAGAGTTGCCTGTGTGATTCTTGTCAATGTCCTTCAATAAATATTTTCTGTTTCAGATATATGTATGTATTTGCCATACAGTATTATAAAGATATATAGTTTCCATAATAAATTTACTCAATAGAGTATTATAAAGATATTTATAAAGTATTATAAAGATGTCTAGTATCTATTTCTTCATGATTGATCAATGCTTCAGCTAGGCTACTGTGGCCTATCACTTACAGTAACATTAATATACACTAAGTATTTTGTAGATGTTTGTGCCATTCAGCTACAGACAGAAACCTAGGAAATGTGAATGATGCAGCACTTGTGTTATGAACATGCTTTGTCTCAGGTCTATCATTACTTTTAAATGCTTTTGAATAATGGGACCATAGGTTTGTGCAGCAGAGGACTTTTTTTGATTAAGTGAATTATTGCTTCCTCAAATTTTCCTTGTTTGTAGTTAATGAGAGCATGGATTAGGCATTCCCTCCTTCTAAATAGCCATTTACAGAATAAATAAAGCAAACCTTGTCTGCTTGTCATTCTTCTTTCTGCATTCAGGCTTTAAGAGAACAGATGCCGAAGTGTTCTGGGTCTTTGGCAATTTTCTTTCTTGAACAAAACATCAAAATGAGGTTGTCAGAGGACAATAGACTTTACTGGTGAGTTTTAATCTGCCTAGTCTATTGGAGCCTAAGGAGAGTTTCATACCAAAGAGGGAGTTATTTGGTGGACAAGGAGCTTACTAAATACCACATGGGAGAAAACTCATTTACAACAAATGGGCCAGTTGGTGCATCAAATCAGTAGTTAATCTACACCTGCCAGAGAAACCTGTGAATAGTGTTAGTTCAGTGGAATGAGTCCCTCTGCATGTGAACTATGCCTTTTCTCTCCCATTTGTCCTAATCACAAACCAATTCAGTTTTCTGAGGCTATTTTCTGGAGAGCTCTATACATGAATAAAAAGAAATTCAGTAATTAAATACAGAGAAGTTAGACTAGAGATTATATTCTCTATGGGGATCTACTTAGAAGGATATTCTTCTATATATAGCAAATTGTTGCTAAGCCTCTTGCTTGGCAGGAAAGCATGTGATTTCACCATAGTTTGTTTTATGCACGGCTCTGTAGTTTTCAGTCACATATGGGTCTCTTCAAGGACGATAAAATCATAATGAATAAACGATATCTTTTAAAGAATTCAAATATTTAAAAAATGTGCCTGTATATTCATTATTCAAACTATATTATCACTACTGTATCTGATAGTTGGGAAACAAAATGCTATGACAAGATGACTATATTAAAATAGCAGTTATGAATTGGAACAGGTAATGATTGACCTGGATGTTAGATGTCTGCTCCGGTGATTTTATCAACTAGGATCAGGGAGATATCTTCCTCATCTCCCTGAAAGACTCCCAGTTAAACATTTACTTGTTCCAACAAATCCACCAAGGTGTTTTTTGGCACATTTGTTCATATTTCCATTTTTGTATAGTTGGCTAGTGACTTGGGAAGACTTGGGTATTCTTCTTTCAAATGTCTTCCCCAATTCTTTCTACTAAGGAGCATCAGAAAAGGCCGTGTAGCACAGTTCTTAAAAACAATCTGGAAATTTTTTTTTCCCATGAGATTCCAGGCCTACTGTGGCTGATGAGCTGGTGATTATGATTACTTTTCCCCTCACCCCTCAAATGTGGTTATACAGTTTAATAAATACATTATTTTACAAAATTTTCATAGGTTACCACTTATTTTAGTACATATGAGAGCCTACTTTTCAGTCAATCACTCAGTCAGGCAACTAGCATTTAATTCATACTTTAATATATGTCAGTGTAAGGGTTATGGGATTTAAAGATCTTCCATACCCCATTGGACTTGCTGACATAGCAGGAAGGGGTGGGACAAGAGGAAGCAGAAGCCAAGCTAGAGTTCCTGCAGTGACTGGCAGTGGTGGAGGCAGCGGCAGCAGCAGCAGCAGCAGAGGCAGCAGCAGTGGTAGCGGTAGTGCCGAGGTGGAGGTGGTGGCACCAACCCCTTTTTGAGCCAGCCAGAATTTCTGCTAAGGACTCCTGCTGAATACTGCCAGGGGTCGGAGCTGCTAGGAGCATGCTTCCTGGATTCTGAGTAGTTGCTGTGAGTGGGGAGAGGAGGACCTTTGCCTGAGGTAGCCTGTTCGTTCTGTTTTAAAGGCTTGAGAATGTGGGTGCTTTCTACTTTATCTCCCTGTGCCAATTTCATAACTACTCTGATGGCTTTGACTTTCTGGTTTTGGGACTGAGTCTTTTGGTATTTTAATAAATGTTCTGGCTTTATCCCCCATACAGAGAGCCTGGTATATTTTTTGATTAATAACCACATCAGCATATTTATAATTGCTGTAGGTATTGTGAATATTGCATTGCTGATACAGTCAGACACTGTGGTAAATGATGGGGATATCAAGGAAGACAAAAGACAGCCCCTGTTCTCAAGGAGCTTATAATTTAATGAGGGAAACAATATGCAAAATAACAGGTACAAGCAATATTTATAGAGGATAATTTGAGGGTAATTTCAGAGAGAAGGCACTAAGATCAAGGAGGAGTTGGAAAGGTTTCTACCCCACCTAAAGACAATAAAGAAAAGGGGAAAAAGGCAAGCTTATTCTTTTCCCCAAAGGGAAATTCTTGTCTTAGTAGGCCTCACAACAGGGATATGTGACATGAGTTGATTGGAAGTCATGGCATTTATTTCAGTGGAGAAATTGTCCCAGGTGAAGATTCTTTTGTGTCACTGTAACAGAGGGTACCCACAATTTCTGACACATCGAGGGCATACAAAATTTCTGCAGGGATATCATGGAGCATATAGGGACTCCAATTGGAAATACAAACAAAAATTGCCAGTGGGTCCCTGCAACACCAGAAATTTCCCTAATGTACCCCTTTAAACAGGACATTAGTATATTTAGAAATTTTCTTAGAGTATACTCTGAGAGGGAGCATAATGAGTAAAAGATAAAAAGTGACCCTTTTGGGTCAACCTACCTAAATCATACCATGTGAGTCCAGAGCTTTGGGAGCCTGTGGTCATGGATTATATAAAAAAAGAACTACTCTAAATAAAGTAAGAACATTCATTATTTAATGAATAATCCATTTTTGGATTTAAATCCATTTATGAAATGAATCATTGATAACAATAATAGTTAACATTTATCTAGAGCTTTAAGCTTCTGCAAAGTGATAAACATATGTCAGCTCATTTAACCCACATAATAACTTAATGAGGAGGGTCCCATTATTATATCCATTTTATTGATTAGGAAACTAAGGTTAGGAGAGGGTAAGTGACCAATCTGGGTCACACAACTAGTATCTGAGGCAGGATTCAAACCCATTTTTTATCCTGACCCCAAGTCTACCGCTATAACTTCTTTCATTTGAGAATTTGGGTTTTAAAAATGTTTTTTTGAATTGAGGTCACCTATGTGGTTTTTTGAACTTATGATTTTTTTCAGGGGAGGGGTACTTTCTGTAAATTAAAAGAAAGGCTGCTTTTCAGATCAGAAAGTAGAAAATAAAATTTTAAGTTTATTACAACAGATGCTGGTCTCTATACCAGATAAACTTCCATATTTGTAGAGTATTTGAATTTATTTAAAACCATTATTTATGCTCATTTTATAAGTTTATTTTCTTTACACTCTTTGCTATTGGTCCTCATGGTTATTATGGCTCTTGTATCACCTAAGTGTTTATAATTTCTTTTGATTTACAAACAAGCAAGTGAAGAGTTTGGGTTTTTCTATATTAACTTTGTAAAGAAGAGAGAAAATGTAAGGAGAGGCAGAGGGACAGAGAGAGAAAAAATATACAGACATACAAGATTGCAGAGGAGAAGTGAAAAGAAATGAGATAAGCAGGGGAGAAGATTTTAGTTAAAAAATGAAAAGGTATGTGTAAGTACCAAAGTCAATTATGCCTAAGGCAATAACAGGTCAAAATTATTATCAAAACATGGCCAAAGACTTAGAAACTGATTTCTCTTTCCATGTGCTTTCTTCTTGCTGATGTAGGGGTTTTTATTGTTTTTGTTGTTTTGGGGGAGATCAGTTTTGATCCCCTGGGATGTTGAATTTAAAAAGCTGTTTTTTAATCAAGTGATGGTCAATGCTACTAAATACACTGCTCATACTTTCTGGCTGAAACTCAGAATGATCTTATTTTTAGACTGATTGAGTTAAGTCTGCTTAGAGGAAATAACAATGATGAGGGACATATGTTTGATGCTTATATTTTATTCTCTGTGTTGAGTGTAGAATAAATGTCAATTGTTTGACTGAGAAAATGAAAAGTCAAGAAGAAAGTGAAAAGAGCACTCACTTTCAAATCCTGTAAGTTCCTATGTGACTTGGGCGGGGCACTTACTTTGTCTGGGACTCATTTTCCTCAAACATAAAACGAAAGGGTTGGATTGGATGGCTTCTAATATCCCTTCTAGCTCAAAAACCTCTGATCCAATCAGTTGGGTTCAGATCTTGACTATGCTTCTGAAGAGCTTCACAATCGTCAATAATATACAACTGCACTTAGCTTTAGTTTTCTCACCTACAAAATGAGAGTACAGACTAGATAATTCTGTTAACACTTTTGGCTTTAAATTTTTGTAGTTTTATGAAGAGGGAAAACAAAGCCACTCAAAGTAGGTGATGAAAGGCATGGCGTCTAGTAAAATCTTGAAGGTATTCATTTGCATTCAGTTACTGACTAATGTAGAAACAATTTATCTCTAGACTATTCTCTGTTTAATCAACAAGGTAGTTTCAAATTGAGCAATAATTTGACTTTTTACAGAGCAATCTTTTTCTATTGTGTGACAGAGATAAATTTAGTTTCCCTGAATCACTTTTCAAGCCCCCCCCCCCTTTCCTTCTCTATAATCAGCTAAACATATACCTGAGTCTTTGACCTCTGACTTTTCCTTTGTGACACTTGGTGAATGTTTCCATATAAGTTTCATGATTTTGTGTGAAGGGGATTCTTCAACAAGTCAGATAACATGGCAGCAATCTAGAGAGTGCAATTTCTATATTCTGTACCAGTAAGTAATTAAGGTTGACAGCATGTGACCCAGATTCCTTTTTGTATTACTGGGTGTCTTGATGTTTCCAAACTTGAAATTTTTGGTTCATACCATTGTCTTTTCTAATTAAAGTTTATAGAAATTCCAATGTGGAAATCATATATTTCAACTAAGAATTCCTGTTATAACATCTTCAACAGTGTGGTCATCCTGTCCCCTGAGGAAGTTTATTCCATTTTTGTATAACTTTAATTGTTGGCAAGTTTTTTCTTGAAAGGAGTCAAAATTTGCCTCTCTGCAGCTTCCACTCATTTCTCCTTCTACTTTCTAGGACCAAAAAAACCAAGTTTAATCCCTCTTGCACATGATGATCCTTTTAAATACCTGAATGTAGTACTCCTTGAGTTTTCTCATGGATAAACATTGCTTGTTTCTTTATTTACATTATATGGCAAAGTCTCCCTATCTGTGCACTGTATTTGCTGTAGGGCAATTCATTTAGGTTTTACTGGAATGCTTTCTATTTGGATAGTACTAAAGTATGGTATAGAAATGTGGTCTTTCCAATGGAGGGAACTCCTCAGTGAGGCAATTCCTCCTACCAAAGCTGATCTGCAACTGCTTTGCAACTTAGAGCAAGGATTCCTAGCTTTTTGTCTCATGGACTGCTTTGGCAGTCAGATAAAACTTATGGACCCCTTCTCAGAATAATGTTTCTAAATGCATAAAATAAAATACATATGAGCAAAAAGGAAACCAATTATATTGAAATATAGCTATCAGAATATGAAATGAAAGTTCATAGGCCCCAGGTTCAGAACTGCTCAGGATGTTGAGAGATTGTATAAGTGTATCCTCTGACACTTTGTGCCAGACTGCATATAGCAGAGTGAAGACTTGAACCCAGAGTTTTTTGAGCTTGATTATGTCTTTGAAATCTCTATCTACTCTACTCTGCTACCTTTCACTGATAGTCAGTATGTTGGAGTTAAATATACATTATGAGGAAGTCAGAAAAGACTCTTTTAAATATTGGGGATCATTATAGTCACAAAATCGTAGAACATCAGAATTAGAAGGAACTTGAGTGATCAGATCTCCCAAACCAATAATTTTATAGATGAGGGAACTGAGGCCAAGTGATTCACCTAAGGTACTGCAGGTATTTGAATATCAGAGCATAAAACTATGGAACTTTAAAGTTGGAAGTAATTTTAAAAGTTATCCAGTCCATACTCTAAATTTATAGATTAGGAAACCAAAGCTAGAGAAAATGTGTATTGTTGAAGATTACATAGATATTTAGTGGCACAGCCAAGATTAGGACTTAGATAATAGGATCATGAGGGCAGCTAGGTGGTGCAGTGGATAGAGCCACTGGGCCTGGAGTCAGAAAGATTCTTCTTCCTGAGTTCAAATCTGGCTTCAAACACTTACTAGGTGTGTGACCTTGGGTAAATCAACCCTGTTTGCCTCAGTTTCCTCATCTATAAAATGATCTGGAGAAGAAAATGGCAAACTACTCCGACATATTTACCAAGAAAATCCTTGGGGTAGCTAGGTGGCACAGTGAATAGAACACTGGTCCTGGAGTCAGGAGGACCTGAATTAAAATCTCGTCTCAGACACTTAACGCGTACTAGCTGTGTGACCTTGGGCAAGTCACTTAACCCCAATTGCCTTGCCCTCCCCCCTTCACAAAGCAAAAAAAAAAAATCCTGAAGGGGGCCATTAAGAGTCAATGATGACTGAAAAACAACTAAACAAAAAAATAGGATCATAGATTTAGAGATTGAAAGGACATTAGAATTGATCTAACTCATCCCCTTAATTTTACAGATGAGGAAACTGAAGCCCTGTAAGGGTTATGGGATTTAAAGATCTCCCATGCCCCATGGACGTGCTGACATAGCAGAGCAAGAGAAAGTGAAAAGCCGAGCTAACGGTCCTGTGGTTGGCAGTTGGCGGCGGTTGCCTTTTTTTTTTTTTTGAGTTGGGACTCCTGCTGAGGACTGCCAGGGGCCGGAGCTGCTGGGAGCGCTCTTCCAGGACGCTGGGTGGTTGCTGTGAGTGGGGAGAGGAGGACCTTTGCCTGAGGTAGCCTGTTCTGTTTTAAAGGCTTGAAAATGTGGGTGCTTTCTACTTTATCTACCTGTGCCAATGTCATAACTACTCTGATGGCTTTCACTTTCTGGTTTTGGGATTCAGTCTTTTGGTATCTTAATAAATTTTCTAGTTTATTTCCCCAAATGGCAAACCTGACGTATTTTGTGATGGATAATTATATCAGCATATTTGTAATCTCTATAGGCATTGTGAATATGGCATTGCTGATACAAGCCCAGAGTAAAAAAAAATAAAAGCACAAATCTGTTGTTCTGACTTGAAACCCAATGCTATTTCTACTTCACAATGATGCCTTTCTTCAAAGATATGTGGAACTGGGCCTTGGCAATATTATGAACTATGAAGGCTGCTTTGCTTCTGCAGATACTTGTTACCTAGTATCCTCATTCTT
Organism: Petaurus breviceps papuanus; assembly: GCF_028583685.1. Classification (NCBI taxonomy): domain Eukaryota; kingdom Metazoa; phylum Chordata; class Mammalia; order Diprotodontia; family Petauridae; genus Petaurus; species Petaurus breviceps. Next base: position 4,808,343 of record NW_027187295.1, on the reverse strand, counting down.
TCCTACCTTTCCCCATCAAAACCTGCTCTCCAAAAAGAACCAAAATCTCATCCACACATCTCATTCAATGTGATGATCACTAATGTACTAATGTATTAAGGCTATCAGAGAGTGTTTTATTAGAGAATAAATATATTTTAAGTCAAGCAATAAAAAGAAATGTTGAATTTCAAGTATTAACAAGAAGGGTGATTAAGGGTTTGGTTTTTGTGTGCATGTATGCGTGTGTGTGTGTGTGTGTGTGTGTGTGTGTGTTTGATGAGGGAGTCAGTCAACTAGCATTTATTAAGAATCTACTATGTGCTAGGCACTGTGCTAAGAGCTGGGAAAAGAAAGGTAAAAGACAGACACTGCTCTCAAGGAGCTTACAATCTGGTGGGGAAGACAACATGTAAATAATTACATATATGCAAGATATATACAGGATAAATAGGAGAAAATCAATAGAGGGAAGGCATTGGCATTAAGGGAGATCAGGAAAGGCTTCTTGTAGAAAGTGGGATTCTAGCTAAGATTTAAAGGAAGCCAGGGAAGCTGGGAGGCAGAAGTGAGGGGAGGGGGGGGAGAGGGAGACGGAGAGGGAGGGGGGGGGGGGGGAGGGGGAGGGGGGGGGGGGGGAGGGGAGGGGAGGGGAGAGGAGAGGAGAGGAGAGGAGAGAAATTCAATGAAAATGACCAGAGTTGATAGATGGGGTATTGTATGAAAGGAACAGCAAAGAGGCCAATGTCATGGGATCTTAGAATATAAGATGTAAGAAGACTGGAGAGGTAGGAGAGGGCCAGGTTATGGAAGTCTTTGTATGTCAAAACAAAAGGTTTTACATTTGATCTTGGAGGTAATAGGGAGCCATTGGGATTGATTGAATGGGAGGAGGGGTGGTGACATGATCAGACTGACATTTTAGGAAGATTGCTTTAACAAAGGACAGAACTAGAGTGGGGAGATACTTGGGACTGGGAGACCATGAATGAGTCCAGGAATGAGGCAATGAGAGGAAAGAAATAGAGCCTTAATAGGATTCCTAGAATTAAGTCACTTGGGTAACCAAACATTCTATACATTTATGACTGGTCCTCTTTTTGTGTATTGGTTAGTTGTGTTGATTAAAGTACTAACAAGGTGTTGTCTCCCACCAAAATTAGTTAAATTTTCTTTTTTTCAGATCCATAGATTGTGACGGTCCTCCTGCATTAATGCCTTGATAATTCAATTAATTCATGGTCTCATTGATGTGGATACTCCCTCTAATAGTGTAGAGCATCTTCTTTTTTCCTGTGATTCTTGCTATGGCCTCTCAAAAGCCTGTAGAGAGAATCTACCTAATTCGTTTCAAGCTTTAATCTAGATAACAATAATAACTAGCACTTATGTAATGCTTTAAGGTTTGTGCAGTCCTTTACAAATATTTTGTTTGTCTTCACAAAGGTAAGAAATGGGAATCCATTTTGCAGAAGAAGAAACTGAGGTAGATAGAGGTGAAGTGACCTGTCCAGGGTAGCATAGCTAATAAGTATCTGAGACCCAATTTGAACTAATTTTTTCTGACTCCAGGTCCACTGTTCTGTCTATTGAACCTCTAAGTATTTAATATTTTGTGGGTACCAGTGTAGTTAGAGAAGGAAATGGCAAACCACTCTAATTTTTTGGCCAAGGAAACCCTATGGTCCATGGGGTCATGAAGAGTCAGATACAACTGAATGACTGAACAACAAAGCACTGTAGCACTAGGGCTATTAAGAAGGAAAGACTATTATTATTCTTCCCTTGTAATTTATGAGCACCTCGCTTTGTTTTCCAATTCAACATTTCCCAAATTGTAGCCCTTCTCCCATTCCTGGTGTGCAAGCCATTGATTGTAATATGGCACAGCCTATCTAAGCTGACTGCATCTCTCTCCATTGTGCACTTTGGGTCACCCGAAATTTTAATTTTTGTGATATTAATGTGTTTCATAGAGTAATATTGGGAAAATATGACTGTTAAAACTTGGAATTTTGTGTCAGGCACCAGTTTGTGATAGTTAAGAGCACTCTAAAGTTGATCCATTTTAAACTTCTCTCTTTCTGAATATATGTATATAATATATGTAGTATTTATATATGTGTACATATAGCTATATAGAGTATGGGCTACACTTCCCTCTCTCCCATTCCCCCTCAAATCTGACTTGTATAAAATGTGAGTATGGCTTACAACCAATCATGTTTTCCGTTCCATAGGTAAAGAATCCGTGATTTAAGATGACACATTGGGAACTCACTCTGTGCAATATTTTGGTACAGTTGATAGTTTTTGTAACAGCATGAGAAAAAATAGCTCCTGAATGTATTATCCATGACTTCACTAAATGTGACTTTTCAAATGTAATGGATCATAGTGAAGATGACATAGTGTGGGAAGATTAGGGACAAAATGACATGGAAAGTGATGATGAAGGTGAAGAAAGCAATGATTATAAAAATGAATAAGATTTTTGGGGGCATACAAAGATGTGAAAAACATGTACAATATATTTTAAATATGGAGTCATTTTATATGTATTTTTAATGTCCAGTTTTCTTTTAAAGCAATGTCACTTTAGGGGTATGGCCTATACTTGGATTAATACAGTGTATGTGGTTTTCATTTGTGCTTAGAAATATTAATGACATTGTCATAAATTAATCTATCTTTTTATCGATAACCTATCTATTGAGAGACCAATAGAACATTATCTCAGGTAGCCTTTGTTTCTGTACTAAAGTTGCTATTTTCAAAGCCTGGAGCTATTTACAATTTTACCTCTCCTTTTTCTTGTTTGCTGAATGCTTTGGCTCAAAAAAGAGTCCCTCCATCTGTTTGTGGTACATCAGGCTCATCTCTCTGCCCTTGTGGCTTCCCATGAGTCTGTAATTATGTCACATTTCCTTAAGCTATGCTTCAATGTGTCCTTACAGCATTTTCCTCCCTGCACACCCTGTTCAGTTTCTGCACACATGAAATAGTCACCCTAAATTAGCTCACTTGAACCCTTGCTTGGTTAGACAACTCTGACCCAAAAGTGATCTTCTTCTGGCTATGTGAATAGAATTAATATTCCTGACCATGTAAGATTTTTGGAAGAATAGTAGAGTGAAACTATTGATTGTTTTGTGGTTTATTTTTATTTTTAAAGGATAGGAGTGCTTGAAGTAGCAATATTCAAAACAAAAAAATTATAAAGCTATAAAATCTTAGGTTCTAGAAAAACCCTGAATTGATAAAATTCATGGGAATCCTTTTACATCAACTACTCAGATACTCAAATGGATTTGTGATCTCATCCATATTGATGTTGCCTCCTACACAAGTCTTTCATGCCTGCCCATCTTCTTTGATGTTCATCTATGTCCTCTCAAAGATTCTATTCTCCCATTGGTAGTCTACTCATTGTGCATTGGCTGGGGGAGAGGGAGGCACAAAGGACTCAGTCACACTTTGATAATTTGGGTCTATGTCCCAAATAGAACATTGTGCTTGGCCATAGGTTATTAACAAAAAATAAGCATTGAACATAAAACTTGGCTGTCTTTACTTTGAAAATGCTTTTAGAAGGGCCTGTGTAGCTCTGGGATAATAATGCCATTGGCAAACAAATTAATTGTTTTTTATCAGAGGCAGCGTGGTATAGTGGGATGGCCTAGGTATCAGTAAGACTTAGGTTCAAGTGTTGCTTCTGAGATGTATACCACCAATGTCATCTTAGCCAAGCCATTTAACCATGTATAGCCCTCAGGAGACTCGGTTGAGTTGCAACAGTGAAGGGACTTTCTACACTGGGAGTTCCTGACAAAATACTGGGTCTAGACTAAAAAAAATGTTTTTAATATCCAATGGCCTCAAAACTTATTGCGTATTTTAAAGAAATACATATCGAGGACCATGGGAGCAATATAAATTACTTTGGATCTTTTATTGGAAAGTCTGTAAAATCTACCCCTGGAGTAAATATTTTAGTGGCTTAAGAGGAACTTTTTGGTTCAGTGTTCATAAGGCTCTGTTCTCTTTACTTTTCTAAGTAATCCAGAAATGCAATAGGAAAAAGAAACAAGCAAAAATATTTATATACTGTCCATGAAGATAAAGAATAAAGAACTGGAACAAATAAAAGGCATGTGGTTTATTAAAAGTGAATATTTTTTTTTCTGAATCTACCTGATTCATTATTCTTGCATCCTCCCCCGCAACAATTGGGTTATGTGTATTTGTTTATTTTAATTTAAAGAGATCAGAATCAGTAAAAACTTAGAAGCTAATGAAAGTGATTGGTATTTATATCTTTATACTTTCCTAATATCCCTGGGGTACTAATATGAGATTTTGAAGAAGGTAGTAAAGGAAAAGTTATTGAAAATTTAACATCTTTGATGTTATTCTAGAAACAATAAAAAGGAAAGGTAAGCAATTCTCCTAAACAATTTCTTCTATGTTAAGCTTGTTATCATCTTGATATTTTTGATTCACATGGACATTTACTCAGGCAAACATAATATGTGGAACAAATAGCAACAATAGCCTTTCTCTGTTTTCTAATAAAATATTTTCCAGTAAAATATGGCATATTTGTCATTATTGTAGTGGGAAGTACTATACAAATCACTAAATTATGTGAAACTCACACATACAAACATATATTCATATAATATGCATACACACATACATATGTGCTTGCATAAGCACCATAGAAGGGTACATGGCTTTGGGATGATATTGTCTGCCACTTTTTAGTTTCTTTTTCAAAAAAGGGAAGAGAATAGGGTTTGCAAACCTTAGGTCAGTGAATTTGACTTTGATTACTGGGAAAATTATAAAGCAAATCATTGAAGAGATGTTTGGTGAACATTTAGAAAAAGAAAGGATGATTACAAAGAGCCAGTGTGGCTTCATCAAGAACAGGTCATGCCAGACTAACCTTATTTCCTTTTCTGACACTTACTCAACTAGTAGATCAGGGGAATGAGTTTACCAAGTTTTTAGCAAAGCATTATAAAAATCATAATGTAGTTCTTTAGAAAAAGATGGGGAGAAGTGGAGTAGACAGCGTGTAATGGGAATGGGAATTTGAAGATCTTCATTGCCCCTTAATAGACCTGGGGAGGGGGAGTTTGAAAACCTCCCCTGCTTTGAAAGTAAACTCTGTCCCCTAATAGGCTGAATATAGTGACATGGAGCCTGTGGTGGGAGGAGTTTGCTGAAGGGAAGCAGAGCCCACAGGAAGCTGGTCAGAGCTAGTGAGACAGTGGGGGAGAGAGGACAGTCATTAAGGAGATAGGTTTGTGAGTAGATATTGATCTTGTATTGGTTTGTGGGAAGGCTGAAGGATGCTGTGGCTCTCAGCATTATTATGGCTTCTGAATATCTTTGGTACTATGATGGAATTGGCTTACTGGTTTTGGGATTGGGTTTTCTGGTATCTAAATAAATGCTTCGGTTCTATCCTGTATCTGGAGAACTTGGTATATTTTGTGATTGAACGTCATGCGATACTTATAAGTCATAGTCTTTATCATGACTGTGGACATTGTAAATATTGCATTGGTGCTACATAGTAATAGGTGGATTTGGAACTGGTTGAATGTCTAGATTAGGAAATAGTTGTTATTGGCTCAATAGCAATTTTTCAAGAGGTCTCCATTGGAGGGATCAAGGGATTTGTGTTTTGACTGTGCTAATTAACATTAGATAAAAGGCTTATCAAATTTGCAGATGACACAAAGCTGACCTGCTTGATGACAAAGAATTTGGGATGCTAGAACATTGGGCTGAATCAAAGAAAGTTAAATCTAACAGGGATATATTCTTACACTTGGGATATAAAAAAGCAACCTCACAAGCAAGAGTTGGGGGAGGCATGGCATAAGTAAGGTGGATTTTAGTGTGTATAAAGTGGATTTTTGTTATTCTTAGAGTTTAGTTTCCCATAGCCATAACAATCTCTTGTCCCCAAGTATTATATATGAATTCTCACAATTATGATTCAAAACATCTCATCATGCTTGCACAGCAATATATAAAGATAAATAATATAGACATTTGTGCTTAAAATTGTAAATATCCACTGTGACTACACAGTGAGATACAGGGATGATGTAACATAAAATTGGAGGCTATTGTTGGCAATATGCCTTTTTTTTTTGTCTGTTGCCCTATAAAGCAGGTAGGTACTGGTAAGTGAGTGGCCAATTCTTAGGGTTGAATGAACAAACTGGAAATGCTGTGTGTGCCTTGATTGGCCCCCATCAAGGCTTAGGGGGAATCTGTGTTTACCTCAACCAACCCCCATTGATACTTAAGGGGATTTAGGGGAGTGCATAAGCTGTGCCTTTCTTGATTGACCACATTGAGACATGGGGTAGTTGCTCCCCTCTTCTTACCAGCCTCTGCAAGAAGGGTGACTAGGGAATGCTGTGGGAGATAATGCTCCCATTATTGGCAAACTCCCTTTGAGAAGACTAGATTAGAATAAAGTAAGATTATTAACCCCTTCAAAGTTGTCTTTCTGTCTGACCAGATCAAGAATAAACCTCTTCTAGCAGCCCTGTTGTGTGCCAGTGTTATCTGTCTTACACATGGTTAGAAGACAGTTTGTCTGAAAAAGATCTGAGGGTGTGTAATGGCAACCACATAGACATGCCCAGGATGGCTGCAAGCACAGGTTCTTAGATCTGCTTTACTAGGAAAGATAGCTGTTCAAGGGGTCAATAATCTTTTTTAATTACATTTATTAGTTTGGGGGAAAAATCAGCACCCTGAACTACAGAGAAAATCCAAAGAAAATAGAGAAAATACAAGCAGAGAAATAAAGACCAACAGACAGGACTTCTAACTGTCTGAGAAATTAATACAAATCAATAGACAGATACAACTGTCTGACCAAGGCAATACATATAGTTACCAGAGAGAGAAGAACCATCATCTGGGTTTTTCAAAGTGTGTGTGTGTGGGGTGCTCCTTAATGGCTACCCAGCATCTTATCTGAGTGAACATTGGAACATTCTTCCAATGAGTGAGCCCCAAAGCAAAATGCTAACCTCAGAGTATATATACTCTTGTTAGAGCCAGAGGGCATCACAACCCTCATAACTCAATGCCTAATTAGAAATTAACAAAAAGTGTGAAAGCCTTCCTACAAGCAAGCCTCCCCTAAACAAGCTTCCCTTAATAGGCTCCACATGAGGCCTATTGATGGGCAGAGAAGATCTTATATCCCATTAACATTACAGGGTGTTAGTGTACTAATGAGATTTTGGGTTATATTAAGAGAGGTATCCAGGAGGAAGAAATAAGGAGGTGGTAGTCCTTCTGTTCTCTGATCTGGTATTATAGGGGATGAAGAATTTCAGAAAGATTTTATAGGGAAGGACAGAGTGAACAAAGGGTCTTCTCAGTTTCAGCTATGTTAATGACTGCTGTTTGAACTTGGCTAAAGCCTTTTATATGAAACACCTGTTCATTCAGGTAGTGATTGAAGCTTGAACCCAGATGGCTAGCAGAATTCTCTTATTTGTAACCAACTGCCTAGGGACTTCAGTGGCTCCCTAGGCTGCTTAGTTAAGGGTGGTCTGAATAAAAGGAATTGATTGTTCTAATTGCCTCATTAAAGCATCCACCTGGTTCTAGCAGATGAGGTCAGAAAATTTCCATAGCCAATTTGTAAGATCTTTATTAGGGCTTTCACTTGAAGATGGAAATGTAATCTTATCACTTTCAATAAAAGTTCTTTTTTGACACCATGTTTTGGTTCTAGTCCTAGTTCTCCCATGATTCAAACCCAAGCTTTCCATATGGTTAGACTGAACGTGGAGTATTTTATTCAGTTCTAGTTAATGAAATTTAAGAACAACTTTAATAAGCTTGAGAGCATCAGAGGAGGACAACCAGGATGGTGTCCATATTATCTGAAAATAAATGTAAGGAACTGAGATTCTTTTGCTTGAAGAACAAAAGAATCAGAGGTGGTGGTAGGGGGTTTGATATCTATGTTTAAGTATTTGAAAAGCTATCATGTGTATGATGGATTAGAAATATTCTATTTGTCCTCAACCAGGAGCAATGGGTAAAATTTACAAGAGGAAAATTTAGTTTTGATGTCAAGGAAAAAAATTCCCCACATTTAGAGCTATCCCAAAGTGGAATTGACTCTATCAAGAGTTATTGGTGTCCTCCTCTTTGGAGATCTTAAAGTAGTGGCTGGAGGACCATTTGTTATGTTTACATATCTCTTGGGAAAGGTTTAGACTAGATGGTAACCTTCTTTAAAATCCTGTGATTCTGTGTCAGATGGCCATTTTCTTGGAAAGCAATGTGGCTGCTGCTAGTGGGACTCTTACAATGTCAGCTAATTTAGAAGGAATTAGAAAGTAAGTACTGATCACATATCGGTGTACATAAAAACACATATGTTCTTTCACTGTAAAACTCAGACCCTTATTAGACTGGTATGGAATGCCTGGACCATATCTCTCCACTTGCTCCTGGACTTTTTTGATTCTATTATCAATTTCTTTTTGCTTCTCAAATACCTCTTTCTGTTTCTGGTCCTTTGGTTTAACTCCTGTCTTTCTTGTCAGAGATTCTGGCTTTTATTACCATTCTCAAAGTTCCGATTTCTCTCTGCACAGGGATCTTTTGGTTTTCATCTTTCCTTGATCTTCAACTAAGTAGTCTTTAGCCTCTACTATGGGGGATGCCTAGAAGCACATTAGCCCACAGAAGATTCAATCTGCAGCTCTGATATGGGGCTAATTCTGTTTTTTTTTTAAAAATTAATTCATTGTAAAGTTTTAAACATTCACTTTTATAAGATTTTGAGTTCCTATTTTTTCTCCCTCCCTACTTCCCCTGCCCCATTCCCCAAGATGGCATGCAATCTGATATAGGCTATGCATGTACAATCATATTAAACATATTTCCCCCATTATTCATGTTCTAAAAGAAGAATCAGAACAAAAGGGGAAAAAAACACAAGAAATAAAAACAAATAAGCAAACAAAAACAAAGTAGTATGCTTCAATCTGCATTCAGACTCCATAGTTCTTTCTCTAGATGTGGATAGCATTTTCCATCATGAGTATTTTGGAATTATCTTAGACCATTGTATTGCTGTAAACAGCCAAGTCTATCAAAGTTGATTATCATATGATGTTGCTGTTATTGTGTACAATGTTCTCCTGGTTCTGTTCACTTCACTCAGCATCAGATCATGTAAATATTTCCAGGGTTTTCTGAAATTCTCCTGCTCATCATTTCTTTTCTTAAAAAAATAATTAATTTATTTTTAGTTTTCAGCATTCACTTTTTTAAGATTTTTCAGTTCTAAATTTTCCCACTCTCCTTCTCCTACCTCCTCCCCAAGACAGGCATACAATCTGATGCAGGCTATGCATGTACAATCATATTAAACATATTTTCAAATTAGTCATGTTGTGAAAGAAGAATCAGAACAAAAGGGAAAAACCACAAGAAAATAAAAACAACAAACAACAACAAAAAAGAGAAAATAGCATGCCTGTATCTGGATTAAGATTCCATAGTTCTTTTTCTGGATATGGATAGCATTTCTATCATGAGTCTTTTGGAATTGTCTTAGATCATTGCATTACTGAGAAGAGCTAACTCTAACAAAATTGATCTTCAAACAATGTTGCTGTTACTATGTACAATATTCTCCTGGTTCTGCTCACTTCACTCAGCATCAGTTCATGCAAGTCTTTCTAGGTTTTTGCTGAAATCTGCCTGCTCACCATTTCTTATGGAATAATAGTAGTCCATTATATTCATATACCACAACTTGTGTTCAGTCATTCCCTAATTGATGGGCATCCCTTCATTTTCCAATTCTTTATCAGCACAAAAAGAACTGCTATAAACATTTTTTGTTCCTGTGGGTCCTTTTCCCTTTTTTATTATCTCTTTGGGATACAGACCAAGTAGTAGTATTGCTGGATCAAAGGGTAAGCACAGTTTTGTAACTCTTTGGGCATAGTTTGAAATTGCTCTCCAGAATGGTTGGATCAGTTCACAACTCCACCAACAATGCATTAGTATCCCAATTTTCACACAACTCCAGCATTTATCATTTCCCTTTTCTCTTGTATTAGTTAATCTGATAAGTGTGAGGTGATACTTCAGAGTTGTTTTAATGTGCATTTCTAATTAATAGTGATTTAGAGCATTTTTTCATATGACTATAGATAACTTTAATTTCTTTATCTGAAAATTGCCTGTTCATGTTTTTTAACCATTTATCAATTGGGGAATGACTTATATTCTTATAAATTTGACTCAGCTCTCTGTATATTTTAGAAATAAGACCTTTATCAGAAATACTGGTAATAAAAATTGTTTTCTAGCTTTCTGCTTTCCTTCTAATCTTGGTTGCATTGACTTTGTGCAAAACCCTTTTAATTAAATGTAATCAAAACTATCCATTTTGTATTTTATAATGTTCTCTATCTCTTGTTTGGTCACAAATTCCTTCCCTTTCCATAGATCTGACATTCAAACTATTCCTTGCTTTCCTAATTTGCTTATGGTATTTACCCTTTATGTCTAAATTATTGTAAAGCCAAGCATGAGCAGCTTTCCAGAGGACTGCTACTGTTGACAGCTCTAAGGTTCTGATCACATGGTATGGTGAATGCTCTATTTATACAGCTGTAAATTAAAGTAAAACTTTCACAGAAACCAAAGTATAGCATTCACAATATTATAACATAACTTACCACTAAAGTGGCCACATAGTTTTAAGTAAAAGATATCATTCAGTAAGTCCTTAACTCATTCATCCTTAAGGAAGTTCTCCACCACTAGGTCACGTTGTCTTAATCTCTCAGTCAAAAAATCTTTTTTCTTCTTGATTGGAGATTAGTTTCCAAGCATCCTTAACTCAATCATCCTTAAGAGGTAAAAGGTACAAGAGTACAAAGTTCTCCCACCCCTAGGCCACAGTAAATTGTGATCTTCTCAGCCAGCATTAAGTACCCAAGGAGAGATCTTTTCATCTTGACTCAAGGCTGCTCCCAGATTCCCAGGTTCCTTTTCCATGGTTCCAGCTTTTGCCTGAATTTACCCAACTGTCACCTGGATTCACAGGTAGGCAGCTCTCAGCTCCTCATCCAGCTCCTCATCCAGTTCCTTGTCCAGTTCCCATTCCATATCGAAGCTCCCAGTGTCCAGTCTACCTTGTCCAGCTCCTCATCCAGTTCCCATTCTGTATTGAAGGTCACAGTGTCCAGTCTACCTCAAGTCCTTCACAGTTTTTGTTTCTGGGAAGACAAAGCTTAACAAAGCCAAAACAATATTTATACACGTTGCGGGCACCATTATCAGTTCACTTTCTGCCTGTCAAATCATCACAGGTCCACAAAGTCTGAGAACTCAACACAAATTGTCAGTATAGTCCCAGGGCCTCTAAAACCCTCCTCCAGGACTTCTGCAAACAGAAAACAAGAAAATCCTCTTTCAGGGCTTCCAGTAAGGTCCCAGGGCTTTTATATAAAGTATCAGAAACAAAAATCAACATAGACAGAACAGACAGAGTGCCTGGCCACCACAAAGTTCCCCTTCTCAATTCTGTCACCACAAATGCTCTCTTCTCAGTTCTGCCCTTTCCCAGCTTGGGCTTCTCCTTATGTATGGTTATTAGCTCTTCCTTGTTGCATCAGCAAATTCCTCCCACTGTGGCCTTCACAAGTTCTATTTCTTAACAAAGACTTGCTATAATCAGGGCAAGGCTCAAAGATACTTGAACTCAAACAAGATGCTAAATACTTAAGTAGCTGAAACAAGATGGTAAGTACTTCTTTTCCTTGGTACATTCATGTACCCACCTTGGTCTCTAATTCTTGGTTTTCAAAGAAGATTTTTATAAAACATCTTAGCCCATGTTACTGACAAAGAATAACCCCATAGTTCTTTTGCATTGTAAGGGCTCCTTGGGTAGTAATTATACTGGCACCCTTATGTCAGAGTGCCTCACAAGCCTAGCTATCCTTTGAGGGTGTCATACTTCTAACATTTATAATGAAACCCCTCCCAGAAACCTTAAAAATTCCTATCAGTGGACAATCTGGTGTCCTTCCTTTTAAGCTGGCTGCTCATATTCCAGAAAAGAAAGAAAGATTTTTTATTAATACTAACCATCAGACATCAGTAGACATCTACAGTGATGAAAATTCTAGTATCTTCTTAAAATGTGACCAGAGTCACAACATTTAGAGGAAGATTTTGTTCATGCAGGAACCTAATACTTGCTACAGTAATCCTTGATGAAATAGCTGTTACCAAAGACTCTTCCACCACCCTTTACTGATACAACTGTGTGATGGGGAATTGTGTGAAAAAAAAAGGATGGAAAGATAGCCAGAATATTTGTGCTTTAAAGTTCAAGATCAGAAGTTTATATTTTTTCTTGTAAAAAATAGGGAACCTTTGAAGCTTCTTGAGTGAATGGTGGTGTGGCACAACTTGTGCTTTAGGAATGTTATACAGGCATCCAGTGGAGGATGGATTTGAGTGGGAGAGATTTGAATCAAGAAAGCAAATCGACCACAGATATGCAGGACTGGCATTCTTCCTTTTTCTCAGCTTCCTCAATTTGATATCACCCTCAATACCTTACCCCCCATATCTAATCAATTTCTCTTTCTGTTTACTCATACAGCCACCACCTTAGTTCAGGCCCTGATTGCCTCACAACTAGACTGTTGCAATGGCTTCCTAATTGATCTTCCTGTCTCAAGTCTACCTACTCCAATCCATCCTCCACACAGCTGTCAAAGCGATTTTCTTAAAGTGCATATTTAACAATGTCACTCCCATATTTAGTAAGTTCCACTGACCACTTATTGACTATAGGATGAAATGTTATTTCATCTTTATCTCATCCTTTAAAAATTTCTGTCTTTTTGTAAGTTTTAGAATATATTTAATTATAAATATGATAGTATGTGTGCATATATATAGTTTATAATTAATGCACATGTAAATATTTGAGTTATGTCTTCAAAAAATATTTTGCAACAAGTCAAAAAAAGTTGAGAGATCACTGCCATAGATCAAATTACAGTTCTGCTTCCCCCAAAGTATATTATATCTATATCTTTATAGTATACTGATTTCTTTTCTAACTTGATTTTATAAAAAAATTCTAAGATAATCAGCGTTAATTTAAAATATATCCTGAAGCTCTGTGTGTGTGTGTGTGTGTGTGTGTGTGTGTGTGTGTGTGTGGTATAATGTGTCTGTTGGGGAGAAGAATTCTTGAGGACAGGAGAGAGAGGAGAGCAGAAAAGTGAGAAAACAGTTTTGTGGAAGGAACATCAACCTCTAGGCATATTTCATATGCTACAGACAATCAATCATGTTCTATTCTTCCTGCCAGAATATTAGATTCTGGGAAAACTTCCAAGAGAGAGAGAGAGAGAGAGAGAGAGAGAGAGAGAGAGAGAGAGAGAGAGAGAGAGAGAGAGAGAATATTTAGATAGTACTCTAATGTGATATGTTTAAATGTGGGGAACATTTGTTTGGCCTACAAACATGTTATTTAGGAAGTTAACACTTTAACCAAGGCAGGTCTTAATATGAGGGAGGCTAAAGACCTTCAAATGAAAAACCCACTCTCTGCTAAGCCATGCAGTTCTTCCAATTTTTACTAATCTTTTTGATCAGATATTTTAAAAAACACAGAAAACTACTGAGCAAGCATTATTCTTGGCAACTTCCATCTGAAAGAGCTTCTTTTGATTTAATTTGAATTTGAATTCCATGGATTCATCTGTGGATTAACATGAACTGTATCCACCAAAGGTAGTAGGGGAAGAGCTAGGATGGGAAAGTGTACCTGGCAGAGAGAAGGAATGATTTTCCAGATTGTACAACCATGACCTTTGTCATTTTATTTTTTAAATGATGTGATTTTTATATTATAAATATTATAATATAAATATATAAAAATATTATATAAATGATTTATTATATTTAAATTAAAAGAATGCCTACCTTAACTTAAAATTGTTTTCCCACCATAGAAAATCAAGTACAACCCGAGGCAAGAAAGGATATTGTTATTCTAGAAATTCCAAATATATTTCTATGAACTAATTTCTGAAGATCCTATAAGAAGTTATATGGACAGTACAAAGTTTCTTTTCTATAGTTTACCAAGATTTTTTTTTTTTTGATCTTGTGTAATCATTTTATTGTTTTTATCAAAATGGAAAAAAAAGACACTAGGCACAAAATTGCTCCAAAGAACTCCAGACAATATAGAGTAGATAGAAGTGTATGTGTTTGTGTGTGAGTGTAGACATGAAAAAGAAAAAAAAGGAGGTATAGGGATATATGAAACATCTTGGAATTGCTACCCAAGATTTATATATATTTTCTGCTTTTAATCTTTAGAAAAAACAAGATTATTCCCTTCCTTCCCTCCCCCCTTTCCCCATTCCCTAACTTGAAATACATTAGATCTGTGGGGCATTGTCATAGATGGATTCAGACTAAGGAAAGCTGTTTACTGCTGATCAGTAAGTCAACCTTTGATGTCTTCCAGGTATTTATCAATGTACAACATTGATCATCTTGTCAAAAAAATTTAGTAAATAGCTTCATAGGACAATTGAAAGAAGGAAAATGGGAAAGGAAGCTATAGAGAAATGGCAACACATATATGTTATAATGTCTAATGATCTATGATTTTATGAAACCTTGTGTCATAGGTCAAGAAGAAGGAATTGTAAGACTTTTAAACTTAGTTTTATTTTTTTAAATCTTTTTTTTTTGGGGGGGGGGGAGGCAGCGCAATTGGGTTTAAGTGATTGGCCCAGGGTCACACAGATAAGTGTTAAGTGTCTGAGTCTGGATTTGAACTCAGGTCCTCCTGACTCCAGAATCAGTGCTCTATTCACTGTGCCACCTAGCTGCCCCTAAACTTAACTTTAAATGTCTTTTGTTGCTTAATGTTTTGATTCACTTAATTTGATACCTGAGTTCACTTATATGATATAGAACTTTTTAAAAAACTTAAATAGTATTTTATTATATTCAATTATATATCAACAACATTTTTAGTATTCATTTTTACAAGATTTTGAATGTCAAAATTTTCTCCCTCCCTTTGTCCCCTCCCCTCTTCTGAAAAGGGTAAGCATGTTGATATAGTTTATACATGTGCTGTCATGTAGAACATATTTCCATGTTCATCACAGTTGTGGAAAAAGAAACAGACCAAAAGAAAATAAAACCATGAGAAAGAATAAAGTAAGTGAAAAAATATTCTTCGATCTGCACTGAGTCCATCAGTTCTGGATGTGGATAGCATTTTCCTTTGTGAGCCCTTTGTACTTGTCTTGGATCGTTGTGTTGCTGAGAAGAGCTGAGTCATTCATAGTTGATCATCACATGATGTTGCTCATGTGTACAATATTTTCCTGCTTCTGCTCATTTCATTTTGCTTCCAGTTGTATAAATTTTTCCAGGTATTTCCAAAATTTGCCTGCTCATAGTTTCTTATTGCACAATAAGTATTCCATTATAGTCATAAACATTCTTGGAACAAGAACTTTTAAAGCAAAACATTCTAGCTAAAGGGAATATTAGTGATCAATAAACTGTATTCCCTCATTTTACATATCTGGAAAATGAAGGTAACAGAGGAAGAGTTGCTCATGGTCACAAAGCTATTTAGAACCTAGGCTTCCTGGTTGCAAAGTTATATACATTGTTTCACTTAAGCTCATAAAAATCCTAAGGTTGTTCAATGATTGATAGAGCAAGTCCCAATCTCTTTTTCACAACATCATGTCTCTATCTCTACTAGACAATAGACTCAAAACTTCCATTCATGTAGGACTTAGAATGCTCAGAATTGAAAGCTAATGGTTGTGAGAAGTGATATTGAGAAGAAAGGAAAGCTCAGGATGTAGGCTATAGACCCAGTGTGGGAGAAGATTGAGTATGATTGCCTTGCAAATAGTTGACCCAGGTTTGTATCTTAGTCAAGCCATCGATATTATAATTTGTTGGTGACTCTATATTGGAAGGGGGGGGTGAGCAATGATCAAGATTGCTAGTGATAAGAGCAAAAGGAGTGGTGGCCCCAAGAAGGTATGAAGAGAGAAAAAGATGAGGGAGTATAGACGGATCTAACTTGGGCTTACACAGGGCTTTATGTTTACAAAGTGCTTTGCATATGTAATCTCATTTGAACCTTAGGACAGTATTCAGGTAGCTAGTCCAAATAGCATTATTATTTTTTGACCAATAGGGAAACTGAAGCTTAGATAAACTAAATTACTCACCTGATATAACACAGCTCTTAAGCCCTGAAATTACAACTTGAATCAAGGTCTCCTGACTCTGTCCCATGTTCTCACAGCTACAATATCTTATCTGTCATATATGCTTGAATTCATTGCTCTATTGACTTGAGAGTGACTCTGGGAGAAAGGAAAATGTAATGAAGTTATGGGAGCCATAGGTATAGTAGATGGATGGAAAAAATAATAAAACGTTCTAGTGGTCACTGGAAAGATGGTTATAATCAGCAAAATGTAGATTATTATACACCTAGGCTAGCCTGAACACCTGTTAGTAATTAGTAAAGGTTCATGGTCATTAGGATAGAGGCAATTAGAAGCTAAGTCAACTATAATCATGCATGTCATATATTTATATATATTCACAGCTTGTAATAATAATATGGATAGGATGATTGTAAAATCTTTAGAGGGCAAGACAAACTTGATTTGGGGCTCATTTCTCTCTCCAAAGAAGACAATCAGCAAGGGATGAACTAGTAAAAAAGAGTATTATTATTATTGACATGTCATATATTCCAGAAAATCCCTGGATGCTATTGAATAGGGGGAGCTCCTTTGCAATAGAATCAGGATTTATCTGACTCCAGGAGAAAAAGGAAATCAACCAATCAACTAACTAACTAACCAATCAATCAATCAATCAATAAACATTTATTAAGCAACTACTATGTGCCATGCACTGTTCTAAGCACAGGGGACAAAGAGTCTCTTCTCTGAAGCAGTTTACAATCTAAGCCATTAGGATCAGATTATGACTTTACTGAAGGCTCACATGAGTATTCTCTGGGCTCAAGGGAAATGTGTGCTTCTTGGTATATGTCCTCTTCTGAGGGATTTTTAGAGGAAGCTAAGCACTAATAGCGAGGCTACAAAATGGTTTTCTCTTTTTCCTCAACACTTCCTTCTTCAAATCTTTCTTTGTGTTCTTTTCTTCTCATCACATTTTTTTTTCTTGTGGGATCATATTTTCCGTGTTACCATACTCTCCTTCACCTCTGTTGTTTTGAGGTGGCCATCATTGTCCTTCCCTGCTTTCCTTTATTTCACTTTTTTCTACTGATAAGCTTTTATTCATTTTCACTGAACTCTTCTAAAATATTCTCTAATTCTCCATATTCTGAGTAGATTTATCTAACCTTTTTTTTTTTTTTTTTTACAATTTCCTTCTCTCTTCTCCATCCAGTATACCATCACTCCTTCCTGCAACAAATGTCCAATTTTTCTAAGGTCCCAGCCAGTTCTGTGATTTTATGATATCTAGAGATTTAGTCTTTTGGAACCATGTGTGTGTTAGAACCTATAGTCTCTAGGGAATCTCTGTTCTTAGGAGACATAATGCCACTACTTTGAAGCCAATGACTTACAGAAGGGGTTTGGTCCAAGTGCCTAGAAGTAGGCAGGATCTCCTGGGAAACATCTACCTTACCCATAAATAGGGGAGAAGTAATGAGGGATCACATGGTCTGGTTCCTGTCCTTCCCTCAGAGTCTGATAGTGTATAGAGAAGACATTATTGTTACATAAAAATAGATTGATTTATATAAGTAGATAAAAATTATCATGTGAAAGATGTGAAAAAGAAAAACAATCTAGGTCGAGGATAGCATTAGGTTTAAGAACAGAAGGGTCACTTGAGATCTGTATATAATGAAAGCTCATGTATAAAATGCAGAAAAATAATAGGAAAAGGTATTTTATTGTTATATAAATTTTCCCTGAGCTCAAAAATTAAAATGCCAGTGCTTTCTTTGAATTTGCTTGTCATGTTAAATCTAATGATGAATTACACAGTAGCCAAGCAGCATAATACACATGAGCTTTGAGGAGCCTGTTTGCTCTAGCTCAATGGAAAGATTAACAGCACTGCAGACTCTACTTTAAAACAAATGATGCCTCTTCCCCTTCTCTGCTTTTAATTCTTAAATCATAATTACTAGGTGTAGTTTGGTGGCTTTTTTTTTTTGCTTTTTGGAGGGGGGAAAGTAGGGCAATTGGGGTTAAATGACTTGCTCAAGGTCACACGGCCAGTGCGTGTTAAGTGTCTGAGGCCAAATTTGAACTCAGGTCCTCCTGACTCCAGGGCCGATGCCAGTCACCTAGCCGCCTCATTGGCTTTTCTAATTAAGATCATCTGATGCTTCAGGCAGATGAGGGAGGAATAAAACAATGTTTGGTTGTTGGGCAGGTAACAACAATGTAGTTAGCAATTTCAGACATGGGTAAGGTACACCAGAATAAATAAAGGGCTGTTTTTTTTTTCTGTGATCTTCTTTTGTATATGTGGTATGAATACTTACTATTTGTAATTGATTGATAATTTCTGATTTAGGCATAGTAGATGGATAGAAAAAATTTTTTATTTTCAAATTTATTTTTTTCAATATATTTTCTTTGCCTCTTACCCCAATAAAAAAAAGCAAATTCATAACAAATATATGTAGTCAAAATAAATTCCTGTTTTAGCTATGTTCAAAATAAGATCTTAAGGGGATGCCCATCAATTGAGAAATAACTGAACAAATGATATTTCATGCATTTTATGGAATACTCTTGTGCCATAAGAAATGGTGAAAGGAATGTTTCAGAGAAACCTGGGAAGACTTGTGTGAAGTGAAACAGAGTGATGTGAATAGAACCAAGAGAACACTTTATACGATAACAACAATACTGTGAAGACAAACATCTTTGTAGATATAAAAAAGTCTTGTCTATACAGTGACCAATCATGATTCCAAAGGATCAATGATCAGGCATAGTACCCACCTCCTGACATAGTGATAGTGGATATAATTTTGAATATATAAATATGTAAAATATTATGTTTGATATAAATACATCTCTCAACTTATCTTTCAACTGAAGTAAACTTCTATAGTGTAATCCTGCCAGCTGAGTAGGTAATATGGTTTTGTTCCTGGCTCAAGTCAGATACATTTAATATCTATATTTTAAATTTTTCAGAACAAAGAGAGGATAGTTGAATGGGTCAAAAAACAGTGGTGAAGATAGCATAGTGATATATCTGAGTGCTTCTCTTATTAAGGCCTGTTTTAAATTTTGTATTCTATGCATACACATACCCATATGTATATGTAGATATACGATATACACACATATATAGGAATACTTATATGTGTATTTATTTACACCTATAACTCTTGATGTCTTTCCAACATAGAGAATTGCATACCAATGGGTGAAGTTCTGCTAGCAGGAACAAAATCCTTTGGCATGGCATTATCTATGGAAAGAAAAAAACAGTGACATTTTCAATTATGTAAAACTTTTCCATATTAGTCATTTTGTAGAAGAAAACTCAAGCAGAAAAAGAAAGGAAGAAAAAAATGGAAAAATAGCATGCTTCAGTCTTGTATTTAGATGCCATCAATTCTTTCACTGGAGGTGGATAGCATTTTTCATCATTGAATCCTCTGGGATTAAAGGGACTGTCTTTTAAAAATAAGTTTTCATTGAGATCTTTTGTTGCAACCCAGGTTCTGATTCCAAATGCAGTGTCCTTTCCTTTGCCCCAAGTTTAGAGCATGGCAAGTGAATAGAGTGCTGGATTTGGAGTCAGGAAGACCTGGGTTTAAATCTTCCCTCAGAGGCTTCCTAAATCTGTGACTTTGGGAAAGTTGCTTAATCACTTTTGGTCTCAGTTCTTTTGCAAAAAGAGGGAGTTAGGCTGAATGTTCTCTAAGGTCCCTTGTTCTAAATCCATGATCCAATGACCTCCAATCCATGACTTCTCCTCCCTGCCTATACAAATCCTCTCAAATTCTTCTCATGTCTCCAAAGTTCAGCCCAACAATATGCTTCTAAAAGAAGCTAATTAACTTAAAGATCACTCAGGAATTTGAGTATCTTGGTTCCTTCCTTTCCTCTAGCCTAAGAGCCACTCTGACTAATTCTGATATATTTTTTCCTTCTGTACCATTTATAGAGTCACAGGACAATAGGACTGGACTTTGGAGCTATTAGAATTCAACCCTTTCATGTTTTATTGATTTATTCTTGGTGAGGATTACCTCCTTGGTGGTATCTTTTTGCTAATTTCTTCTATTGATCCTTTGCTTCATTTATCTTTGGCTCCTCTTATTCCCGAGCTGCTTGAAGAAGTTCTTAACCTTTTTTTGTGTGTGTGTCTTGGACCCTTTTGGCTATTTGGTGAAGTATATGGATCCTATTTTAGAATAATACTTTTAATTATATACAACAAAAGACATCGGATTACAAGAGGAGCAAATTATGTTGAAATCTATTTATCAAAATGTCAGAAAACAATTAAATAATTCCCAGATTAAAAAAAGCCCTTTAGGGACTTGGGCTTTTATGTGAATGGAAGTTCCATTTATTTTACTAAAGAACAAAATGAAGTAGAGTAACCTCTGACAGTAAACAACATAAAATAATATCCAGTTTAGTGTGGTACTCAGTTTTTTTTTTTTTTGAGAAAGGGACTTATGAACTTAAATTGTGCTAATTTGAAGGGTTTTCTTTTGGTAGGCTATCAAAATAAATAGAAATAGAATGAAATTCATGTTTTTGTTACACAATTAAACTTCTTTGTTAGCAGGATGCTATTTTTTAAAATAGTAAAGCAGGGGTAAGAGAGTGAAAGGAAATATTTAACATGTTAACATGGAGCTTAAGTCAACCTTATTACTTCCTCAAAGGAGCTTCAGCATGCTAAAGTACTCTCTTGTAGCACTTCAGGGACACTATGAACATTTTCCAGTGTTCTGCTCAAGTTTCTCTAATTGCTAATGAACCCTACCAGGAAGAATCCACTAAAAAAGTCTAGATACTTTTCAAGAGATTACAAGTGAATATACAGGAGAAGACAGAGATAAAATAAATAGGAAAGGGTCCTTCCATATGTACAAACAGATTTATAGCAACTCTTTTTGTTATGAGAGAAAAGCAACAGCAAAATTTGAAATGAAAGGGATGGCCATCATTTCAGGAATGGATGAATATTTTTTTTTTACCCAAATTTTAATCTCTCTTTATTTTCCATGATTAACCATGGGGGAAAATGTAAGCAACATAAATATATCGTACAAGCACATTATTCCTCACATTCAGATTGGGGAAAGCAAGAGGTATATCTTTTCTTTCTTATATAGCACTGAAGTTAAAACTGATAGAGATATATAACATGGTTTCCTGGAGATCTGATCTGTTTAATTAGTACTATATATATATGTACTGTGAATGTGTGAATATCAGCAAAGATAACCACAATCAACCATGGTTGATTTTATTTTCCTTGCTTCTTAAAATAGTATGATACCCAGGGTCAAAGGGTGAAACTCAGATGTATGATTTGTCCCAACTCAATTTTTAACCATTTGAGTCATGGTTACATTAAGTGGCCCCACTGTGATATATTAAGTCACTGGATAAACATCTAGGCCAATGTCTTTGTGTAACACCAGTGCAATATTCACAACACCGACAGTGACTATGAATATGCTGGCCTAGTTCTTAAGTGCAAAATATAACAGACTTTGCATATAGAAGACAGAAGCAAAACATTTATTCAGACACCGGAAAGCCAAATCTCAACACCAGCAAGTCAAATTCATCATAGTAACAAAGAAGTTAATACACCATAGCTCAGTAGGGAGCCACACCATCCTTTAGCCTTCCCACAAACACTCATAAGACTAGCTGTCTCCATGGGTGCATCCTTTTCTCTTTCCAGCTCTAACTGCTCTTACTCCCAACTTCCTGTGGGCTCTGCTCCACCCTTCAGCAAACTGATCCCACCACAGGCTCCCTGTGTTTACATTCAGCCTATTAGGGGGCAGGGAAGATCTTCAAATTCCCATTCCCATTACACCTTAGAACATGCCCTGATCACAGATTTGGATGTTCTTGGGTCCTACTTTGTGATATTTGAATGGAGTATGAAAGAATACTATTGTACTGTAAGAAACAAGGAAATAGATGACTTCAAAGAGAGATGAAAGTACTTCTTTGAATTGATGCAATATGGACTAAGCACAACCAAAATAATAAGAAAAAATTACAAGAATTAATAATTTTGAAAACTTTTATCAACCGATGAAGAATGAAATACACAAAAACAGGAGAACAATTTACATAATAACAACATGTAAAGACAAACAGCTTTGAAAATTGCAAGAAATATGATCAATACAGTGACCATCAATGATTCCAGAGGGCCAGTGATAAAATATTCTATTTCCTGACAGGTGATAGAATTAGAATATAGAATAAGACATATATAATTTTTATATACATCCAAAGAGAGAATTTACATTGCCTTGCTATAGAAATTTATTACAAAGAATTTGTTTTTTCTTTCTCTTTTTTTTTTTCAATGGGGTGGGTCGATTGGTGCAAGATAAAATAGTTTTCTGTTAGTCAAAATATCAATTTAAAAGTTTGAGAAGGTAGTATGCTATAGATATAGAATGTATGCACTTTCAGAAGAGGTTTCTCTATTGTTAATTTTGCTTAATTTAAAAAATTTGTTACAGGAGATTTGCATGTAATAAAAGTAATCTGAAAATGCATGTAAAATAAAAATAAAATATCAATAAACTTTATTTAAAAAATTTTTTTTAAGCAATTGGGGTTAAGTAACTTGCTCAAGGTTACACGGCCAGTTATTTCTGGGTGTGGTGCTGAGTGTCTGAGCCTGGGATTCGATCTCCAGGTCATCCCAACACTGGAGCTGGTGCTCTTACTCGCTGTGCTACCTGGCTACCCTGAATAAACTTTAAATAAAAAGGAAGACAAGTCAATGGGAAGAGGGGCTTGAAGTACTGTACTTTGAAGTTGTTTGAAATTAAGTATCACTTCACTTTGTTTTTTGTCTGTCAGGGACTTTAGCATAGGTTAGCATAGGCTTCACAAACAAGCAATTATGTGATCTTTGAAATAGCCTTCAGTTTGTCTATATGGCTGTATTAAGCCCTTGGGCACCACAAGTTACACTTTTTTATGAAAGCTAAAAATCTAGGAGCAATTAAAATAGTGTTTAAAAAGGACAGGATTTTACATCTAGCACATTATTGAAGAAAACATCCAAGAGGGTCTGGAAAGTAATCTATGAGGGAAAAGGGAATTAGGCAGTATTGTTTTCATCCTTCCTTCCTTCCTGGCACAGTTGTAGGCACCGGGAATACAAAGACAAAAAAAAAAAAAGAAACCGTCCTTGCCCTCGAGGACATACTGTTTTTCAGGAGAGAAGCAACTCTCACAAAGGAAAATAAATATTATATATAAATAATCTTTAAGGCCTGTGCTGCTATGTTGGTTGAATCAATCTATCTATTGGTCTATGTTAGTCTCTTGAATAAGAAATGGGTTGTTCATACTGTAAGAAAAGGTTAAGTTTCTTTATTCTTCCTTATTCTTAAAGGACATTATCATTGATAATAATAATAATAATGATAACAATAGTTTGAAACATCCCTCTTGTTGGCAGCACACATTATAGTTTCACCATTTATAGTCTATTATTTCTGTCACTTTTGATCATAAGTGGATTGAATTTTCTTAGTAATAAATCATTATGAAGTAATTAATCAGAATCTCATGGATAAGACAATTACCTCTTAGAATTTACCACAATTCACTTCCATCAGCCAATACTTATAGACAGGCTTTAATTTCCTTATAATATTAGAACATATCAGACAATATTGAAGGATTTTATTGTGCCTTTTTGAGCTCAGCAACATTTATTAAAGTTCTCTGCCTTTATTCTTTCTCCGAACATTTATCTAACTTGTGTCATGAGCTACAGTGGGGACACATCATCCAAACACAATAAAGAGAATTGTTGTCAAAGTGAATAGTCATTTCAGACTTATAGCATAGAAAGAATAACTTCCTACACAGGAAAATTAAAAAAAAAAGCTCTGGGCATTGACAGTAAAGATAGAGAAATTCTGCTTCTTGATTTGAACTTCTTGATAACAAACACCAAGATTAAAATATAATTCAAAGGTGATACATGTTTAAAATGAAAAAATAAGTAATGACCAAGCATAATTTTAAATGACATGGTCAGAAATATACTTTAGGAAGACCACTTTGGTGGCTGAATGGAGGATGAACTGGAGTTGGGATGGATGGATGGGGAAACTTGCAGCAGAGAGACCAAAAATATTAATAAGGGCCTTCACTAGAGTGGTTGGCAGTATAAGAGGAAAAAGGTGGATATAGATGAGAGAAGTTGTGAAGGTAAAATCAGCAAGAGAATGGTGGTGGTCAGAGAGAATAAGATTTGAGTATGACATGCATCGTAAGCATGTAAGATAAAGTTGAACTGATTAAGTAAAATTGATTCAATTCAATGTTTAAGAATTCTCAATTTCCTTTGTTTACTCTTAATCTATTTCTCCCATGCCCTCCAGTCTCTCTGTACCTAAATACTACCATAGGTCATTACTACTATTCTATGAAGAGATAAAAGAAATTCAGAGTTCTTGA
This sequence comes from Petaurus breviceps papuanus, assembly GCF_028583685.1. Lineage (NCBI taxonomy): Eukaryota > Metazoa > Chordata > Mammalia > Diprotodontia > Petauridae > Petaurus > Petaurus breviceps. Next base: position 4,783,528 of record NW_027187295.1, on the reverse strand, counting down.
ATGTTAAATTGGACCATTTGCAGGTGACTGCAAAATTAAGGGTGTGTCCATTTCTATGGGTAGCAGAGGTGGTGTGAAGGAATAGGTCATGGGAACTGAGTAAATTGTAGAACTGGAAAATGAAGGTATTTAAAGGTACATGGGTATATGTCCTTAATTGCCCTAGAGATGGGGTGGGGAGCCTGTGAACTTGAGGCCACAAGTAGCCCTCTAGGTCCTCAAATGCAGCCATTTGACAATCCAAACTTCATAGAACAAATTCCCTTAATAAAAGTATTTGTTCCATAAAACTTGGACTCAATCAAAAGACCACACCCAAGGACCTAGAAGGCCACTTGTGGCCTTGAGGCTGCAGGTTCCCTGTCCCTGCCCTAGAATGAGGGGAAGATTTAAAGTAGAGAGAATACTGAATCAGATGTAACATTAATTGAGATCCAAGGATAATGTCCTGGGCATCAGTATATAATAGCTACCAGAATATAGACTGGGTGATAAATTTGGTTTGAGTGAACCTCAGAGGGGGAGAGATTGCTTTAGTGATGGCACTGAAGAGAGAATCTGAAAATAGCTATGGGAAACAAGGAGTATTCTGATTCCTCCTCCACAACAATTATGAGTAAATATAAAAATGGCCAGTAGTGGAAAGAGGTATCAGGAATCTAGTGTTTTCAGTAGGGAACCTTCATCTCTTTCAGTACCAGAAGATGGAAGGGAGGATCTGCTGTCAGAGGAAGGAGCAGAATAATAGAGCAGAAAGAGAGCAGATCAGAAGTGGGACATTGAGGGCATAGGATTGATAGGAATGGGAATGAGGAAGCAGGTAGGGAGGAGGATTTATCCTACAGGAAGTGGATTCTAATATCACACGGATAAAGTCAGTAGGATGGAGTGAAAATATACTAACCCTTGCTAATCATTGGGGTAGATACAAAACTTATAGGGTATTGCCCTTATTCTTATGAACCTTACAATCTAATAGGCAAAAAAACCAAATAAACACATGAGAGAAAAATAGAACTACTGAACTGTTATTTTGCTTTTGTCTTCTCTATCAAGGAGAATTTTCTTCAGAAGCAAAATAAAATATAGTACAAACATAGCTAAGATTATTGAAGTTACCAAGATAGGGGATAAGCTAGAAAGAGAATACATAGACTTATTAAATGAGTTTAAATCTCCTGGATTTGTCAATCCAGATGTATGACATATCATAGAATTGAAATAACATTTAGTTGAGATCAGTGAACAATTTTTAGGAATTTGTGATTAATTTTGGAGAATGGGAAAGGGACTAGAAGAATTGTACAAAAGCAAGAGATGTATTTTGATTTTTTAATATGGAAAAAAAGAATTAAAGACAGATAAGCTTTTCTATGATACTGAAAACATTTATAAAATGAATTATTTAACATTATTTATCTGTGAGAACTCCCCTGAAGTCTTGGCCTGATGCCTGACTTTGTGATGGTGGCTCTGAGTTCTTGAAGGCTATCCCAGTGGAACAAAAGCTCTTACAACTTATATCAAGTTATAAAAACTTCCAACACAAGCTTAAAGATGAGGTATAAGGAGAGTGTTTTCATGGGGTTGATCACAGGATAATACTTTTTTTTTCTTTCCAGTCACAGCAATGCAGAAAACCATCTATTTTGAGGCAGCTAGGTGGCTCTGGAGATGAGTGCTGATAAATGGATGACTTAAATATTTTTGATATGTATTTCAGCAAAGCATTTGAAAAAAATGTATCTCATTATCATTGCTGAGAAGGGAAATGTGAAGTGTATGATGAATTCAAATATTGCTGCTACCATTTAGTAGGTATATGATGCTAGGTAGTATACTTGACCTTTCTGGCTCTTAGTTTTTTCTTTATAAAATGAGGGGGTTGAATTGTTATCCTTTAACAACCCTTATAGTTCTAAATCTGTGATCCTATGAGCCTCTGATAGCATAATTAGATGGATTCGTAGCTAGTCAAATAGTAGTATATCAGATTATTCTTTAATAAGTTGAGTAAACGTGAGACATATAGACATAAAGGAAAATTATTGCTTTCTGGAGATGATTTGATGGTTTACTTAGAGAACCCTAGACAGTCAATTTTAAAAATTAATTGAAACAATATCTTCAGCAAAATTGTAACATATAAAATAAAACTGCATAAATCATCATTCTTTGTTTTTCTTTATCGGAAGTGTTTATATCTTGGTATAAGTTGTAAGAACTTTTGTTCCACTGGGATATCCTTCAAGAACTCAGAGCCACCATCATAAAATCTTTACTTGATACTTTACTTGGGGGAAGGTATTTAGTGGCATGTGACTGACCTCTGTATTCAGTCCTATCTTTTCATATCTACATCAATTATTTGTATGAAGATGATTAGATTTGTGGATAACATAAAGTTTGGGGGAATAATGAGTGTCTTGGGTGACTGAATCAGGATACAAAAATATCTTTACAAGTTGAAACAATGGACACAACCTACTGTCCATGATATATAGGAGACTATGAATGATCTTGGAAGCTACACAGGACCCTCAAAACATTCTGGGAATCTGGGCTACCCTCGAAGGTCTTTGTATGATGGAGGGAAAAGGCATATAGAACCAAAGAATATGAGCTGGAAAGTGTCCCAGAAATCACCTAGTTTAAAATCCTCATTTTATAGGTAAGAAAACTAGAGTCTAGAGCAGTGAATTAATTTGCCAAAGGTTCCACAGATTTTATAGTATCTTTGGCGAAGGCCATCCTTAGAAAACCCATGAAATAGTTGAATTTTCTTGAAGATCCTCTTATCCTTCCAGTTGATTAATGACCTCATGTTCTCTACCATTATAAAAATCTGCTCTCAGGTAAGAATCTAAAGAATTAATCACTGTAAGGTGTAAATGATATATTTGTCTTAATATCCTATTTCCCTCAGAATTAAGAGGTAATACTACCAGCTGCAAAATGAGAAGTCAAAGGAATAAACCTTTTACTGTGAAATTACAAGCATTAGATAGCCATATAGAAGAGCTAAATTTTGGGATGATTAGTGGTTTTCCTTAAAATCATACCATATAGGTTCTTTTTTAAATTAACTTTTTTTTTCAATTAATAAGAATCATTTTTTTCTCCCCTCCATCACCATTTCCCTTCTAACAAATATGCATCATCAAGCAAAACTAATTCTTAATTTTGGAAGTAATTTTGACTGTTTCTAAAATATATATGCCTCAATTTTGACCCTCCTTCCATCACCTTTCTGTCAGGAGGTTGGTAACAAGTTTCATAATATGTCTTCTAGAACTGTGTTTGGTCATTTTGTGGATCAGAGAGTTCTTGTCTTTCAAAGTTGTTTGTCTTCACAATTTTATTGTTTAAATAGTGTAATAGTAATGGAATTTAAAGATCCCCTGTATTGGCTTGGTTGAGTGTTAAAACCCAGAGCTTGTGAATCCCACTTGTGGGATGGACTTGTTGATGTGAAGAGAAAGGGCTGAACTGGGAGGAGCTGGTGGCATGGATTTAGAGAGACACAAGCAGAGAGAGAGGCAGAAGAATTTTTTTTGGAAGCAGCATTGAGGAGGCAGAGAGAGACAGAGAGGATTGCTGAGGGCCAGTTTGAACTGCCCAAGACTTTTGAGAGCTGCCACCCAGAGCTACCAAGGACTGAGAAGACATGGCTGTGATGCTGGTACTTTGTCTGTCTGTTTTGATGTTTTACCAGATTCGTCCACTGGTGAAGGACAGTCCTGTTGTTGCAGAGGTTCTGGAACTTTGCTGTTGGTTCAGAAGCCCTGAAGAAGGATTTTCTTGTTGTATGTTTACAGAAATCCTGGAAGAGGGTTTTGCTAATGTTTTCAAGGGGTCCTAGGACTGTTCTGCAGACAGAGAATGAATTAATGAGGACACTGGCAATGTATCTTGTGGCCTTGCTAAGCTTTGTCTTCCCAGGAACAAAGATTGCTGAGAACTTGCCTCAGGTCAAGATGAAGAAAAGACCTCTCTTTGGGTATTAAATGCTGTGCTTAAGTTTCTTGTAACTCTGGGGTAGATGGCCTATTCAGTTGTGATCCAGGGGTGGAAAACTTTTGACTTTTTTGTGCTCTGTGACTGACCAAATGAATGTACTTTGCTTATGATTGGAAACTAATCTCCATTTGAGAAGAGGGTCTTAGGGATTGACTAAATGAATGTACTGCCTAAGTGTGGAGTATTACTTAGAAGAGGGACTTTGTGATTGACTAAATGAATGTAATGTCCAGGGGTGGAGTAATACTTGGAAATTATTGAATTACACTTGGTGAATGCTGTATTTTGAATTATGCTATATTCTGATTTTCTCTGTTCTTAATTTGTCACTGAATAAAATGGACAGCAGCTTTGCTGGTATTTTGAACCTTGGGAAATTGCCTTTGCTTGGCATTACAAATAGTTATTCTGTTTCAAACTACTTTACTCTCTCTCAGTTTATACGAGTCTTTACAGGTTTCTCTGAAATTGCTCCTTCATAATTTATAATAGCACAATAGTAATTCATTGCTAAATTCATATTTTCATTTGACACAATATCAGTATACCATAATTTGTTCACCTGATCTCCTATTGATGGACATCACCTAAGATTCTAGTTCTTTGCTGTCACAAAAAAAGCTGCTATAAATATTTTTTATATATGGGTCATTTTCCTCTTTCTTTGATCTCTTTAGTTATGTGCCTTTTGGTGATATTTTTAGATCAAAGAATATACCCACTAATATATTTTGGTCCATAGTGCCTGGAGATCAGTTTATAGCTTTAACAGTGCATTTCCCATTGCTCTTCCAATGTTTGTTGGACACAACCTACTATCCATGAAGGTAGAACTTCAAAGTTGCTTTAATTTTCATTCCTCTAATTCTTACTGATATTTCATCTGGTTATATTGATAGCATGAATTTCTTCCACTAAAACTTATCTGTTTATTCCCTTTGAATATTAATCATTTGAGGAATAGCTCTTATTCCTATAAATTTAAATCAATTCCTTATATGTAGGAAATGAGACTGTTATCAGAGAAAGTTGTAGTAAATATTTTTTTGCTGTTACCTGCTTTTCTTCTAATTTTAGTTACATTTGTTTTGTTAATGTGAAAACTTTTAAACTCTGTACAATTAAACCTGTTCATTTAATCTTCTGCAATTCTTTCTTTTATTTGGTCATGAATTCTGCCACAAATTGTATATCTGAAAGGTTATGTCTTCCTGGCTCTTTAAATAAATTTATCATGTTACTAAGTCCTATATTGGCAGCTAGCTTGTACCCGTGGCTAGAACACTGGACTTGGAATCAAGAAGACTCATTTTCATGAATTCAAATCTGGCTTCAGACACTTACTATCTATGTGATCCAGGGCAAGCCAATTAACCTTGCTTGCCTCAGTTTCTCATCTGTAAAATGAATTAGAGAAGAAAATGGTGAACCACTCTAGTATCTGCTAAGAAAACCCCAAATGGGGTCATAAGAATTGGTCACAATTGAAAAATCACTTAACAAAAAAGTTATGTATCTGTGTGGTATTTATCTTGGCATATGGTGAGATGATGGTTTATAGCTAATTTTTGCCAACCTTATTTCTGATGAATAATTATATTTTACCCCAATAGCTATGGTCATTGGGTTTATCAAATATTAGATTACTGTATTTGTTTGCTTCTGTATATTATTTACCTGTGGATCTCTCTATTTCTTAACTAGGACCAAATTGTTTTTATGATTACTGCTTTGCATAGTTTAAAATCTGATACTGCTAGGCCCTTTTCCATCTCACTGTTTTTGTTATTGTTATCTTTGATTTAAAAACAAATTATCATCCTCAATTAAACATCATCAAATAATTCCTTCGTAGTTTTATTGGCATAACACTGAATAAGCAAATAAATTTAGGTAGTATTGTGATTTTTTATTCCATTGGCCCTGCCTACCAAGGAGTAATTATTTAGATTTGTTTTCATAAAGAGTGTTTTGTAGTTGTATTCATATGGCTGTTTTTCTTGGGAGGCAGACTCTCAATTATTTTATATATTCTATAGTTATTTTAATAATGATTCTCTTTCAATTTCTTCCTGCTGTATTTTTATGCATACAGAAATGTTGATGATTTATGCAATTTTATTTTATATGTTACAACTTTGCTGAAGATTTTTTTCAATTAATTTTTAAAATTGACTGTCTAGCATTCTCTAAGCCATCAAATCATCTCCAGAAAGCAATAATTTTCCTTTTTGTTTATATTCATTCCCTCAATTCTTTTTTCTTGTCTTATTGTGATAGCTAGCATTTATATCACTATGTCAAATGGTAGTACTGATAGTAGACATCCTTGATTTACTAAATAAAATTAAAATAAATGAAAAAAGTAAAAATAAACAGAATTAAAAAATTAAAATGAATAAAAAATAAGATAATAATAAATAAAACAAAACAAAAAATTAATAAAAAAATAAATAAAAGTAAGCAAAAAATAAACAAAAACTAAAGCTAAATAAAACTAAAATAAAAATTAAACAAAAAAATTAAAAAAGAAATAAAAATTAAAAATAAATTTAACATTAGAAACAAACAAAAATAAAATAAATGAAAAATAACCAAAAACTGAAAAATAAATACCAAATAAAAATAAAAATAAAAAAAACCTCTTCCTTTCTTGAATTTGACTGGATGGCCTTGGAGGCCATTTCTAGACCTATGAAGGGTAACGGGGGTCTGTGGGGAGAAACTAGAGTTAGAATCAGGAAGAACTGAGTTCAATGCTACCTCAAACATTTAGTAACTGTGTAACTCTGGTCAAATCACTTTAATCTCTCTCTGTCTCAGTTTCCTTATTTGTAAAAAGAGTGAGTGGAGCTAAAGTGACTTGTCCAAAAAAATCATAGAAGCTAGGATTAGACCCTAACTCATTTCTTCTAACTCCAGATTCACTGCCTTTTCCCACAGTACCACACAGCAAACCTGTTTCTATCTTCTGCTAACAAACCCCTCCCAACTTAACCTGGATGATGTTATCTAGCTCAGTTGTATTCTACCTTGCTCTGAAGCTTTTTGTTGTATTCTTGGAGTCACAGAGAAAGGTAGAATGATGCAAGGGAAAGTACATCGATGCTGATGAACACTGGTGGATTTGTGTTCACATATCACCTGTGACACCTATCACCTGTATAGCCTTGGACAATTAATGTAATAGTAATTATGATAATTTCACTTTACATTTACATAGCACTTTAAGGTTTCCAAAGTACTTTATTATCTCATTTTAACCTCACAACCATCCTGGGAACTAGGTGCTATGATTACCCCTATTTTACAGAAGAGGAAACTGTGATAGACAAAAGACAAGTGACTTGCCTAGCAACATATAAATACTAAGTGTCTGAGGCCAGGTTCTTCCTTATTTCAGTTCCAACACTTATAAAGCCACTCATGAGTAGCTTCTCAGAGGATTGCTACAGTGAACAGCTTTTAAGGTTCTGATTACGTAGTATGGTGAACTGTCTATTTATTCAATAACAAATCAGAGCAAAACATTCACAGAGAGTTAAGGCACAGCATTCACAAAGTTACAATTTATCACAGAAAATCAAAATATAGCACTCACCATGTCACAACTCAACAACTTATCACTAAAATGGCCACATAGTTTTCACCAAAGTTGTCACAATAGTTTTCAACAAAGTACAATCATTTAGTAAGTCAATCATTTTGTAACTCAATCATTCAATCATCCTTAAGGGACACAAAGTACAAGAGTCAAAGTACTCCACCCTTGGATAGTGCATTCATTTAGTCAATCACAGAATCCTTAATTCAATCACAAAGTACAATAGTTAAAATCCCCCACCCATGGGGGGGCAATTAAGTTACAACTTTAACAGTCACTTTAATCAATCAGACATATATCATTTACCTAGTTCAGGGGAAAAAGTCATCACCCTGAACTTCAGAGAATACAAACAGAAGTTACCACAGAAAATAACACAATTTAGCAGACAGGACTTCCAGCTGTCTGACCAATGACATCCATACCTAGTTAGTTACCATAGAGGAAAGCACCAACATCTGGGTTTTCAAAGCCAGGGGGCTCAATGGCTGCTCAGAGTCTCAGAGCTGCTAGAGTCTCATCTAGCCAAATCACACAACTCTTCCCAAAGTGAGTCCCAAACCAAAACCTCACATCAGGGTCAATCACTACTCAATATTCATGGAGAGGTCTTTTCATCTTGACTTGGGGCAGCCTTTCAGCTTTCATGGTTTCCCTTCTATGGTCCCAGCTTCCACCTGAATCCACCAAACTGTCACCTGGGTTCAAAAGCAGACAGCTCCCAGCTCCTTGTCTAGCTCTCCATGCAGTTCCTGCTCCACATTGGAGCTTACAGTGTCCAGTCCATCTCAAATCCTTCACAATCTCTGTTCCTGGGAAGACAAGACTTAATAAAGCCACAAGAACATTCAAACACATTAACAAAACCACAACATTTGTACAGGATACTGACACCATAGTCATGCTTCCTCAGTTTTGTGCAGCTTCTACTGGCCCTCAGAAAACCTTAGCAGCCTCAGGAGCTTTAGCTGGCCCTCAGAAGTCTTCAGCAGCTTAATTCTCAAAATCAAAATCACTTTCTCACATTCTCAAAATCAAAATCACTTTCTCTCATTCTCAAAATCAAAATCACTTTCTCAATGGAAGTTTCAGTCCAGTAGCAGCAGCCCAGCCTTCAGGTACTCATCCCAAGAAGTTCTAACTGTCCAGCTTGTGCTCTTCCTTTAATATGGTATAGCTCCTCCCTGTTCAGCCCCTTCCTGTTACCTCAGCAACAGGGGTTCATACCTTCTGTTTCTTTAACAGAGGCTTAATTTGAAACTAGGTGCTAAGTACCTGTCAATTTAACAATACAAAGGGATCTTCAAGTTTCATTACCATTACAACACTCCATCCATTGTCCCATGTCCCTAAGCCTCATCTTTATCTATAAAATGGGAAGGTTGGGCTAGATGGCTTTTAAGGTCTCTTCTATGTCTAATTCCATGTTTTTAGGAAGGATATGGATAAGATGGAGAGTATTCAGAGGAGGATGATCAATGTGGTAAAAGATGATAGGATTATCGACTTAGAGTGGTCAAAGGATCCCAGAGGGTCATCTATTCCCATGATATCTTTATATAGATAAAGAAACTGGGTTCTGGAGAGGTGATGGACTTGCCTTAGGTTATATGGGTAGGCTTTGAGGCCATATCATATCAGGATCAGGTTTCAGGAACTTGGAATATTTAGCCAGAAGCAGATAAGATTTAAAGAGGGTTTAATAGATGTCTTTGAAGTATTAAAAAGCTATGGGTGGTGAGAAAGAAGGTTTAGATTTATTCTGCTTCGTCCAAGAGTGCAGAACTGTGGGTAGAAGTAAAACATGCAGAGATTTAGGCTCAACATAGGAAAAAAATCCAAAATGTTTCCGAACAGCCATCCAAAATTGGAGTGAGTTACTATGTGAGGTAGTGAGTTTTTCCTCAACGGAGGACTATGAACAATGTCTAGATGAACATGTGTCAAGCCTGTTATAGAGGGGATTTTTGTTCAAGTTCAGGTTGAATTACATGGAATTTGTATAAATCAGATCATACCTTAAGTGCATGGGGAGATCCAGCCATTTTCAGGAGCCCTGAAATGAATCCTTATGTCAAATAAAGTCCTGGTTTCCAGGAGAAGATTGTACATAGTAACACTGTGCAATGAACAACTATGATTGACAGTGATCCAAGACAATTCAGAAAGATAGAAAGTACTGTCCATATTCAGAGAAAGAACTGATGGAGTCTGAATGCATATTGAAGCATACAATTTTCACTTTCTTATGTGTTTTTTTTTCCATTTTTGTTCTGTTTTTTTTTTTCACAATGTGACTAATGTGGAAATATGTTTTACATGATTGCACACATATAACCTATATCAGATTACTTGCCATCTGGGGGAGGAAGGAGGAGAAGGAGAGAGAGAAAAATTTGGAACTCAAAATCCTCTAAAAATGCATTCTGAAAATTATCTTTACATGTAATTGTAAAAATAAAATATTATTAAGTAAAAAAAGAAAGTCCTGGTTTTATGAGCTGAGGGATGGGCTTGGGGAGAAGGGATCTACCTTATGTGATCATGGGCAGGTTACTTCATTCTCCCAGTAGTAAAATGAGAAAGTGAATGCTGAGCTGGATCTCAAGTCAAGAAGACTTGGGTTCAAATTCTGCCTCTGATTGATCCCCTGGCTTCCTTCAAATTCCAGCTGAACTTCTGCAGTAAACCTTTCCTAATATTCCTTAATTCTAGTACCTTCCCTCAGCGGATTAGGCCCAATACATCTTGTTTGTACATAGTTTTACATAGATGGTACAGTGGATAGAGCACTGGGCCTCGAATTAGGAAGACCTGAATTCAAATCTGGCCTCAGACACTAGCTATGTAACCCTGGGCAAGTCACTTAACCCTGTTGGTCTCAGTTTCTTCTTCTTCTTCTTCTTTTATTTATTTATTTTTTAATTTAGCTGATTGCAGGAACTTGGGATTTTTAGCCAGAAGCAGATAAGATTTAGAGAGGGCTTAATAGCTGTCTTTGAAGTATTTAAAGGGCTATAGGTTATGGTTCCTCTTCTTTTTTTAAAAAAAATTTAACAGTATTTTATTTTTTCCCCAGTTACATGTCAAGAAAATTTTTTAGCATTCATTTTTTACAAGACTTTGAGCTCTGAATTTTTCTCACTCCCTCTGTCCCCTCCCCTCTTCTGAAAATGGTATGCAGTTTGATATGGTTTATACATATGCTATCACATAAAAATATTTCCATATTAGTCACAGTTGCAAAAGAAGAAATATATCAAAAGAAAAAAAAAGCTATGAGAAAGAATAAAGTAAGTGAAAAAATATGCTTTGACCTGCATTCAGATTTTATCAGTTATTTATCTGGATATGGATATTATTTTCCTTTGTGAGTCCTTTGTACTTGTCTTGTTGGATCATTGTGTTGCTGAGAAGAGCTGAGTCATTCATAGTTGATTATCACACAATGTTGCTAATACTGTGTACAATGTTTTACTGGTTATGCTGATTTTACTTTGTATCAGTTTGTACAACTCTTTCCAGATTTTTCTGAAATCTGCCTGTCCATCATTTCTTATAGCACAATAGTATCCCATTACATTTGTATACCACAGTTTGTTCAGCCATTTCCCATTGATGGGCATCCCCTTAGTTTCCAATATTTTGCTACCAGAAAAGGGCTACTATAAATATTTTTGCATGTGTAGGTGATTTCCCCTTTCTATCATCTCTTTGAGATACAGACTTAATAGTGGTTTTGTTGGATCAAAGGTATGCAGTTTGATTGCCCAGGTATGCAATTTGATTGCCCTTTGGGCATAGTTCCAAATTGCTCTTCAGAATGGTGGATCAGTTCCTAACTCCACCAACAGTGCATCAGTGCCTCAATTTTCCCACATCCTTTCCAAAATTTGTCATTTTCCTTTTTTGTCACATTAACTAGTCTGATAGGTGTGAGGTGGTATCTCAGTTGTTTTAATTTGCATTTCTCTAATAAAAAAATATTTAGAACACATCTTTCTTTAGATTTGATTTCTTTATCTGAAAACTGACTGTTTATATCCTTTGACCATTTATCAGTTGGGGAATGGTTTGTATTCTTATAAATTTGACTTAGTTCTCTATATATTTGAGAATTGAGGCTTTTATTAGAGATACTTGCTGTGAAGATTGTTTCATAACTTTCTGCGTTCCTTCTAATCTTGGTTATGTTGGTTTTGTTTGTACAAAAGCCTTTTAATTTAATACATTCAAAATTATTTCTTTTATGTTTTGTACTGCTCTCTATCTCTTTTTTGGTCATGAATTCTTCCCCTCGCCATAGATCTGACTGGTAGATATTCCTTGCTCTTTTACTTTGCTGATGGTGTCACCCTTTACATCTAAATCATGCACCAATTTAGACTTACCTTGCTACCCAGTATGAGATGTTGATCTATATCTAGTTTGTGTCCTATTGTTTTCTTGTTTTCCCAGCAGTTTTTGTCAAATAATGAGTTCTTATCCCAAAAGCTGGGGTCTTTGGGTTTCTCAAACACTAGGTTACTATGGTCATTGACTACTATATCTTGTGTATCTAATCTATTCCACCAATCAATCACTCTGTTTCTTAGCCAGTACCAGATAGTTTTGATGATTGCTGCTTTATAACATAGTACCGTGTTTCCCCCGATAATAAGACACTGTCTTATTAATTTTTTGGAAAGAAAAACACCAGAGGGCTTATTTTCAGCGGAGGGCTTATGTTGTCCTGCCTCAGCTCTCCTCCGCGGCACTGCTCTCAATGGCGCCAGCAAGCAAATCACTGGGGAAGAACAGGATGATGCGCTCACTGCTGAAGCTCTGATTGGATGCAGCTTGGAGCGCGGTGTGCGTTTCACCGGGGGGGGGGGGACGGGGACGGTGCATACAGAGGGTACCGTAATGTAGCGTGTAGTGCAGGGGATCACCTTCACTACAGTAGCAATCTCAATAGGGCTTATTTTTTGGGGAGGGCTTATTTTAGAGGAATCTTACACAGTAAGGGGAGGGCTTATTTTCAGGATAGGTCTTATTATCAGGGAAACACGGTATGAGATTTCCCTTTCCTTTGTATTTTTCCCCATTAATTTCCTTGATATTCTTTTTTTTTTTTTTGACTTTTGGAGGGCAATTGGGGTTAAGTAACTTGCCCAAGGTCACATGGCTAGTTTTTTTTGTGTTAAGTATCTGAGGCCGGATTCGAACTCGGGTCGTCCTGACTCCTGGGCTGGCACTTTACTCACTGTGCCACCTAACCGCCCCAATTTCCTTGATATTCTTGATAAATTTTATTGTTATTTTTTCTACCTCTGTAAAAATTTTTTTGGTAGTTTGATTGGTATGGCATTGAATAAGTAAATTAGTTTAGGCAGAATTGTAATTTTTATATTGGCTTGATCTACCCATGAACAACTGATATTTTTCCAGTTGTTTAGATCTGACTTTATTTGTGTGAAAAGTGTTTTGTAATTGTGTCTTAATATAGTTCTTGGGTTTGTTTTGGCAATACTGAAACAATTGAAAAACAACAAAAAAGCACTCTGGATAAATTGTCTCATCTGGTCCTCAGCACAACCCTGGGAGGTAGGTACCATTATTATTCTTATTTTACACATGAGGAAACTGGAGTTGAGAGAAGTTAAGTCACTTGCCTGGGGTGATACAGCTAAGAAGTGTCTGAAGCAGGATTTAAAACCAGCTCTTGACTCTAAATCCAGCATGCTTTCAAGGACTTTCTAAATTGGGGTGGGGGAAAAGGGGATATCTTTCTCCTCTCCTTCCATTGAAAATAGCTATGGGATGGCTAGGTGGCACAGTGAATAGAGCACTGGCCCTGGAGTCAGGAGGACCTGAGTTCAAATGTGACCTCAGAAACTTAACACTTACTAGCTGTGTGACCTTGGGCAAGTCACTTAACCCCAATTGCCCTCCAAAAAAAAAAAAGAAAAAAAAGAAAGTAGTTGTATAGCAGAAGTATCAGACAAGGAGGACATGTTGCACCAGTAGAGGTCAGGCAGGTCCAGATAATCCATCTGTGCAGTGGAGTGAAATTGTGGAGAGAAGTAGACCTGAGAATTCACTGAAACAGGGAAGCAGCATAAGAACATCACAAGAAGAGAAAGGCCATTGGTGCAGGAAGTGTGAGTAGCTTTGACTATGTTCCTTTCTCCTGCTATACTCTATATGTGTTCCCATTCTTCCCATTGATTCCATATATGTATTTGCCAAAAATATGCTCTAGGTGGTGGTGGGGTATCTTTTGTTAATACAGTTTTTAATATACACAATTCCAATAATTGCCTTTGCTTTGAGCTGTATGTCCTCTAGAGGATTATTAAAGGTAAATACACTGGTATGGGCTTTTGAACTATAGTTTTAGGAGTAAACTTTGGACACAAAGAAGACATTCAACCTGGGTTATCTCTCCAGCTGACCCAAAACACAAGTACAACTTGACAAAGTAGTGCTGAGGGGCACTATGTCCATCATAAGAGGCCTGAAAGTAATCATTATTGAGTCAAACCACCTCTTTTTACAGAAGAGGATACTGAGGCTTAGAGAGAGTAATTGATTTGGCCAAGATTACAGAATGAGTTAATAGCAGAACTAAGACTAGAATGCAAATGTTCTGACTCCTTCTTTTCTAGTGCTTTGAAGTTTTTCAGTTTTCAGATTTTTTTTGAAGTCACTTCAAACCTATACATTCTATAAATAGGAGCTTTCTTCTTCTACAAATATTTCTGTCATCACTGCACCAGCAGACAGAGGAAATAACAATATTTCAACAAATGTTCAGAGTTGGACAGAACATAGATTCATTACAAAAGCTGGTTCCAAGCTCTCCAAAGTCCCTTGATTATGCTAAGCCTTATTTTTGTCCTCTACATCCAATTTTGTTTGTTACTCTAAAACTTCTCAGTAGGAAAGTATTTTTAATGAGAGTGACAATCCCGATGCCTCTGTCAAATGACAGCATCCCTCAAAGAGAGTCAGAACTCCCTTGGCCTCCAACACTTCTACCTCTGCCATTAACCAAACATCAGGGCCCTGGAGGGCTGGCCCTAAATAAGAACACGCTGGTGATCTACAGCAAGGGTTGATAACCTTCCCACAAGGGAAAAGCACCTAAGGTTGCTAGAGTCAAGCAACCCCTTTTCTCTGATGAGTCCTATCTTTGCCAGGGACCTATATAGTCTAGCAATGAGGGCCTCTTGTGAAGAGAAAGTCCCTGGGCTCACTAAAGGGTCAACCCCCTCTGTCTGGACCTGCACAATTCCCATAACTCAGTACCAGTGAAGGATGAGGCACAGGTTTACTTCCTCATATTGTGGCTCTGTGCTTTGTAGCTTCTTAGCTTCAGATCCTTCTTGGTCTAGGAGCATCTTTGCTGAATCTAAAGGATTTAATCCATTACCTCCTGTTTGATTCAGAAACTTGCCATGGTCTGGGGGATCTTCCACTGGCTCCAGGAGGCTTATTCTAGGAATAATGCCATCAGTCTGTCCCTGCCACTCTGCTATTGCCAGTTTGTGTTCCTTCAGCCTGACCTTGGTATAAAAGGTCTTATCTCTCCTGCTACTGCCTCTTCTCAGCCTTCTTTGGGGTCATGTGGTTCTATGGAATGGCCTTGTATATATGCAGACTTCCTCTCCAGGGAACCAAGTTCCAGTCTCTGTTCATAGCCCCTCTCCTCTCTCCAGCTCTGACTCTCTGCCTGTTCAAACCCCTACCCTCACCCCCCAATCCTCTTTTTAAAGAATAAATCCAAGAATGTGTAACTTAGTAATGACTTTATCCAATCAATTCATTGCTACTGCAACTCATGCTTTATAAACTTCTTCATCAATAAACTTCATGTGGTGATAAATGCCCAACAAGTACCCAGGGCCCTGCCAGTTTCTTCCTGGGTACACTTATAAGGAGAAAAGAGAAAGGGAGAGCTTCATAGGAAGGTAGTCACAGTAAACAAAGCTGAGTAAACAAAAAGGAATGAGGAGGGCATTCCAAGGGCACAAAATAATCAGAGGCCCAAAGGTAGGAATGAGCTTGGCATATTCAGGGAATGGATTCCAAGGCTAAGGAACAGAGTATCTGTGACTTTAAATTTAAACAGTGCATTTGGTTTGTACTTGCCACATGATTCTAAGCAAGTTGTGATTGTGGGCTTTCCCCTGTTCCTGTGAGAAAAAGATGGGGCTGAGGAGTTGTAATGCCAAGCAAAGGCAATTTCCCAAAGATTCAAGATACCAGTATAGCCACTCTCCTTTTTATTCAGTGACAAATTAAGAACAGAGAAAATCAAAATATAGCATAATTCAAAATACAGCATTCACCAAGTGTAATTCAATAATCTACAAGTACTACTCCGCCCCTGGACATTACATTCATTTAGTCAATCACAAAGTCCCTCTTCTAAATACTACTCCACCCCTAGGCAGTACATTCATTTAGTCAATCACAAAGCCCCTCTTCTCAAATGGAGATTAGTTTCCAATCATAAGCAAAGTACATTCATTTGGTCAGTCACAGAGCACAAAAAAGTCAAAGTTTCCCACCCCTGGATCACAACTGAATAGGCCATCTACCCCAGAGTTACAAGAAACTTAAGCACAGCATTTAATACCCAAAGAGAGGTCTTTTCTTCATCTTGACCTAAGGCAAGTTCTCAACAATCTTTGTTCCTGGGGAGACAAAGTTTAGCAAGGCCACAAGATACATTGCCAGTGTCCTCATTAATTCATTCTCTGTCTGCAGAACAGTCCTAGGACCCCTTAAAAACATTAGCAAAACCCTCTTCCAGAATTTCTGTAAACATACAACAAGAACATCCTTCTTCAGGGCTTCTTAACCAACAGCAAAGTTCCAGGACCTCTGCAACAACAGCATTGGCCTTCACCAGTGGCCACAATTCATTCTCTGTCTGCAGAACAGTCTCAGGAACTCTGAACCAACAGCAAGGTTACAGCACCTCTGCAACAACAGGACTGTCTTTCACTAGTGGATGAATCTGGCAAAACAACATCAAAACAGACAAAGTACCAGCATCACAGCCATGTCTCCTCAGTCCTTGGTAGCTCTGGGTGGCAGCTCTGAAAAGTCCTGGGCAGCTCGAACTGGCACTCAGCAATCCTCTCTGTCTCTCTCTGCCTCCACGATGCTGCTTCCAAAAAATTCTTCTGCCTCTCTCTCTCTGCTTGTGCCTCTCTAAATCCATGTCACCAGCTCCTCCCAGTTCAGCCCTTTCTCTTCACATCAACAAGTCCATCCCACAAGTGGGATTCATAAGCTCTGGGTTTTAACACTCAACCAAACCAATACGGGGGATCTTTAAATTCCATTACTATTACAGGAGTGAAAGTAAGAGTGATTCTTCAGACTGAATGATATGAGATCTCTAAAGAAGAACCAGAATACCAGTCTTCCCTTTATCCTCTAAACCCTCAGGCCCTATTATTCTCATGATGATTAGTTCTATCTTTCTTATCTTTAGGAAAACACTTTGTAAATCATAGAATACTATAAGAAATATAACTGTTTTGATTGTTAAAAATATTTGGTTGTTAATAGATTGCTAATAGTATTTGATTATTATTGTATTTGATAGTTAACAGAGGTGTCCTATTACTACAATTTTCATATAGTACAGTCATAGAATCTTCATGTTGGAAGGGATCTTAGAAGTCATTGAGTTCAAATCCAGCCTCAGACACTAACTAGTTGTGTAACCCCGGGCAAGTCACTTAACCCTGATTGGCTCCTCCTCACCCCTCCTCTCCACAAAAAAAGAAGTTCTTGAGTCTAACTTACTATTCAGTAGAGGAATCCCTGACAGGTGACCATTCAAGCCTATTCACTAAAATAAATAAATAAATAGAAAATCTTACTTTAATTGGTGCCTTTATTTTATTTTCTAATATGTTCCCCTCTCCTACCTTAAACTTGCTCCCACCAACATGTTATCCCTTGTCATCATCTTCTCTCTATCTACTTTCATCCATTCTCTATACTTGAATTATATTCTAGCTAATCTCCACCAGCCCTGATGAGATCAGTTTCGTACAAGTAGCCTTCAAATGACACTTCTTGCTTGCTTATGGTCTGCAAGAAAACCAAACCTGTTTGGGGAGTAGGCCCTGGCTCTCAAATCAGGGCATCTAGGTTCAAAACCAAGCTCAGCTGCCTCCTGCCTTCATAACTTTGGGCAAGTCACTAAACTTGTCTGAGCCTCAGTTTCCTCCTCTGTAAAATGAAAGGATTGGACTAGATGACTTCTGAGGTTCCTTCCAGTCTGAATCTGTGATCCTACATTCTCTCCCTATGATCTCCAACCCCCCTCCCCCCACTTTTACTTTTCAGTTAGATAAAATGCATTGGTTATAGACCTCTTGGGAAATCTTGCTTTTCTGATTTGTATTCTTGCCATGGTTTGTGGAAAGAAAAAATTTAATGCATTTTTTCAACTCAATCTTTTCAGTGAATTAAATCAACTTGTATCCAGCTCTTCTGTATTGCTGGCAAGAAAACAATCTTCAGATCTGGTTGTTGAAATCTTGTTGTTTATCTAGATATCTTCCCAAGTAGTTTTAGCTGTGTTCTCTTTGGTGCCCCTTGCAATTTAAAATATATTCTGAGGGGCGGCCAGGTAGCACAGCAAGTAAGAGCACTGGCCCCAGAGTCAGGATGACCTGGGATCGAATCCAGGCTCAGACACTTAGTACCCACCCAGAAACAGCTGGCTGTGTAACCTTGAGCAAGTTACTTAACCACAATTGCTTAGGGGCGGCCAGGTGGCTCAGCGAGTAAGAGCACCGGCCCCAGAGTCGGGATGACCTGGGATCGAATCCAGGCTCTGCTACTTAGCACCACACCCAGAAATAACTGGCCATGTAACCTTGAGCAAGTTACTTAACCCAACTTGCTTAAAAAAATTATATATATATATATGTATATATATATATATTCTGTCTCAAGGTTTTCTTTGAAGGTAATTATGTTCTCAGGTTATTGGTATCTGTGGGCAGTAGTACAGGAAGCAGAATGGGAACTCTAATTAAAAAAAAATAGAATGTATACTTAGCACTACTAAAACCCTAAAGTTCTGGAGTCTTGTTAGAGAATCATAGAATTTGAGAATTGAACAGACTCTCAGGAACCATCTCATTCGATCAGTACCTGAATAGGAAGCCCTCCTATGGGATACCCAAGTTGTCATCCAGCCTTTGCTTTGTGTCCTCCATGAAGGGAAACTCATCATCTCTCAAGGTAACTGTTCTTGTTCATACAATTTTTCCTTACATCAAGCTTATGTTCTCATTGCTCCTAGTTCTGCTCTCTTTGGCCAAGGAGAGCAAATAAAATCTTTCTTTAACATAGAACTTTTTCAAACACTTGAAGAGGACTATAATACCTCCCCTAGATCATCTCTTCTCTAGGCTAACAATCCTCAGTTCCTTCAAAGCAGCCCTTGTTTGATATCTCAAAACCCTTCACCATCTTGATCACTTTCATTTACATGCTCTCCAGTTTATTAATGTCTTTCCTAAAATATGGTTCCCAGAATTGAATATGATAGTCTATGTGTGGTCTGACCACAGCAGAAGATAGTGGGACAATTGTCTTTGTAGTCCTAGACTTCTCACAGCAACCTAAGAACACATTAACTTCTAGGTTGGCAAATCATAGTGTTGATGAATATTGAACTTGTGGTCCACTAAAACTCTCAGATCTTTTCAGCCAAAATGTAATCTACTTATACTTTTATAACCTTGTACTTATACTTGAGATTTTAAACTTCCAATGAGAAAACGTTCTCTACCAGAATAGACATGCTTTGTAATTTATTGAGAGCTGCTTGAGGAACTGAGAGATTAAATGACTTAACCAGCCGATATGGATCATAGGTAGAGCTTGAACCTAGATCTTCCTGACTTGGAGGCATTTGGACTTAATTCTTATGGCTTCAAGTTCAACATCCTTTAGGATCACAGGATCATAGATTAGAGTTAGATGGTATCTCAGAGGAACTAGTCCAACATCCTCGCTTTATACATGAGGAAACTGAGCTCATGGAGGTTGTGACTTGTCTAAGGACATATAGCTAACACACATCAGAGGGAAGATTTGAATCTAGATCCTCTGACTCCTTAGCAATCATCTTTCTATCATACCATAAGTGTACAGATGAGGAATTTATATTTTATAATAGAAATAATAGAGAAACATTGAAGATTTTTGAGTAGGAGAATGATATGGTCATACCTGTGTCCTAGAAATAGGAATCTGGCAACTCTATGGATGATAGAGTATAAAGGGGAGAAAATGAAATCTGGGAGATGAATTACAAGGGTATTGTAACATTAGTAGGCCTATGCACCAATGAGATTAAAAAAAAAGAAAAGGACTTATATATACAAAAGTATTTTAACAGCTTTTTTTTTTTTTTGCAGTAGGGAAGAAACGGAATGTAAGGGAGCCATAATTTGAGGAGTGGCTGAACAAATGCTGATATATGAATGAAATGGAATATTATTGAACCATAAGAAGTGATTAAACACACAGGTTTAGAGAAACCTGGGAAGACTGGGAAGAACTGATGCAGAGTAAGGTGAATGGCACCAGAAGAACACATTTTACAATAATAACATGGAAAATACAAAAAACTCTGAGAAAATTAAGAATTCTGATCAATGGGATGAGCAGCAATTATTCTAGATGAAGCATATTAACAGTGTCCTGACAGAGAAGTTGATTGACTAAGGCTATGGATTAAAGACATATTTTTTAAAAAAATTAAATTAATTTTTTTTTGTTACATTTAAGTTTCCTTTCCCCACTCTCTACTAGAGAAGGCCACCATTTCACACACACACATGCACACACACATATTTTGTTACACTGGTTTTCTTTTTCTTCTCTTTTTAAATGGGAGGAAGGTAGAAGAGAGAAAAAAATACATTTTTGTTAATTAAAAAAATTGAATATAGAAGAGAATGGGTGGGAGGTGATGGGGGCCTGAGCTAGAGTAGTGACTATATAAGTGGAGAGAAAGACACAGATTCAATGAATGTTGTGGAAGTGTAATAAAAAAGACTTGATGATGAATAGAATCTGAAGACTCAGCGAGAGAGAGAAGTCAAAGACAATCCCAAAGTTGTGAACTTGGATGACTTAGAGGAATGATGTTCTTAACATAGAGAGGGAGGGCAGGGATAGGTTTAAGATTTTGTGATAATGAACTCAAGATGCTAGTGAACGTTCTAGTAGAGATGTTTAGTAGGCAGTTAGTTGGCAATGTGGGACTGATATTCACAGAGAGAGATTAGGGCTAGATACATGAACCTGGAAATCATCTGTGTAGAAATGATGACTAAACCAAAAGGAGGTGATGAGATGAGAGACAGAGAGACAGAGACATGTAAAGAGACAGAGATATAGAGACAGAGACAGAAAGAGACAGAGAAAGGGAGAGAGACAGAGACAGAGATAGATATAATAGAAATAGCCAAAGAGACAGAAGGAGAGAGATAAAGAGAGAAGGGGAGGGGGAGGGGAAGGGGAAGGAGGGAAGAGGAAGGAAGGAGGGAAAGGGAAGAGAAGAAAGTTTCAAGATAGAGTCTTAGGGGATACCCTAGTTCAGTGTTTTAAAATGGGTTGTGAATACCCCTTCATAAATATGATTATTTTAAAAATTCCAAAAATCCATATCCTCATATGAAAGGGTATTTTCCCCCAGTTTTTATTAGTTGTAAATAGCTGTAGGTGCTTGTATTGAGTCAATTAGTCAGTGAATAAATATTTATTAAGCACCTACTATGTGTCAGGCAATGTACTAAGTGCTGGGGATACAGAATGGTGAGACAGTCCTTGTTCTCTAGGAGCTCACAGTCTAATGGGGGAGACAACATAAAAGTAGCTATACACAAATAAGCTTAGAACCTGGTACAGTGGGAAGAGGATTAGCTTTGGAGTCAGAGGGTCTGGATTCAAAGTCTGAATTTGTCATTTTCTACTTGTATGTAATAATGAACAAGTCATATTTTCTCTCTAGTTTTCATCTTCTTCATCTGTAAATTGAGGGTGCTGGACTAGAACAGTGGTCTCTAAACCTTTCTGATATTGCTCTTGTTATCAGAAAGGAATTTTGGAACATGCTCACCACACACACACACACACACACACACACACATACTGATGTATAAATAATACACATTTACTTCTATACTAATAAATGCAAAAATAGAGGGCACAGATAGGTAGAATTGTGGATAGAGTGCTGGCCCTGCAGTCAAGAGGAGACCTGAGTTCAAATTCAGCCTAGGAAGCCTAGATGTGTGACCCTAGACAAGTCACTTAACCTCTATTTACCACAAATTCCTCAACTACAAAATGGAGATCCTCACGAAGGAAATGGTAAACTTCTTCAGCATCTTTGCCAAGAAAAATCTGTGGAAAACGAGGTCACAAAGAGTTGAACATGACTAAATGACTTAGCAACAAAAATAAAAATTAAAAAGAATGAGACAATGAAGAAATAATATTTCATTTAAGAGTTAATAGGGAGTCACTGGAGTTTATTGAGTAGAGGAGTAATACTGAAAAACCTACACTTTGGGAACATCACTTTCACAGCTTTGGTGAGGATGCATTGAAAAAGAGAAAGCCTTGAGGCAGGGACCTCAGTTAGGAAACTATTAAAAGTTCAAGCAAAAAGTAATGAGAGCCTCAGCTAGACTATGGCTGTTTGAATGAAGAAAAGAAGAGAGACATGAGAAGTATTGTGAAGGTGGAAATGATAGGATTTGGCAGCTGATTAGAGATGTGGGTTAAATGGATGAATGAATGCAAATTAAAGTAATTGAGGTACCATTTCACACCTATCAGATTGACTAAGATGACAAAAAAGAAAAATGACAAATACTGAAGGAAATATAGAAAAACAGGGACATGAATACATTGTTGGTGAAGCAGTGAACTGGTTCAACCATTCTGGAAAGCAATTTGGAACTACTCCCAAAAGCTATCAAACTATGAATATCCTTTGATCCAGATATACTGCTACTTGGTCTGTACCCTAAAGAGATCAAAGGAAGAGGAAAAGGACCCATATGCACAAAACTATTTATAGCAGCTCTTTTTGTGGTGGCAAAAAATTGGAAACAGGGGATGCCCATCATTGGGATGGCTGAACACATTCTACTATATGAATGTGATGGAATATTATATTCTATAAGAATAAGCTATAAGAAATGATGAAGGGGATGGTTTCAAAAGAACTTGGGAAGACTTGTATGAATTAATGCAAAGCAAAATGAGCAGAACCAGGAGAACAATTTATACATAAGCAACAATATTTTAAAGATAACGAACTTTGAAAGATTTAGTAACTCTGATCAACACAATGATCAACTACAATTCCAAAGGATTTATGATGAAAATGCTGTCCACCTCTAGAAAGAAACCTGATGAACTCAGAGTGCAGACTGAAGCTTCCTTTCTTTTCAAAAAAATTTTAAAATTTATTTTATTCTGAACTTAAGAAATAAAACAAGAATTTCCACAACAGAGTAGAATAAGAAAAAAGATAATTGCATGTGAAAATGCAAATCCATTATGTATGATTTGCTATTCCTTTTAAATACATAATAAAGTTATCCGTAACTTTTTTTCCTCCATTTTTCTTCCTTTGCCTCCCTCCTGCTCCAGGATTATACTCAGTTTTGTTGGGCAAATTCCTCTTGATAGTAAATCTCTTTTGCCTTTTTGGAATATCATTTTCTAAGATATCTTCCTTTTTAGTGTAATGGTGGCTAAACCTCTTCAATCTCCCTTAAATCTAGCACCTTTCTCTGTTTATTATTTTCAGTTTAGTCTTATCAATAACTTGTTTGCACATAAAGGGATGCCTCCTCCACTCCCTTTCCCCCTTAGATTGTGAGTTCCTTAAGCGTAGGGACTGTTTTTTACCTTTCTTTGTATTCCCAGAATCTAGTACAGTACCTGGTACGTAACAGCCATTTAATAAGTGTTTATTGACTGATTGAATGACTGATAGATGGGATTATAGGTGCTTGATAGTTGAATTTTTCTTTCTTACTGAGTGTAGAACTTGTTTTTCTTTGACCTGGAACTTCTGAATTTTGGCTATGTTGTTCCTAGAAGTTTTGTAGATTTTTTTTTTCAGAAAGTGAACAATGGATTCTTTTGGTTTCTTCTTTGCCTTCTGGGTCCAAGGGATGTAGGTAGTTTAAAAAATTATTTATGAAATCCCATTTCTAGGCTTTTTTTTGGGTAATGGTTTTTAGGGAATCCAATGATTCATAAATTATCTCTACTTGATCTGTTTTCCAGGTCATTTGTTTTTGACACGAGATATTTTACATTTTCTTCTATTTTTTTCAGTGTTTTGATTTTGTTTTAATGTTTCTCATTGTGTTTGGATTCATTAATTCGAATCTATTCTAATTTTCAATGAGTTGTTGTTTGGATGATATTTTGTACTTCTTGGGGAACGTAGTTCATTATCTTTCAAAGTCTTTCCTTAATAGCTCTCATCTAATTCTTTCCTGTCAGGCTCACATTTCAAATATCAAATGATTTAAAAACTATTTTAGATGCTTGTCTTATTTCTTCCTGGAATTCTATCTGGACTTGTGCTCAGGCTGTATTTTTCTTTGAGGTTGACTTTTGAAAATATTTTGGAGTAATTTTCTTCTGTTTTTTTTGTTTTGTTTCAGATATTCTTCTCACCATAATAGCTCTATATTTTGGGATTTTTGTTTGTTTACTCATTTTTCCAACCATACTTCCCAAATTGGATTTTTATTTCTTAGGGGCTCAGACTCTACGAAGTTCTAGAGGGAATGTCTGGACCTTGTTTGGTCCTGTTTTCTATAATCTTGAGTATTGCTTTTTCCTTCAGATTTTGATTGCAGTGTTCTTCAAGGATCTCAGGAATAGCCCAGGCTGCATGCATTCAGGATGCCCAAAGTAATTCAAGCCAGGGTGAAGTTTGAACACTGACTTCCTGTTCTGAATTTTGCAAGCATTTGACTTGGGTATGGGCATGATCAAGGTCACTGCAAGCTTGCCCTGTTTGTTGCTCTAGAAAACTGCTTCTAGATTCGACTTCCAATTGGTTAGAAGGATCTATGGGCTCAGAGCAATAGAACTCCCCCTCAGTTGGAGCTCCCTGCCTTTGTTATTTTACTTCATATCAGATTGGAGGTTAAATCTGAGACCCTATCCCAGTCCTGGGATCAGAGCTGCATAAATAACTGCTGCCCATTTTTGTCTCTGCTCTGTGCCTGGGACACAGTTTCAGGCCTGCCTTTGCTCTTTGCCCTGGACTACGACACCTTGGTACAGGTTCCCTGCTCAGTGTATGTTGACCTATAGCCAAGCTCTGGGGAAAGAGCATCACAGCTACTAGTTGGAACTGGTTTTCATTCTCTACATAGCATCAGTCTTCTCTATAAGTGTATAGCTTGTGGCTTTAACCAGTCTCTGTGCTGGACAGCTTCACTTTCTTGGCTAGACCCTGTTTCCATTCTTTAAAGACATCTGTATCTCTCTCCCTATGCTAACTTGGAAAGATGATGAGTCACTGTTATTTTTCCTTGGATCTCCCCATCAGCATTAGGTCTGGTGCATTTTCTAGTTTTTTTTTTGAAGTAGTTGGAAGAAAGGGACTGGACAATGCTGCTTCTTCCTACTTTACAATTTTGGCCTGACCACCTAGCTTTAATATGCATGCTCCTAAGGCTTGATCTTCATGGAGAGTCCTAATTCATTTAGCCAGGCTGGGGGCTTCTCATTGTCTGGTGGCAGCAGCTGTGCAGTGCTTCTAATGCTGACAGTGTTAATGTCAGCTTCCCTATAGTAAAAATGTATATAAGTGTTAGGTATCCCTTAGGGAGGGAATTGGGAAAGTGCCTTTTGTTCTGCCTCTTCCATATAGCTTTGGTTC
Organism: Petaurus breviceps papuanus; assembly: GCF_028583685.1. Classification (NCBI taxonomy): domain Eukaryota; kingdom Metazoa; phylum Chordata; class Mammalia; order Diprotodontia; family Petauridae; genus Petaurus; species Petaurus breviceps. The sequence goes on along the minus strand of NW_027187295.1, from coordinate 4,757,936 downwards.
TTGACTGCTATTCTATTTTTTATGTTACTATTTCATTAAAACAATCAATGAATATTTAGTGAGTTTTCAGATGCCTGGCAATTGGTTTTACAATGTATTTTGAAACTATGGGAAACTACATACCAACAAATCTAAAAAAACAAAACTGGGAAAAAATAAATATAATCTGCATATTTGAATACATTTTTCTCAATCTTCCCTCTAAAAGTCATGATGAGATCAGCTGATAAATACAGGCCTTAAGGACTTCTTCTCTTTCCTTCTTTCTTTCTAGTATTGTGTGTGTGTGTGTGTGTGTGTATGAAAATTGATAACAACTGAGGACAGAGATTTATAATAAAGCTGCCAGCAAATATGTCCTAATTTTAGTGTTGCTCTTGAAAACATTGTTTGCGTCATCCCTAGGCACCATCAGCAAGATTGAAGTTTTTGGTCCCTATCATTCATTTTCTCTTAAGTACATTCCGAACTGGAGTACAGGTAAGTAACGTTCTTCAATAAATTCAGTTCATAGTGGCAATATCTTGAAAGGTACTTTATATCAGCGTTTCCTATCATTTGTCAACAGAGGATTATTATTCCCTGCTATTCTGATTGTGCTCTGAAAGCTCCTGTGTTTATCTAAATCTTTTCTTTTCTCCCTTTCCAAGCCATCCTTTTTAGATTATTTAGTCAGTTTTTCTTTTGTCACTTTCTTTGAGAGTCATGTTTCCTTTTATGTTCCCTGGGGATTTTTCTAACAGCAAGTAATAAGGAAAAAAATAAACACTTCATCTTTATTGGTTTGTATTGTGTGTTAATATAACTTTACATCAGTCCTTTTATAATACTAATAACTGAACCAAGACATTTAGCAATCAGAATTGCATGGTTGCCTCCCAGATTGTTTAAATTCTTATAGCTTACTCTAAAGTCAATGAAGCCACTGGAAAAAATGTCCCAAATAGTTATGTAAGGGTGGGGTTCAATTTAGTAAGTTAATTGAAGCATCATACTTCATTTAAAGTAAATGATACTTTAATGATATAAGAATGTCATTATAAATTAAAGACTTTAAATTGTTGATGTTCAGCTGTTTTTCAGTTGTATCCAACTCTTCCTGACTGCACTTGGGGTCAGGCAAAGTTAATGGCAGTGGTTTGCCATTTCCTTTTCCAGATCATTTTATAAATGAGGAAACTGAGGCAAACAAGGTTAAGTGACTTGCTCAGAGTCACATAGCTAATAAGTGTCTTTTTTTAGATTTTTCTTTTTGCTTTTTGGAGGGGGGAAGGTAGGGCAATTGCGGTTAAGTGACTTGTCCAAGGTCACACGGCTAGTTTTGTATTAAGTTTCTGAGGCCAAATTTGAACTCCAATCCTCCTAACTCCAGGGCCCATACTCTATTCACTGCGCCACCTAGCCACCCCACACATGTCTTTCTGAAATCAAATTTGACCCCAAGAAGATTAGACTTCCTGTGTCTAGGCCCAGCACTCTCTCTGCTGTACCCCCAGCTTCCCAAATACTTTAAGTTCAAAAGTCTTGATCAACTAAATTGAGGTGGCACTGGAAACAATTTTCGATTGGCTGAGAAAACTTGATCACACTTTGGGGGTCATTTATAAAATATTAATGTAGTTCATGTCCAAAAGATTGGGAGTTGAATAGGTTTCTGATGGCAGAAAGGAGAAAGAGCCACCTCTAAGAAGAAATTGTTTGGGGGATGTGTTAGGAGACTGTCTTTGAGTCATGGTTGACTCAAGGTCATTATTTCGGGGTTATCTTGAGTACAAAGTAGCCTCAATGACTTCCAGGGCTTGCTCTGATGCTTGGCTGGTGTATCATCACCAGCAACTCAGGGAAGGGAGCTTTGCTCAGATGAAACAACTCAAGGTATCCTCAATGCTTATTCTTGTTGCATATTCTTCTCCTGTCATGGCTAACTGGCTCTTTTAATTAACCGCTGAATGATTTATTGGTGTCTCATTTTGTTTCAGTATCAGCACTACATTCTCGGTTAAACCAAACCATCAGAGCTGGGTCAGCCTCTGCCCAGAATGGGACTAGCGGGAAGAAGGACAGTGCTTACTCCTCCTCCTTATCTTCGTTGGCTGGAGGGGGATCTTGTGGATTCTGGAGGGCTAGAGAACTTGGATTTTCCTTGACCATTCCTGCAGCATCCCCAAGAAGCCGTAGTTGATAGCATTGTTGACACTGGCAGCTAAAGATAGACTGTACTTTAATTCAAATCTCTACAAAGAAAAGCTATATCATACTTAACAGAAACATCTTGGACTTTCCAGAAAAAAGTACTTTTAGAAGCTGTTACCTCTGTGCCACATGCTTTCTAAGCTTGAATCCACTTTCCTCTGAGCTCTATATGTACTGGTGGGAGAGTATGTTATAGACTTTTGGGGAGATATTTTATTCCAACTATTGCTACTTATACTTCTACTATCATATATATTTAGACTATACCTATATTATACAATACTCTCTTATATCAGAAACACTTATACTGCTTTTGTAACTAGCCTCGCCTCCCCCCTTTCTTTTTGCTTTTTTTGGAGGGGGAAGGTAGGGCACTTGGGGATAAGTGACTTGTCCAAGATCACACTGCTAGTAAATGTTAAGTGTCTGAGGTCAGATTTGAACTCAGGTCCTCCTAACTCCAGGGCCAGTACTCTATTCACTGTGCCACCTAGCTACCCCCTTAACTACCCCTTTCTAAGAGCTAATCAACTTTGACTGACTAATTGATTATCAACTGGTAATAGTGGAGGGAAGCACACCAAGAGGGACTCATGAGCAATAGCCTTATATAATCACCCTCTGAAAAGGGCTATGCTTAGAGACCTAAGGGGAAACATAGTGCCTAAACTATGAGGACCTATAAATGGGAATTAGAGCTGACCTCTTCTCACCTCAGAGTATGTGCTACAATGCTATACTTTCTTATAAAAGGAAGGTGAAATCAGAGACATATCTAGGTTGAGATGGTGTGGCTTTGCCATAGGGTATTTAGTTTTATGAGTTTATAGCATTTGTGACCCTTCATTGTAGAAATAGCAAAACATAATATTTAGTTAGAAATCCTGATCCTTTTATCTACTCTTATATGCCATTTCCTACTTATAGATTGAAAAGTACATTCAGTTATTATCTTTTTGGATCCTCTCAACTGCTTGGTGAGGTAAGCACAGAAGGTATTATTAGCCTCATTTTAACCCCAGACCATCTGCTTGGCTTATGACAAAAGAATGAGTCTCTAAATTATGAAAATTTCATAGGAGTGAAAGCTGGTAGAGACATTAGAGATCCAAACCCATCATTTGACAGATTAAAAAAAACTGAAGATGAGAAATATATAGTGAATTGTCCAAGTTCTAGAAAGAAGTAAATGTCAGGGTTCAATTTCAAGTCCTCTTATTCTAGCTTGTGTCCTTTCCATTATAGCAGAGGCTTTTTATCTGTGGTCTTTGAAGTTTAAAATTTTTTAAAAATAACTATATTTCATTTACTTTGTAGCCTACATATTTTATTTTATGACTTTAAAATATTTTGAGAAGGGCCCATATGCTTTACCAGACTGACAGCATAGTACATGGCAGAAAAAAGTTAAGGACCCCTGCACTATAGGAATGAATTGAATGGGAGAGGTATTTGGGGAATAGGCAAGGCTTCTCTCTTATATCAGAAATACTCTCCTTTTTAAAGGCAATAATATTGTCATCTGTGCCCTTTGCCCCATTCATTTCCTTCTTTTTAATTTAGGATCTTTTATCATCAATTATTCCTTGCTTCCCTTGCATTTTTAGGCTCTTCTCTCCCTATCCCCTCCCCTTCTATTGGCTTCATTGTTGCTACATTCAAACGTGTTCAAGTCACCTCCTTCCTTCTTTGTTTTCAGGCTTACTGTCTTAGCCACAATTGAAAGTAGCAATATTTAAAACATTTAGCTTCTCTAGAAACATATGAAAACTGTTTGCAAAACCAAAATTTTTACATAATAAAAATTATATGATCATAACATATATCATAACATAACAAAAACATATGGGATCATTAACTGAATGGTTTTCATTATTTTTTATGTAATACTTTATTTCTCTCTGCATATGCTTCTTGTCTCTCACCCTTCCCCTGAACTTTGTGCAACAATTTAAACTCTCAGTTCTTTAGTTAATATTAGAAAATTATTTAAATTATAAATATCATCATCAATGTTTAAATACACACACACAATATGTGGAAAATGCTTAGGTTCAATTTAGATTCAAGAAAGCAGTAATATAGAATTTTCTGTTTTCAAAATAATTTAATATAATAATTTTGTTGAAGGGAAGAAGTCTACTCATGAACTTTTCAACGTTTCGATTTGAAATGGACATTTATCTCTTTTTACTTCTTAGGAAAAGAATTTTGAAAGTTTTATGTATATTGCATTGAATTATGCAGCAACTATAGCCACAATGGCTTCATTTTACATTCATACTGCCACATTTTTCTTTGAATTTGTTTGGATAAGTTGCTAACAGCTTCACTATCTGATTTGCCCAGTAAATTATCCAGTCTTCTCTTTTAATCACCTTTGTAATATTTTCTTGAATGGCATCAGTTATAATTTGTACACCTGATCCTGTAAATGCCTAATTTTGTTACTCTTGGGCAAAATCTTGTTCCAGATGGGCCCTTTAGGGGAAAATCTTGTTTTCCTTTTAAATTTTCTTTCAAAAGATTTCTCCTTTCACTTTTCACAGAATCAGTAATGCAATTATCATCATTTCGATGGTGTTTAAATTTAAGTGGCAGATATATACCATCTGCATGTTTTCTTGGAGGTTTCTAGCCACTGTTTCTAGTCAGGGTGGGCTGACTGGACCTGACTAATGTGGGTGGGCAGGAAGGAAGGAAGGAAGAAAAAAAAGAAAAGAAGGGAACAGAACTCAGTTTCACCTTTCTTAAGAAATCTTCTTCTAGATCCTGTTAACCTCCTGAGCTGCTATCCAATGTCTCCTTCACCTGCAAACTTCTTCAGAGTAGTCATTCTTACTGTCTTTAATGGAATACTATTAACCTTCCTGCTTTACTGAAAGTGCTCTTTTGAAGGTCACTAATGTCCCAGCTGCCAAATCTAATGACCTTATTTTAGTGCTCATGCTTCTTATTGACCTTTCTGGTGGCATTTAATTGCTAAATGCCTTTTTCTCTTGGAAACTCCTCTCTTAGTTTCTTTAATATTTCCCCATTCTGGTTTTCCTATTGCCTCTTTAACCATTCCTCTTTCTCTTTCATTGGATTCCTTTACTTTGCCTCAAATATGTCCATTTATCAAGGTTTGGTTATTAGCCTCCATCTTCTTTCATTATATCTTCTCCTTCCTCCTTATCTATTCATATGAGCAGTAGAATTGGAGTCAGAGGCCCAGGGTCAGAACTACAGTTCTACTACTTTCCTAAATTATTTCCATGATCTGGGCCAAAGCTCTGTCCATTTTGTTCTCTCACTACATTTATTGTATGCTTTGGCCAAATAGGAATATTTGTATGTGTATATATATAAAACCTTCTGTTTTATTTTTCTTCCCTCTCTTTGCTTATTCTCTTTCCTCTCTCTGGAATTTATCTTTACCTTTTCTACCTATTGAAAGCCTCTGTAGACCCAATTCAAAGTTCAACCCTTCCAAGGAATTTTTCTTGATATCCCTACTTCCCTTCCTCTCTTAGGCTATAGAAAATGAGCTCTTTCTGTTTTGAATTCTTAAAAACACTTTGAACATCTGTTGAGGTACACACATTACCTGTATATCAGGGTATTTTTTGTGTGTATATGTGTTGTTTCCTCTGCTATATTGCAAATAACTGAGGATCAGAGATCATATTGCTTTAATCTAAGCATATTTGTTTTTGTATCCTCTCTAGCAGGAAAGATGATGGAAAGAGGGAACAGAAGGGAACAGAATCCTTGATTTTATGAAAAAGAAAACAGCAATAGAAACACAAAAGGAGCACAACTTTCTAAAATCTTCAAAAAAAGGAAAAAAATAAAATCTTATTACAGAAATGAACAAACAAAAGAAAAGCTCCAGCAAAATGGAGGATAATAATAGAATCATAGATTTGGTGTTGGAAAAGAATATGGGAATGGAATATTCCCCTAATAGAAGGAGAGTTAGTGAAACAAAGGATAGCATGTGAGACCTGGACTCAGGAAAACAGTTCAACTCCAGCCTCAGACATTTACTAACTTTGACCTGGACAAATGATTTAGTTTCTATATACTTAAATTTCCTCATCTGAAAAATGGGGATAATAATAGCACCTACCTCCCAGGATTGTTGTAATGATAAAAAAGACAGTTTTTTTTGTATTTGTAATATTTGTAAAGCATTTTGCAAGCCTCACTATATAAATGTGATTATTGCTATTGCTACATGTAATACTACCTAAGTGGTTGTGGAGTATTGAATGAATGTTGTATGCTGCAAAGCTGGCCCTGATCTCCCTATAAAATGAATAGAACAATCTGTCATTAAATAAGAGTACATATAAGGGTTGAAAAATATCTATCAGACCAGAAAAGTTGAATTCCCCACTTCCCTACCCCTCGCCCCAAATGGTGTTCTCTGTGAAAATTGCCCTGTTTCCAATTCCTTCCAATTTAAGCTTAGGAAATCTTGGCAGAAGTGCTGAACTGATGCCAATTGCTGGGAGGTATGGAGGAAGCACACTTTTACAGAGTAATTAATCAAATACCCTAGAGTCTAATAAGACATTAGCTGCCCAAGGAGGAAAGAGAAGGATGAATTTTAATTTGTGCCAATCCACCTGAGACCAGAGTGGTACATACCATTTGCTATGTCAAATCTGTTTCTTATACATGACCTGAAGCCTTTGGACACCAGCCATCCTGGAAGTACATCCTTTTCTTGCACTTCAGTATCTACCACCTCAGATAAGAAGCTGCATAAGATCTCTAGAAAATGACAAAATCTATGCATACCCATATATATGCATATATAAAAAGTGAAGGAATTATTGATGCTATTAACTCAAGTCAATATTTTTTTTTTGCCACAAGTATTGGCTTAATGTCATAATGATTACTTTTCCTTAATGCTTTTAAGTTAAAAAACTTATTTGAATTAACAAAAGAAAAGTTTTCAACCCTACCCCTAAATGAGAGCATTAATATGTGAGTGATACACATAGCATACCAAGTTGATATTTGTTGTACATTTAATATACCAAATTCAGTTGTTTTGAAACAAGTGAATCTGAGAACCTATTTCAATTCCAAGGAATATTTTTCTACTCACAAGAGACATAATAAAGTACGTTGTTATTGTTGTTCACAGAAATGGAGAATATTAGGTTAGGGCTGGCAGGGACCTAAAATATCATCTAATCTGGTCTCCTCATTTCATTTCATAGGGTGAGGAAACAGAGACCTTGAGAGAGGAAGTTTCCTTAGAGCTTATGAAACCCAGACCCCCACAATCTGGAGAATTTTTTTTTTTGCTCCTGTTTTGCAATGAGAGCAATAATTGTGAAATGCACAGAGCATTTGTATCACTCTGTATAGTAGATGTGACTGTACTAAATCTATACCTGAGCTTGCTGTTTCTTCAGTATTATAAGAACTACTGAAAGTCTACCATGACTCAAGCTACCACTCAGAGATGCCTTGTGGGATTCTGTGGACATAGATGTGTACAAGTGTTTCTACTAACTCCAGAAAGTTGACTGGGAAAATAAATCAGTAAATAAATGGGGGAAATGGATGTATGTTTCCCCAAATCATTGAGATTTCTCTCCGGTTTGTCCTTAAAGAGACTTTTGGCCCATCATTTCCTTTCCCTTCTATGTGGAGAGAAGTGAAGAACTTCCCTCTAGGAATGGAGCACCTTCTGAAACTGGGAGCTCTTGGTGGGAAGAGGACAGGTGAGCTGACACTATATTTGCAACTGGCCACAGTGATGAACAAATTAGGATGGATCCCAGTGAGTTAAAGTGATGAGGGTAGAGATTTGGAGTAGTGTGAGAACAGTAGCATAGAATGAATCATTGTTGAGAGACCAGATGTGAGATTGAACAGAATTGGTAGTTGCCATAAACCCTTCAGCAACTGGTGAGATAGACTAAGAGACCAATTTCAACTTCCCAGACTCACCTCACCCCCTCATTTTTTTCTCTGGTTATTTGCCAAGGTGATCCAATCCTTTCCTTTATTTTTTCTCTGTATCACCTGGGTGGAGGCATGTGAGAAAGGGAGTTGATTGAATGACATTCTTTTATTTTTTCTTTACATTTTTGCTGTGTAACAGTTTCATTTCCTGCTATTCACTTGCTTTAAAAAAATAAATCATGTGACACTTTTTAAATGTCAGGCCTCTGCGTCTATGAATAAAGCTGGTTGATTGAGAGGGGGAAATTTTCAAAATGCAGGGTCAGGGCTCTAGAGAAAAGACAAGAGAAATTTTATTTTACTAACTTTGCAACATATTCCATATGATACTCCTAGATCTCAGGAATGACTGTCTCTGTGCTTCTTTCCAACTCATATCCATATCGGAAACATTTTGACCTTTTCAATCTATAGCAGGAAGGAGAGTATTGGCATATTGGATTCTTGAAAGTATGGGATATGCATGTTGAGTTGAATAAAAACAATTAAATATCTTAACTAGTAAAATACTATTGTTGAATTACTACTTTCTCCCCACCCCTTCCCTCAACCCTATTTGCTCTTTAATAAACTACTTTTGCCTCTCTCTCTCTCTCTCTCTCTCTCTCTCTCTCTCTCTCTCTCTCTCACTCTCTCACCATACCCCCTGTCTATCTCCCATAGTCCTTCTCATCCTCATGACTGACTATAGAGCAGGGGATGCTTAACCATTCTTGTATTGTAGACCCCTTTAGCAGTCTAGTGAAGCCTATGAATCCTTTCCCTGACCATAATATTTATTTATTTAAGTAACTTGCTTAAGGTTACACGGCCAGGTGTTTCTGGGTGGGTGCTAAGTGTCCGAGCCAGGATTCTATTCCCAGGTCATCACGACACTGGGGCCAGTGCTCTTGCTCACTGTGCCACCTGGCCGCCCCTTGAGCATCATATTTAAATGCATACAATAAAATACAAAATAAACAAATGTTATTGAAATAGTTATCTAAATATAAAAAAAAGAAGAAAAAACAAAGAAGGTTACAGATCCCAGGTTAAGCACCTACTCCCAGTCTAGATAGAGAAAATGAAATTTGTTTCCCAAACTAGGACATCAGGACAGTGAGGGCAGCTGGCAATTAAATTGTAGCTTCTTAATTGAATTTCCAGGTCTGGTTCTTTGTTCCCTAGATACTGTTCCCAATACCTTTACTATTTTGGAGACTTGAACTGGTTTTAAATGCCTCCTACTTAAAAAAAAATTCCATTGATGTCTTTTGTTTTTCCATCTACTTTGTTTTCCAACATACTCTACCCCTTTGCCTACAAAGAATAAAAATGAAAGAGGGGGAAAAAGTAATTCAGCAAAACAAATAAAAAACCTGATAAAATTGGATAGTATATACAGTATTTCTCATCTATAGACTCCGTCCCTCACCTTTGCAAAAGAAAGAAGAAAGTACATTCACATATCACTCTTCCTTGGGAGGCATTATTACATTGTTTTTTCCCCCCATTTTCATCATTGTGGTTATTGTATATATTGTTTTCCTGGTTTTGTTTACTTCTCATCAATTTCATAGTCATTATTCACTACACTTTACTACTATTCTATAGCATCCAGTACCACAATTTTTAAATTAAATTATACGTTATATTATATTAAATAGTTATTCCCCAACTGATGTGATACTTTCCACTTCTAAGTATCTTGTCCTGTTCACTTTGGAAAGTAAAACTGGAAGGACCATTTTCCTCTGCAGAGTAGAATACATCCTATAAAATTCTTACCACCCTTGAAATCTTGAAATTGAGAAGTGGGAAGGATACATATCCAAATGAAATAGACATAACAAAAGGAAAAATACATATACACATACATATATACTCACATACTCATATATAATATATACATACACATACAGGATGTCACCAAATTCTGACTATGGTGTTAAGCTGTAATGTAATAGACCTATGAGATACCCTAGATATGTATATATTTATAATTACATCTATATTGATAATTATATCTAGATCTTGATATATAGCTATAAAAAGTACTACTTAATATATATCTATATAGATAGATATTACATGTACTATCTATCTATATCTATCTAGCATTTTCTGATCTGGCTTTCTTTCAGCCTCTCCCTTCTGGCATTGAACATCAGTTTGCTACTAAAGTTACTTTATCTCTGAAGCTCTTCTCTTTCCTCAACAAATCTCTGCTTTTTGAGAGTTAAAATGTCTGCATAAGCCACTAGGTTGACATCTTGAAACTATGTATCTGTTTTTCATTGCTTTGTCACATCCTTCTTACTGATGGAAACTAAACACCAAACTACATGCATTTATAGCTTTGTACCCTCAATCACAAGCAAGAGCGCTAATCATGGCCAGCTTCATAAAGAGTAAAAAAAAAATTTTTTTCCAGGTGAATTGGTAGATATAACTAAGTAAACAAAGCTAACGATGAGGTTGAATTAAATATAAGGGAAAAAAGAAGGATCAATCAGATGTACTATTAAGACACCAGGGCAAAATAAAAGTTCTTCTGTCTACAAAGACACTGTAGAAATTCTGTGATCTTTTGGCACTTTAATTATAAGAGCAGCAGGTGAGATACAGAGCAAAAGAAGAAAGATCCAGAAACTAATCGGTTCAACAAATCTTAGAGAATTGTGATAATTTTAAGAGATCATGTCCTAAAACTGACCAGTGCCTTGCTTTTGTTTTAGATGACTAGGAAATGAGTTGCGGGGGTGGATGGTACAATGGAAGCCAATGGATGGCTATTAAATTTATCTACTATGGCTGCCATTGATAGTGGCAAGTTCAGGATATGTTATAACAAGACCATCAACATGTTCATTATTTAATATAAAGGCTGTAAACAAAAATTTCTTGACAAGTACCGACAAATGTACATTTTGTATCAAAGTGCTTTTTTCTGTCATGAGGGGCTCCAGTTATTTTGGGGACTCCTTCCTCCTCCATGACTCTGGCATCCTCTGCTTGGCAGATCACCAAGTCAGATCACTATGAAACTCTTGCTTTGGTATAATTAACCTACTTCTAGTCCATCCTTTAGTGGGAAACTTCTAGGCTGGGGTGGGGAACCTGTGACCTTGAGGCCACATGTGGCCCTCTAGGTCCTCAAGTTTGTCCCTTTGACTGAATCCAAACTTCACAGAACAAATCCTTTTTAGCATATGACCTACCCAATCATCTTTCTACCTCACAAATTATCTTTAAATCATCTGTCATTTCTGACTTTTTGTAGTAATTTTCATTTGTCATGGATTACCAAGAAAGATCTAAAATATTTTAGGATCATGGATCTAGACCCAAGGGTTCATTTAATTCAACTCAGTCATTTTAAGTCTGGGGAAACTAAGTCCCAGGGAGATTAAGTGACTTGTCCAAGGTCTCACAGGTGGTATCATGAGTAGAAATTTGAACCCAGGTCCTCTGATTTGAGAACTAGTGCATTGTACAACACCAAATTGGGCATATCTTTCTTTCTACTTCACTGAATGTACTTTTGCTTTTCTCTTACTGTTACAGACCTGACTCCTCATGTATGCTTTCTGATGAGCTGTGCTTCAGAGTTGGGCAGTTGGGCATTATTGCCCTTAGTTTCATGGGCATCATGGATCAACATAACATGTATAGTTACACCCAATACTAACTTAAGCTATTTTATCTATGACGGTCCATTGTCTATCTATATTATCATATTGGAGTGACTGAAGTGATAGTAATAAGAATTCATATTTATATAAAGCTTTATGACAAGTGGTATAAGCATTTTCATTTTGATTTTACAGCTGAGGCAATTGAGTTTTGGAGACTTAAAACAACTTGTCTAAGGCCACACAGCTAGAAAATGTTAGAGTCAGGACCAAAACTCACATACCCCAAACACTCTTATTCCCAGTGTTCTTTCTACAATACTACATTGCCAAAAATAAAATAAGATATGATAATTTCCAGGGTTACATCTTAAATAGCTTTGTTATCAAAATTTTAAAGAAACACAATGAAAAGTGTGATCTTAGGGGAGTTAGAATTTTTTTTCTAAAAATATGTAAAAAGAAATTGAAAATATCCTATTAAATTTACACAAATAAAATGCATAGTTATTAAGGAATAAACCAGTTGGTAGAACTTGGAGAAGTCAAATTTTTCAAAGGTTGAATTTTCAGTCTTAAAGACTTTCTGATATTTACCTCAGAGGTACAATTTTTGTGCTGAGCTCAGAGGGGTTGAATGAAAATTATTATGAAGAACATGATTGAAGGAAAAGCAAAGGTGTGACACTTTCTGAGCTGGGAAATTATAAAATGTCACATATGAAGCATCAAATGAGGTTGATAAAAATTCATGTAAAGAAATAAAGCCTTTGGGCAGCTAGGTGGTGCAGTGAATAGAGCGCCAGCCCTGGAGTCAGGAGGACCTGAGTTCAAATCCAGCCTCAGACACAACACAAAAACTATCCGTGTGACCTTGGGCAAGTCACTTAACCCCAATTGCTCTCCAAAAAGCAAAAAAAGAAAGCCCTTTATCCTGATTTATAAAATAAGTTAGTAGACTGGGAAGGAAGTAGTGATGCTTCCCCAAACTGAGATAATAAACTATGATTACTATATCAGTATTTTGTAATTTAATAGAACATGCAAATCACAGTTATATTAAAAAAAATTTTTTTTGGACTAGACCTGAGATTTCATCAGACTAGGCAAGGGGTGTGCTGGGGCCAGTTCAGACTAGCTCAAGAGATTTGATTGTTAAAATTTCAATGTGAGCATTTATACCTTTAATATCAGCAAATGCTATAACAAATAAGGTCTTGATTTTTTTTGATTGTCTAGATTTAAGAAAGTGATGGGTAAAATATTAATAATTTAGAATAATTCTAAAAGTTTATTGTATGTATATCTCCCTCCCCATCCCTCCCCCCCTCCCCTCCAACCCTCTACCTCCCATCACCAAGAACCTGTTAAACATTTACCAGCATACCTTTTGGTACAGGGAACTCAAAATGAGAAAATTTTCTCTACCAATACAAATTAACAACTGCTCTGCAACTTTATAGTTTTAGAGAGATACTTAGGGCCTTGAATGGTTATATGACTTGCCCAGGGTTACAGACAAGATTTATCAAAGGTAATATTAGAATCCATGTGTGTCTGACTCTAAGGCTGGCTTCTCTTCACTATGCTATATTGCTTCACAGTAGATATATTTAAAAATTTTCTTACATTAAAAAAAACAGGCACAGGAAGAATAGCATATTTTTTAGGCAATATAAACTGTCATTAGGAGTGATGGCCTTGGGTAAATTATACAGCGTTTCCTGGGGAGGCTAGAGAAGGAGGGGATTTCAGTGATTGAGGCAGGGACATAGATGAATTCTGCCTGTGTCCAGGGAAAGTGGGTAGGTAGGGAATAATCATTTGTAAGGGGTCTAAGAGAGAGGAAGTGAATGGTCAAAGGCAGTGTCCATTAAGGTAGAAGGCTTTCAACCCAAAGTTAAAGGTGGTAAAGTGAATTCTAGAAACACACAAGTATCTATAGTTTTGTTAAACAAATCTGTTGGTCATAGAGAGAATTGAGAGAACATTTAGGCCAAGCAATGGGATTGCTGACTTGGAGGCAAGAAATGGGCTCTGAACCAGACAACAAATGCTTAAAACCTGATTTGAATGTAGGAAAAGGGTGATTGGGTGAAAGTTGTTATTTGTCCTTCATGCTCAAAGAAGATCAACATTATGTCAGGGTCCATGTACAGAATGTCTGGCTGTGGCTGATCGTACCAATATGAACTTGGAAGGCTCTTCCACAGGTTGGGCACCAATAGTTTGTATGACCATTTGGGAAGGAGATGTCTCTAAACTTCTCATTTTTCTTTTGAGCTACCACAATTCTTTTTTGCTCATAAAGCCCAGTACCTTCTTTGATTCAGGGAGGCCCATGCTGGACAGTTCTGTGCTAGTATCTCTCATGTTTCACAATTGACATCAAAGTTCTTTAGAGAGACCTTAAAAATATCCCTGTATAGCTTCTTCTCACCTTCATGTTTGAACTTATCTATAGCATTCAATACTTCTCTTTTTGCTATAACTGATGGTTTCACATAAGGATGGTGTAGTGTTGACTGGTGGAGAACGTGTGTTTTCTTAGTGTTAATTATTAAACCAAAAATAGCACAAGCAGCAGAGAATTGATCCATATTTTGTTGCATTTCAATCTCAGGGGTTGCACTGAGAACATGATAATCTGTGGGGAAAAAGTCATGTACTAATGCCCTCTTCACTTTAGTCTTAGCTTATAACCTTTTGAAATCAAATTATTTATATCAGTGTGGTAGCAACTTTGATGCTGTTTGCATCCTCACCAGAGGCATCTGACATCTCTGAAAATATGCTAAAAAACACGCAGCCTTGCTTCACTTCATGTGCCTGAGAAAGCATGAGGTTATTCAGAACCTATGAAAGAATGCCATCATGAAACCAGCATACGATACTGATGAACTTCTCGAGGCAACCAAATTTCTCCATGATCTTCCACAGACCCTGGAAACTTACAATATCAAAGACCTTGTTTAGATAGATGAACATTGTGTACAGACCTTCATTCTGCTCCTAGCATTTGTCCTGGAGATATCAGACAGCAAACACCATATTGATTGTTCCTTGGCCCTTTCTGAAGCCACACTGGCTCTCAGGTAGATGACCATCTTCCAGGGGAAGGATCAACTGATTAAGGAGGACTTTGGTAAGAATCTTTTTTTTTTTTTTTGCTTTTTGGAGGGCAATTGGGGTTAAGTGACTGGCCTAAGGTCATATGGCTAGTTTTTGTGTTAAGTGTCTGAGGCCGGATTTGAACTCAGGTCCTCCTGACTCCAGGGCCGGTGCTCTATTCACTGCACCACCTAACCTCCCCCCCTGGTAAGAATCTTGCTAGCAAAAACTGAGAGAGACCCCACTATAGTTGTCATAGGACAACTTATTTCCTTTTCCTTAATGTGGATGGACAATAGAGCCCTTGATCTCTTGGGAAGATAACTTCCTCTTGCCCCATAGCCCAGAAGATTGTATGAACTGTGGATCCTCTGCCTTTTAGACCTCTGCTAGAATGGAATCAGCACCAAACACTTTACCATATGAAAGGAACCTTAATGGAATTCAAAACCTCTTCTTCAGTTGGAAGTTCAACTAGAGAAGGATTGACTTCTGATAATCATTTAATATCATATTTTGGCCAAAGTTTGAATTAATCAAACAGACTACCTTGCCTCATTTTTTTAAAAGGCTCCTTTTCTGTCTCAGCCACTCCAGAGACCAGATAAGGCTGGGAGTAGGATTTAACACAGGCATCCAGAGATCATAAATTCCAAACAGACCCAGCTTTGTCTCACTCTCAGAGAATGCTTCTCCTTATGTCAACCAGAAGAGGCCTATTTTATGGCTCTTAAGGACGAGACCTTTGACTCAAGGCATTAACTTGAGTAATGGGACTTTTTCTTAAGATTTTCTGGGCATATAACATGTTATGGAATGTTAATGGTAAAGAAAACACAGATATTCTGAATCATAATTTCAACTGACACTTTGTCATTTCTCTTGTTTTATTGTATTTACTATTTATTCAATTAAGAAAATTCCTTTCTCATACGATGATTAAACCATTAAGGGGATCATAAATTTGTGTGACTCAGACACTCTGAATGGGGATGGTCCTAAAATGTACTTAAGCTCTCTCATTATTTTGTTCTTCAGTCATAACTCTAGTCCTGTACTCCATGTACAAGTAGTAAAGCTAGCCTTAAGGGAATAACAAATACATGTTGTAATTTTATATTATTATTTGTTTGTCTCCTTTAACCAAATCTTGTGAAACAGGTCGATAGCAATGGTGCCATGACATTAGATTGGAACTGCTGAATAGCTGAACAGCACCTCACTTCATCAAAGTTAATGATTCAGGTGCCTCAGGATTCATTCTTTCTGGAATCTTGACCTCAATGAGGTTGGTGAGTTCTTCTACTCCCAATTTCCAATGAACTTCCCACCAGTTTGGTTGAAGTCTGAAATTTCCTTCAAGTTAGCCCTGGGATCTTTCTGTGTTAACTAGATCCCCTCTGGAAAGAAATTCTGGAATCTCTCTGTGTTAATTAGATCCCTTCTGGAGAGCAAAATTTTGATTCTGGGATCTCTCTGTATTGACTAGATCCCCTCTGGAGACCAATCTCAGAAATTTAGATCACACATATTGCCAGTGCTAGTGTAAGGATAACCCTAAATTATGTTGGCTTCAGCATCAGCCCTTCCTTCCCCAGTACCTGCTAACCCCTCTATTTCCCTTAAAAATTTCTTACAGGCAATAGCTGAGCTTACTTCCCAGTTTGCCAAAATCCTAACAACAGAGGCTGAGGAGGACCTTGAAGCAAAAGGGGAACTTCAAACAACTCCCATTCCAAGCCCACACCCTACTCCAGATGTGGCTAAAGGCTCCAAGTCTGGTATTTGCCATTATTGCAAAAAACCCAGGACACTAGAAGGCAGAATGTAGGACAAGGCTTAGGGTTCTAGAATATCGGAAAAATAAGGGTCACCGAGACCACCCCCCAATGACCGTAGAGGTGCTCCAAGCAAAAATTTGCAGGATTTAACCCCCATCCATTCCTACCCTGCCAGATCTTGAATCCTTGAATAATGATCACCCTCTTCATTTTGGTAGTTAAATATGGACCTTGTATTTGTATTTTGTCAGTTGTTACCAATGTCTCTGTGTCTGTATTGTCTGTATTTGTATTTTGTCAGTTGTCTGTCAATGTCTCTGTGTCTGTATTGTGTGTTCTGTGAATGAGTTTGTTATCTTGTTAGATCTAACTGGCAGTCAAAAATTTCAAAAGGTTGCTTTTCCTTTAGTGTTCTTGTAGTTTCTGGTCTGGCCAAACTGTAATTACAATGAAAAGTTAGATATAGCTAAAAAACATCTTAGCAGATTCTGAGAATTAATTGTTAAGAAGCTGGAAATTGTTTATATTTGGATTGCTGGTTCTTTAATAACCAGAAGTTTTTGTGATCTCTGTTTGACCTATTTCCTGAATTTGTAAAGGGAAAAAAAATAATAGTGGTTGTTATGGGATTAAAATGGTATAATGATTGTAAAATGTTTAATATAATAACTGCTATATGTTGGATACAATATTATTATCTCTCTAACTTTGAAGTAGTTTTTGAATGCCAGGAGTGATAAGATCAATTATTCTATGAGTCAGTTGATGTTATATGAAATTCATTGTTATGTTGTTGCCATCTTTCTAAAATTGTATTGTGTTTCTAAAGGTCTGCTTAGCTAGTGAAATTTTGAGAAGAGTTGTGTGATTTGACCAGACGAGACTCTGGGCAGCCATTGAGCCCCCCGGCTTTGAAAACCCAGATGTTGGTGCTTCCCTCTCTGGTAACTGACTAGGTATGGATGTAATGGTCAGACAGCTAGAAGCCTGTCTGCTGATCTGTTTCTCTGTCTTCTTGTAACTTGTTTGTATTCTCTGAAGTTTGGGGTGCTGACCTTTTCTCCCTGAACTAGGTAAATGACATATGTTTGATTAAAGCAAGATTGTTAACCCATTTTGAGTTGCTTTCCTTTAGAAAAGCAGATCTAAGAACCTGTGTTGGCAGACATCCTGGGGATGCTAGGGTGCTTGCTGCTATGCTCAGCCACCCTGAATGGGGATGGTCCTAAAATGTACTTTAGCTCTCTCATTCTTTTGTTTTTCAGTCAGGACTCTAGTCCTGCACTCCATGTACAAGCAGGAAAGCTAGCCTTAAGGGAATAACAAATTAATGTTGTAATTTTATATTACTATTTGTTTGTCTCCTTTAACCAAACCTTTGAAACAAACAGGTTGACCCTTCAATCTGAGGTAAATGGTCAATGGTTTCAGCATTGGTTTATGATGCTCTGTTGAGAACAGTATGAAAGTGGGCAGTCTATCTGTTCATGTCCTTAGCCAATTAACAAAATGCCCATTGAGCTCCTGGAACATGTTAATATTGTATTTCTGGAGATGAAGGGTGGTTTTAAAAAAGTCTAAGATATGGTCTTTACCTTTAGAGGAATGTATAATTTCAATTCAGAGACATAGGACAGAGATAAAAAATATAAGAAACATCTTATTTTGTGCAGAAAAGGGAAAATCATTGTGGATTGAGAATAATGGCAAATGACTTCTTCTACAGGTGAATATGAGATTGACTTTTAGGTTGAATAGAATTTGGATAGGTGGAGTAGAAGAGGAATCAAGTTTGGAGTGAAGAAATTATGTACGAAATGTTTGAGAAAAATAAATTTGATTGAATTGAATTTTCTTTTTAAAAATGAATAGTTGGGATATGGGTGTAGAACCATAAAATCTTTGAGTTGGAAAGTCCCTTTGTAGGCATTTAGTTCAATCTCTGCCCAAAGTATGAAACTCTTTTTATAACATATCTACCAAATGGTCATCTAGTTTCTGATTTTTGTTGATAGGGAACTCGCTATATCTTTCATTTTTGAACATCTCTGATTGTTAGTATTTTTTCCTTATATTGAATTAACATCTTTGTCTCCATAAGTTCAGTCTATTGATTCCAGCTCTGCCTTTTTGTCAGCCAAGAAGTTTTGTAGTCAGAACAGTGCTTGAAGAGCCACATTGAAAATATAGTGCAATGGAGTGGTATACTCTGAATTTTAGAATTCAGATTTAATCTGGGAGATGAGTAAAGGAACAAAAAGCATCAGGAAACAATAGACAATGTACAGGGTAAAAGACAATTATGAATTTAAAGGTACTCTGAGATTTCTTGTGACGTAGGTTCACAAAGTAGTACTGCTGATCTCCTTGTGGGGTGGATAGGGAGGTCTTTGTTTATAAGGAGACAAATAGAAGACCAAGGATATCATCCCATATGGATTGTTAAGTACATTGATGTGAAAACTGGTTAAAGGAGATAGTAAAGGAAGGAAGGAAATAAGCCTTTATTAAGCACTTATTATGTTCCAGGTACTGTGCTAAATGCCTTAGAAATATTATCCTATTTGATCCTCATAGCAACCCTGAGAGGTAGGTAAAATTATCCCTTTTTTGCAATGAGATAACAGAAGCAAACAGAGTGACTTGCCTGAGGTGACTCAAGCAGTAAGTGTCTGAGGTCAAATTTGAATTCAGGCACTAGTGACTCCAAGCCAGCACTTTATTCACTGTGCCCTTGGGCCATCTCAGGCATCTTGACCTATATATTGCCACTGGACTCTGATGACTTTGGAGGAGAGAGTGAGGCTGATGACTTTGCACAGCTCTGCCTCACTTAAATGCAATTCACTTGCAACCTAATGTAGTTGGTCCTCTGAGAATGAAGGACAAACAACAAAAACACATTGGCATCTACATATTAGAGGACAAAGAATAATGGGAGGAATTAAAGATTTGGATCTGCTTGGCAAGTAATTGGAAGAAATAGAGAAGCAAAATTTGGGGAGTTTTGGTTGGTGTCCTGTTTTATCTTCCCAGCTGTAGGGATTATACCTGGTTAATGGGAGAGCTTATTAACTTTTCCCACAGACACACATCTTTACCTGCATGTACCATTGGCATCTCAAAATCAATGTGTTCAAATCAGAATACAACATCTCTGTCCACTCTCCCCTTCCCTCACCTTTCCCACTAACTTCCTAATGTTTGTTGAGGGTACTACCATTCTTCAGGTCACTCAGGTTCAAAACCTTAGTCATAGTCAACTTCTTACTCTTCCCATCCAATTAGTTTCCAAGTCTTGTTTTTTCTACCTCCTCAACATTTCTCAGATGTCTATTCTTTTTATTCATGTGACCAATCACCTTATTCCAGGATTTTATTTTCTCTCACCTGGACCATTAAAATGGTTTCCTAATTGATCTTCCTATGCTTAATCTCTCTCCTCTCTAATTATTCTCCTCATACTTTCCAAATTTATATCCTGTCAAACTGAAAATTCAGTTAAAGGAGGCAAACAGTCCAGGTGATATGTGAATTCATCTTATTTATTCCTTTAAAGCTATATGAAGTTTGCAAGCTCGTAAGTACAAGGAGTCAAAGCCTAAGTTCTGACTGCCTGAACAAAAGAATGAGAAAGTTTAAATACATTTTAAAGCAATCCCAACTCAGGGTCACATTTATGAAGAAAGGAATTTTCTTAATAAGATAAGAATTGATAAGGTGTCATTTAAATTTGCCACCTAGAACATCTGTTTTCTTTATCATTAACATGCCATAACATAGTATTTGTCCATAAAATATTAAGATAAGAAAAAGTTCCATTATTCAAGATAGTGTCTCGGGTTCAGAGTCTCATCCTTAATCAGAAGAAAAAAATGTTTTTAAATCAGCCCCATCTGGGGTTGTTGATATAGGAAGAGGTATTCTCTGAGTTTACTCAGAGAACAAAGAAGCTGTTGGGTCCAGGCTCTTCTTCTGGTTCATTAGTTCAAGCTCTGGACCTTATTTAAATTGATATTAAATGATTATCAGTCCCTAAACCATGATTCTTGACCATGACACTCCCCTACTGAAAATGTTCTAGCGGCTCCTTATTGCCTCTAGTATAATTTAAAGCCCTTCACAGTCTGGCTTCAGCCTCCTTTCCAAGCTGATTACACCTTCTTCTCCTACTTCTAAACTCTATGCCATGCACTAGCTAAACTTACTTATTTGTTGCTTTCATATATAACATTTATATCCTGACCCTGTGTCTTGGCATTTACACTCTCTCCTCACCTCTAACTCTTATGACCTGTTTGAGTTCTCCAAGGATTATCTCCCATACGCCTTCCTTCAAAAGGTCATTCCCAATTTTATCAATTGTTTGTGCCGCTTCCTCCCCTAAGCCACGCAACTTTATTTTGTATATAGCTTATATTTATTTATTTGTGAACATCCTCCTAGCAGAAGTTATACTTCTTATGGGCAGATTATTTCCCCTTTGTTTTAGAAGTCCCAACACAGCACAGTACCTGGCACACAGCTGGCACTTTAAAAGTGCTTGTTCCTTGACTGACTGACCTGCATTTCTTTGGAGAGCAATAGTAGGGGGTACATTTCTACATGTGGAACATTTTGGCATTTCAGTGACCTTGGTGGAGCATGTATTGGTTTGAGAGCCATCTCTGTTTGAATGAACAGTAAATCCAGAGTGACAAATAATATTCGTGTAGCCAAACACATTTATACTATGTGGTAGCAGGTATTACAGATGATTTTTTTTTAGAGCACAAGTAATATGGGTATAGAATGGAAAGAATTTATAGCACCAACATTTTAGCTGCAACCTAAGTACCATGTTTATAGACACCATAAGGCCAAGCTTATACATTGCCTCCTCTCAAACAAAGCACTATCATTTAATTCACCTTTAAAGCAATCTAACAACTTTGTTTTCTTTGTTCTTGTGGTAAATTTATAAAAACAGGGGTTATGGCAAGGGAAAACACCAGTACCACCTTGCAGTTTTGCAGTTATCCTAAATGCAGCAGTCTTTTTGACTAGAGGAGACCTGACCTCATGGGGCTTAACTGCAAAGAAACAAGTCAGCCTTGATTTTTGAGTATAAAGAGACTGTCTTGGCTGTGATCAATTCACATTTGAAAGAGCATCATACAAGAGATAGAAGTGAAGATGAATACAGAAGAGGGGAAAGGCCCTGTAAAAATAACAGTCAGGCTAAAGTGCAGTGTGAACTGAAGCTTGTGATAAATGTCTAAAAAACAAAGGAACTTTTATTTCTCTCCAAAGATTTGTGCTTAAGAGGAAGTCAGGGAAGATCTGGATAAGAGTTCTTGGTGTGGGTAGAAAGATAGTGTAAGAGGGGATATAATGGTATCTTGTTTTGCTCCCACAAAAGTTATTGGAAGATAATCAATAGCTGTGGAGAAGCTCAATTATCTTATTTTACTAAAACTCTGGCCTTCCAGGAACTATGACAATGGCTAGAGGGAACTTGAAAGGTGGGGATATGGCTCACAGCTTAGAAAAGGTCAGGGCAGGTCAGATCTCAAGTATCCCCACTACCATGCCTATGTAATCTGCATATATAGGGGGAATGTAGGGAAATAAAGTGAGGAAATTGATTTATCCTAAGTCTTCCAGGAAGGACAGAACTGAATAACCTCACTCCTGCTTCTGAGTCAGTGTTGGTGTGTCCCTGGTGAGCACCAAGCCTGCTTCCTTGCCAGAAGCATATAAACACCTTCCTTTGCACACTCTGTTTCTGAGTTCTTTCAGTGAGAAGGGGTTTGCCGTTTTAAGGGGGCATCATCCTACTTGGAGCTTCCTAAGCGTCAGCAGAAAAGCAGGGGGAAGCTTGTCCTGGGCTAACTCCCTGACCCTATCTGCAAAGTCCTTCGATCACCACAAGTGTGTTTCTCATAATTATAATGGATAGCAGAAAGAAGGCAGAATACTCAACTTCTATTTTCCTTCAGTTTTTCTTTTATTCTTCTTCTTCTTTCCAATCCCATCCAACCCAGTAAACATTTATTGAGGGTCTACTATGTGCCAAGCACTGTGCTAATAGCTGGGGATACAACTGATAAAAAGAAAGACAGCCCCTGCCCTCAAGGAGCTTAAAATTTAATGGGAGGCAGTTTTGGGGATAAGAATGCACTATTTGACAAAAACTGCCGGGAAAACTGGAACATATTATGCCAGAAATTGGGCATAGACCAATATCTAACACTGCACACCAAAATAAAATCTAAATGGGTGTGTAATCTAGGTATAAAGGCTGATACTGTAAGCAATCTAGGAGAGTAAGGAAAAGTTTATCTGTCAGATCTATGGAAAGGGGAAGATTTTATGATGAAACAAGAGTTAGGGAGCATTATAAAATAGATAATTTTGATTACATTAAATTGAAAAGTTTCTTTACAAGTAAAGCCAATGTAACCAAGATTAAGAGGGAAGTGGAAAATTGGGAAAGAATTTTTTATAACCAGTGTCTCTGATAAAGGCCTTATTTCTAAAATATACAAGAATTGAGTCAAATCTGTAAGAATACAAACCACTCCCCAGTTGATAAATGGTCAAAGGATATGAACAGGTAGTTCTCAGAAGAAGAAATTAAAGATATCTATAAGCATATGAAAAAAATGCTCTTGAAATGGACTGATAGAGAGAAATGACCCAAGCCAAGCCAATAGTTCTGAGCTTCATTTTATCAAGCTGGCCAGCGACAGTCTCCCAAGGAAACCTTAGGAGAGCTGCCCTGACCATCGGGAAAGGGGGAATATTTAAAGTAAAAAACCAGCAAAAATAGGTGTGGGAAATAAAGTTAGTCTTGTGGGAAGTAAAGTTAGTCTGACCATGGTAGATAAGCACATCCGTTGTAGCCAGGCCTTGGTCTGGACAGTTGTATAGTCCTTACCCTGATTTATTGTGAGACCCAGATGTCCAGGATCATTCTGACATCTTATCAGGAAGTATGGCCAGGTCTGTTTCTCACAAGAGAGGGGCTCCTGGCTAAGCACGTAAGAGTTGAGGAAGAATTCAGTAATTTTCCAAACTTGTTACATACTGGAACTTAGCATTTGAGGCCATGGGCATTTCACTCTAAATCACTATTGATTAGAGAAATGCAAATCAAAGCAACTCTGAGGTACCACATCTTACCTTCCAGATTGGCTAAGATGACAAAACAGGAAAATGATAAATGCTGCAGAAGATGTGGAAAAACTGGAACACTAATGCATTGTTGCTGGATTTGTGAACTGATCCAACCATTCTGGAGAACAATCTGGAACTATGCCCAAAGGGCTATAAATAAGTGCATACCCTTTGACCCAGCAATACCACTTCTAGGGTTATATCCCAAAGAGATCAGAGAAGTGGGAGGAGGACCCATACGTACAAAAATATTTATAGCAGCTCTTTTTGTGGTGGCAAAGAATTGGAAATCAAGGGGATACCCATCAATTGGGGAATGGCTGAACATGTTGTGGTATATGAATGTAATGGAATACTACTGTGCTATAAGAAATAAGGAGCAGTCGGACTTCACAATAACCTGGAGAGATTTATATAAACTGATGCTGAGCAAGAAGAGAAGAACCAGGAGAAATCTGTACACAATCACAGACACAATGTATGTGTGACAACTAACTTCAAGAGACTGGGCTCCTCTCAGCAATGTAAGGTTATAAGACAACTCCAAAAGACTCATGATTGAAAGAGATATCCACATCCAGAGAAAGAGCTGTGGAGTCTGAATGCAGATTGAAACAAACTACTTGCTCTGTTTCTTTTTCTTGTTTTGTTTTGTTTCCTCTTTCCCAATGACATCCCATCAGTTATGATCCTTCTTTACAACCTGAGTAATTATTAACAGGAAGATATTTGTAAATCCTATATTTGAGTGCATGCCGCCATGATGGGGCTGGGGGGAGAGAAGTAGGAGGGGAAGGGGGAGAATATTTGAAAGTCAAGGGACTGTGGAACTGAATGTCGTAAACTAAAAATAAATAAACAAATTAATTAAAAAAAATTTAATGGGAGGGGGAAACAGCACACAAAAAGAGGCAGGAAATGGGTTGGGGGTGAGGACTAGGAGGTACTGGGCAAGGGCTTCTTGTTCCATGCAGTTGAAGCCAGCCAGACCAGCAGATGCATATTGGAATGAGTGTGTAAGTCCAGTTTCTGCTCTCTGTAACTGAAGGTATTAGGAAGAGTTTGGTATTCTCTCCTCTAGCCAGCCCTCCAATCAGAGAGGAGAGAAAGCTGAAGAAGGTGGTGTTAATCAAAGACTGAGTTAGCAGCATGGTGATGAGGTTGAAGTTGGTAAGTTTAACCTGGGAGGAACATCTTTTCTGTGAAGTTGTAACCAAGCAGGGAGGAAGATGCAGTCTGCTACTACTTCCAGACTGGTAAGAATAGAACAAAAATGATTTAAAAAATTATAAGCCAAGACAAACTAGTAAATGTTGAAGAGAGCTCTTGACTCCTGTTTGCAGCCACCAGGAACTCAGCTGGGATTAGGCACTGCAGGGTTTTAGCAAGAAGGGTAAGAGCTCAGCTGGGGTGGGGCACCAGAAGTGAGCAATCCTGATCCCATTTCTAATAGGTCTGGAACAAATATTCAAGTCTGGACCAGTTAATTTCTGAAGTGTCTTCTTTTTTTATATGCATCAACAACATTTAGGAAATATTTACTGTATTTGTCTAGTGGTGTGCTAAGCACTGGGCACACAAATGCAAAAGTGAGATAGCCTCAAGGAACTTATAGAGGGAATTAAGGGTGGTGGTGGGAGCCATCAGGAGTCATCCAGACTTACTTCTTGCCATTGGACTCTGAGTACTCAGACTCTGGAGGAGAGAGTGAGGCTGAGGACTTTGCACAGCTCTGCCTCACTTAAATCCAATTCACTTGCAAGTTCAGTCAGCACCCTCCTGATGTCAAAGGTGCTCTTCCAGAATGATGTAAGAACAACAGAGAGAGGTGAGTGAGGGCTGAGTGGCCAGGAAATGGTGCTTTGGTCTTTGAAGTCAAGAGGATGGTGAGTGGAACCAATTAAGTTTCTTGAGTAGGAGAGTTACATGGTTATGTTGACGGCAGGGAACCATAAAATGTTGAGGTTTGAGGTTTAGGGGTGCTCAAAACCCCAGAATACCAACACACCAGGTCCTGCCGAATGAATTCGACTCAAGTCTCCTCTCAGCCAAAGTAAAGCAAAGTTTATTAAAGGTTCACCATAATGGGTAGACTTTTAAGGAACCTTGGTATCTGATGCTTGTATTAGACAAGCAGACCAGAATAATCTGACACAGTGAGTCTTCCATGGATACTTCTCCAGCTCCTTCATGGAAACCAGATGGTTGTGGGAAGATTTAGGGTTGGTCTAGAGGAGGAGTTTGGGGAGGGTCTTCAGGAGTAGTCAAATGAGGTCAGACTCCTGTAATGAGAGATTAAGGGTGGGAAGTAGCTGGAGGCTACCTGGAGATGACACACAATGGAGGGTTAGGCTAGTGTAAGGGTGTATAGATATTTTGGGAGGATCAAGTTGGGTGGGGTAAGCTGGACAATGGAGGGCCAGGCTAGTAACAGAGATTTGGGCCCAGCTATAATGAAAGGCTTATAGCCTCAGGCAAATGCCTCTTGTGGGAAGATTCAAGGAGAGCTCAAGGGGGTTTCCAGAGCCTGTACCTCATCAAAGTGACATAGAGCTTTGAAGTTTGAGGTTCTAAGAGGAAGAGGTGAGGTGGGACTGTATTTCATGGGCAGGAGTTTGCCAGGGATGTAGGAAGTGTGAAGGGAAGTTGCATAAACTGTCTGAAAAGATAAATGGAGAGCAAATTATGGAAAGCCTTAAATGACAGGCTATGGAATTTCTGTTTTATCCCAGAAGCGAAGGGAATAAGCATTTACATAGTGACTACTATGTGTCAGGTTCTGTGCTAAGGGCTTTAAACAAACAACAAATATGATCTCATTTTGTTGTACCTGGCTTTCCCATCCCCCAATCTCAGCTCTCCCTCAAGGAAGTGAGCAGACTGCCAGATTTAGCTCCTTACTTCAGAGTTGGGCGGGCTTCAGGGTCAGGGAGACTTGGCACTGGCAGGAATTTCGAGGTGTGTACCGACCAATCACTGTTTTTGGTCTCTGAAGTTTCTGCTTACATAATACCTAACCCTTGGCCATGTGGTGTCCCTTTAAAAGCTGAGGCTTTACCTGAGATCTCTGCTGCACGACCTGGGACTGTGGGGTGGTACCTCGCCAGCCTGCCATGTGGCTTGATAAGGTTCCAATTCTAAATTGTTACTTAGGTCTTGCTCACGTTTTCTGGGTACAACAATTTGACCTTCACAATAACCCTGTGAAGTAGGTGCTGTTATTATTCTCATTTTACAGTTAAAGAAACTGAGGTAAATAAAGGTTGATTATTTGTCCAGTAAGTATCTGAAGTGGTGTTTGAACTTGAGTCTTTCTAAATCCAAGCCCAAGATGCTATCCAATATAATTGACCAGTCTCACCTCTATTTTATATAACAATAAATAAGCAATAGGGAGATGCTAAAGATTTTTTCAAATTAGGGAGTTACATGGTCAGATGTGTTCCATAGGAATATTAACTTGTCAGCTGTGTGGAGCATGAAGTCTGAGTTCCCTTTTAATTCTAAATCTTATTATTCTATGATTATATAAACAGTCCTAAGAACTAGATAGTGCAAATGGGATTCCTCTCTTATAGAGGAAGGAAACTGAGTTTCAGAAGTTATGTGATTTAGATGAAGTCACAAAACTAGAATTTAGGAAGGGAAATACTTCTTTTTATTCTCACGGTAATTTCATTAGTTTGCAAATTTCATGAAAGCATTGACTAAACCTAGTTTCCCTTGTATAATATGTAGCATCAAGTTCTGTAAATTCCCTCATAGGATCTTAGATTGAGAACTGGAAGGGACCTTAGAGACCATCTAGTCTAACCCTCTCATTTTACAGATGAGGAAACTGAGGCTCTGGGAGATTAAGTGGCCTATCAAAGTCACATTAGTACTAAAGGTCAGAGATAGGACTTTAAATCCAGGTTCTTTCACTCTGCAGCCAATGCTTATGCTTTCTTAATACATTCTTCTTTTAAAAAAAAATAACAACGAAGGGGAGTAGGATTGGCTTATCAAACTGAAGATACTGTTGTATTATGAAAATTCAAAGCAAAGCACTGGTTAAATGGAAATCTTTCAAATGGAACCCTCATGGAAATTTCCCTTCTTATGGCTCTGATGTGGTTCAAGGGGTCAGGAAGTCTAGGAACCCCAATAACCAGAGTCCCTGGAAAGCAGTCTGCAATGAATTCATGGACTCAAGCATTCTTTAAGTCAAGGTGCCAAAGATTTATTGTAATGCTCTTCAGTGGGCAAGAGTTCTTAGGGAACTTGCAACCTTAGAGGAGTACAGTTAAAGTTTATATAGGATAATCTATAGTAGATCCTGTGCCAAATATGCTAACTAGTGAGTCAGGGTGGGTTTAGGGAGGAGTTAAGGAGTTTTCTTAACTCAGTTCTTAAAGGAACACGTACTTTTAATATCTACTACACAGGCATATTGCTCAGAATTCACTGGGAAATAGTCCTAGGGGGAACTACACGGAGGTGTGGTTTGTCATGTTTGACAAGATGGATGTTGGGAGTTTAGTATATCCTAAGCCTAAAGCATACATAAGGAGGGATTCAGGATGTATATAATGAGCTAGGGAGTTACTTAATAGATAATCTAATGAAGGATTCATAGGTGTAGCTTGTTATTGTACCAAGGGGAGATAAGCATTTGACTGGGGCTTTATCTTGAATGACTGCTAGGCAGAATACTGGCAAAGGGATAAGTGGGCAGAGGTAATGCTCTGAGGCTAGGGAGATTTGAGGCTAGGGAGAAATGTGATTTTGGAACTGGATGTGATTTTTCAAATTGGGGTTCAAGCACAGGCACCCAAGCACCCTATCAATTCTAGCAGCTTTTTGTCTACCTCTTACTAGGATTTTAGTCCTCTGCCCTCCTCCCTGTTATTCTTCCTCCCTTTCCTTCCCCTCCCCCCCAATGATGCCTTCATTTTATGTTTTAATTGGACCATCATTGAGATGTTCTCTTCATTGTAGAAACGTGTTTGCTTGTGAAGTGAGACCATGAATGTGTCGCCTGTTTTGTCAGGTCTCTGAGTTCAGGGACATTAAGTAGATCTGTTAGGAAAACACATAGAAAATTGAATTATTTACCACATGTCAAAACCCAAGCAGAGAAATTGGCTTTCCTATTGAAGAGTAATTAACTAAAAGCACTACAGGTCCTTCGGCTCCTTAGCAGAAGAAAAAAATCGTTCACAGAGTGTGCTAAAAAGGCAACAACTGGTGCCTAGAAAAGTAATTCCTGCATGTATTAGGTGCTTAGTCAATGTTTGGATTAAGTTGAAGTAAAGCAGACCTCATTTAATAGCTGGCATTTTCCTGCCTAGGAGAATAGCAAAAAAGTGGTTGATGATCATTTTGGGGCTGCTAGTGCCTCCTTGCTATCACTTTGCTTTTCCCTTCTTCTCTTAGTAGAAGTAATGTGTCCAGTGTAGTTACCAGGTGATATTGATTCTATGTCCATTACCTTCCTTGTAATTGCCCCCATCTCTGCACAGACACAGTTACCACTTTAGTTCAGGTCTTTATCACCTCTTCTGAATTATTTGTTTCCAGTCTTCTCCCTTTCTGTCCTCTACATATATGGTAGGCAGGATCATCTTTCTAAGGCCCAGGTCTGACTATGTAACTCCTTTGCTCCAAAAGCAAAAGTATCCAGCTGCTTTCCATTGTCCCTAGGATTAAATTAAAATTCTTTAGCTATAAATTTACCAAATGACCTCCATTTAGCTACCCCTGACTTCAATCTTTACAAAATCTATACCTAGACAGGCTTAACCACTAGATGTTCCCCAAATATTCCAGCCTAGCATAGATTTCCTCAAGTTGTTGCCCACATCTGTACACATTTCTTTCCTATTTTAGGCACTCAGAAAATTTATCTTCCATCAAGGTCTAAGTCAGATAATTCCCTCCCCCTCATTCTCCTTTAATTATTAGTCTTTTCTTTCCCTCATCAGTTTTCCTTGCCCTGTATTTATTTATGTATATACTTCTTCTCTCAGTAGAGTGTAAATTCCTTAAAAGTCAGGATTGTTTTGTTTAAAAATTTTTTTTTTTTGCTTTTTGGAGGGCAGTTGGGGTTAAGTGACTTGCCCACAGTCACACGGCTAGTAAGTGTGTCAAGCATCTGAGGCTGGATTTGAACTCAGGTCCTCCTGACTCCAGGGTGTTTAAATTTACTAACACCCAATACAGTGCCTTGAACATAGGGAAAGGAACTGGATTTGTGATGTTATTAGTATAGGGAGCTCCCAAATGAGGAAACCCTTCTACCAGTGCAGATCAGCACTTTCACTATCAACAATCTAGCAATAGATCTCTCTCTCTTTATCAGCACATAGTAAATGCTTGTTAGATAGTTGGAATTAACTATTATAATTGAGTATAGTGAAGGAGCTAGGTGTATAGCTGACAATTACTGCACATTCTTGGGCAAATCTTTTGACCTCTCTCAATGAGACTCAATTTCTTCATCTACAAAAGAAAAGATTGAATTAGGGGTATCACCACAGTCTCTTTCATTTCTAATATTTTCAGTGTGCTAAAATTTTTCCATTTATTTCAAGGGAATTACAAAATTCTCATAGTAAAAGTAAGTGTATTTTTCAAGGTGAGAATAACATGACACAACAATAAAGAATATTGAATTTGGAGTCAGAGGGTCTCAGTTTGAGTCTTAGTCCTCTACTTATTTCCTTGTGTGAGAAAGTCATTTGACTGCTTAGCTTCAGTTTCTTCATTTGCAAGATGAAGAAATTTATGATCTTTAAGATTTCTAGTTTATGGTCTCATAAATAATAAATATAGCTTACAGAAGCTTGGGGTATCATATAATAATGTAAATATTGAACAGCTATCAATTTGTTTTTTGACTTTGACAATCATTTATCTAATGAGGGGAGGAAAAGATTGTGATTCATAAGGTATTCCATTTCTATTATTTCAAGTAGCTCTTTAAATAATCTTGGGCAAATGGTAAGAATGGTATTTGTTCTCTGCATATACAATAATGATATGGTCAGGGATATGTGATAAACTTCATAGATATATACATTTCTTGTGTAGGTATAACACCAATTCGATATTCACAGCACAGAACAGAACCTTAAAGCTATTTACAGCAGCAGTCCTCTGGAAAGCTGCTTGTGCTTGGCTTTACAGTATACCACCTCAACCCTCTTCTGAGGGTTGATAAGGCTTGAGAACACTTGGATGTGAGGGGTTTAGGAATGAAGTAGGGCAGGGAACAAGTATGGTGAGCTATTTGAGTGGAATGAGAAAGGGTAAATGGCTAAGGTCTGAAAGGCACACACTAGCCCCTATTAAGAATCCCAAATCACACCCTCTGGACCCTTGGTTTTACCCTGGAGAATTGAGTTAGGACTGGAGTTAACTGAAGATATTCACAGCCATCTTCAGGGATAAGAGGAATGTAAGTCTTTCCTGGATATGGACCTACTCCTTTGGTTCAGATCTATACTTTAGTTGGGGACAGATGGGTGGGTGTTTGATTTTCTCTAGATCAGGGGTTCTTAAACTGTTTTGTGTTATGCATTCCCCTTAGCATTCTGGTGAACTCTGTGGAACCCTTCCCAGAATAATGTTTTTGAATGCATAAAATATAATATCTAGGGTTACAAAGAAAACCAATTATATTAAAATACAGTTTTATTAAAAAGTTCAAAGATGCCTGGTTAAAAACTCCTGCTCTAGTCTAGACAACTCTTTGGAGTATCTTATAAGTCACATATGGTGAAAATAGGTAGGAAAGTAGTACCATTGAAGTAAATTTGAGCCTAAAATAGCCAAAAAGGGTCCTGAGGGCTTGTAATACCTTCCCATGCCTCTGCCAGAGTGATCACACTTGATTTCCCGTATCTCTAAAAAGTGTCAGCAAGGAATAGAAATGATGAGAAGGCTCAATGGGAATGATGGACCATGACAATCCAGTCTAGGTAATTTGCAACTATATTTGGCATTCACTGGTGATTCCTGGGGTTCCAGAAAAATGATTTAGTATCACAGTGACCTGTTTCAGTACTAGTATCATTTGTCCTTCTACATGCCATTTGTCCTAAGAGTTAGGACATAAAATGCAACATATTTATCTTGGAGATTGAATTTGATAAAGGGAATTTTTAACAATTAATGCACACAAATAATTTCATTTCACACCTCTGTGAGGTTCCCATTATTGGCAAATGAGCTAGAATAGTTAGTCAACCAGTTTCAGAGCTGGGAACTGCACCCTGGGGTCTTGCTTCCCACTCTGTTGGAAGCATTAGATTCAGGCTCAGCATTTTGAGCTTTTTTGACTCTGCAGGTGGGGACAATGTCATTCATTTTGTTCTTAGACTAACTGTAGGATTTGCAGAATGCCAGCATCTTGTCTAGGATGATTTCAGACAGGCCGCTAGATTGATATAACCTATTAAATAGAAGCTGTTTCAAATGATTTGGAAATTACACATAGTTTGAGGCACAGTTAGAGAAATGCATTTCAAAAGGCCCATTCATCATCTGAGTAGGGAAGTCACAGAGCAGTGTGACTTGGGTATCAGCAGTTGAACTTGAATCCTTTAATTTGTCTGTTATCATGGTTCTCAGTACAATGCACACCGAGAGTGATGTATTTGTTTCTTCTCTGTACAGCTGTGACAGCTTCTTGCAGCAATCTTAGCATGAAGTGATTCCAAAATGATGTTTACGATGGAAGCTGTCAGTTCACTTCTTTACCACCTGTAGAGTGATAGAACTTGGACATGTCTACTTCCTGCTGGTACATGGCTTTCAACAACATTACAATTGTAAATAAAGGTAAGCCTGATGCAAATTCTGAACTCTGTTGCCTCATTTCATGCACTCTCCCTTCAAACCTTCACCTTGAACATAGGAATTTTATTTTATTTTTTAGGTTTTTATATTTACATTGGACTTCAGGCTTTGACTCTTACTATCTGGGAAATCTTGAGCAAATCTTTACTTTTCTGAGCCTTAAATTTCCTCATCTGTGCAATGGAGGAAGTAATTACTTGTACTATGTCTACTTCACATGTTTGTTGTGAGGAAAGAATTCTGTAAACTTTAAAGCACTCTGGTATTATCATTAGTATGCAATAAGACATGTAGGCTGGTCACTTGATAATGAAATTTGTTTAGCACTGGCAATCTATAAAATGAAGCAAATTTTAAAAAAAGGTCCTCATGTTAGTCCTTATTAGTCCTGTATGTTTCCCATTTGTATCTGCAGTGACAATGCGAAAGGGGTTAGAGGGTATTAAGAATCACACAGTGTTCAGATTGCCAGTAAACTTTAATTTAACTTTTGGAACTCTAAATGTGAGATCCTAATTCAAGTGAATGTGTTGCTGGAGAAACTGAATCATATAAATTTTGATATTCTTGAAATAAACAAAACCAGAAGAAAGAAAGAAGTTATAGCTAAATGAAAGGATGGTTCATGGATACTCCTTAGAGAAGCAAAGAAAGGAATTAGCAGTGTGGGTTGTATCATAGATCCAACAGGTACAAGAAATATTATTTCATAGGACAAACAATCATCATGATAAATACCTACAAAAAAGACCTTCATGAGCATAATTACAACTTAAGCACCAATATCGATTCCTGAGGGTGAAGTGGTAGGAAATTCTATGAAGAACTTGGTAAAATCCTTCAAATTGAACTAATATACCCTGATAATTGATGACTTCTCTGAGAAGTCTGGAAATGGTAAAGATGGAGAGAAATATATGGGAAAGAGTGTTTCCAGAAAAGAAAAAAGAGGCCAAAGATTTGTTGATTATCCCGTAACTTCATGGCTCTATTTAATGAACACTTCTTAAAAAAAAATTGGACGTGATGTGCACCAAATAAAGAATAAAATTGACTACATTTTTATATGCGAGAAATGGCTTATTAAATATGTAGACCTTATCTACAATTAATCAGAGTTAAGAATAAATAAGAAAAATACGAATGAGAAAAAGATATAGGGTGCAATTAAGAAGATTTAACTCTGAATTATTTTAATAAGCTATTGAAAATTTAAAAAAGGGGAAATGGACAACAGAAAAGATGCTGGCATTGACAATAACAATTTATCCATCAGCTAAACCAATATAAATTAGTTGATCCAGGGAGAACAAAAGAGCCCATAAAGCATATTAATTAGCAAATATTCAACTTACTTGCCCAATGGAGAGAGATGGCTGCCTGAGACAAGACAAGGTTAGAATATAAACTTATGTATAAAGTCCCATGAAGTTGGATGATGGACGGTTGCAAACATTTTCTCATAAAGCATTTTCTCATAAAGTAAAGAGAAGCAGCAGGGAGTAAAACAAGTTTTAACAAAACAAGATAACTAACTAAACAATATTATTCCATGAGTATTTATGGGTGAACATGAACATAGGACTATAAACAGAAAAAAGAATGGAAAAGATTTGCAAAAGTTATTTTAACAAATTATTTTCTCCACCAAGAATAATGGAACTATTGCATTTGGATCCTAAAATCTCAGTCCCTGAGGTACTTTCAGAGTAATTAGAACTAGTACTACAGAGAACAAGGACAAAAAGAGCAGCTTGGTTGCATCAAATATATGGAGAGGAGATCCATACTGGAGGAAGTGCAGTTGGGAAGGCACAGAGTGATGGATTTACAAAGTATCTAAAGGGGAGAAAGTTAATCAAGTTGTGTAAAAAGTCTCAGATATTATTGATACCAAAAAAAAGGTTAACTGAGGAAACTTCAGTAATAATTAAAAACATGCTTACTTTTCCATCTATAGAAAATTTTTGTAAAGGTGATCTTTACACAAATGAAGTCACCCTTAATGAGGATTTTAGTACAGAATGAGGAGGCTTTCACAAACAATATTCAACAATCGATCACCTCTTTACTATTTCACAGTTGACTGACAGTTAAAAGGATTATAAGACACCATTATTTTTGTTGTTGATTCTGAAAACAAACAAACATTTGATTCAGTAGAACAAAACAACCTGACAGGCACTTTTACAGCATGTCTCAAATTAATATTTCAAGATTATCCAAGAATCCTTAGAAGATATAACAACAAAAATAACTTTGTCCATTATCTTCTGAATAAACATCAAATTGGGCATAAAAAGGGTAACATGTCTGCCAAATGTATTCGATAGAGTGATGAAGGAGATTTAGGGCACTGTTTAGATTAAGGAGGTATTCTCTGTGGATTTTGAGGCTTTTAGATACTCTTGGTGGATGACAATGTGTTGATTATATCAATCTCCAATACTCTGAAGAAGTTCCTGAAAGATATCTACAATCTCCTAATTTCTAGTTTTCAAATGAATTTTAGTCCTTGACCTCTAAAGTTTTTTATACCATTGATCATCTTTTCTTTCTGGATACTTTCTTATCTCTAGCTTTTTGTGACACTGCTATTTCCTATCTATCCTCAGGCTCCTCTGCTAGTTCTTCATTGATGTCCAGACAAATGACTGTGAGTATCTTCTAGGGCTCCATCCTGGATGCTCTTTTCTAGTTATTACATACTACTTCATGTCATTACCTCATCACTTTCTATGTATCCAATTATCATCTCATGTAGAAGAATCCCAAATTTCAACATTCCTGAATAGAGACCTTGTAAAATATGTCCAGCAGTATGTGTATATGAAACAGACAATACAGATGCACAGAAATTTGAGCCTAGAGTACGGTTGCCAAAAAGACTATTTTATGGAAAATCTACACAGGGAAAACATTCACATGGTGGTCAGGAGAAGCAATACAAGGACACTCTCAAGGTGTCTCTTAACTTTGGAATTGATTACATGACATGGGAGACACTGAAACAGGACCACTCAGCATGGAGGGCTCACATCAGAGAAGGTGCTATGCTCTAAGAGCAAAGCAGAATTGAAACAGCTCAAAGGAAACATAGGACGCACAAGTTTAGAGAAACCACCCTAGATGTTCACACGGACTGTTTGTGCCCAACCTGTGATAGAGCATTCTGAGCTCATACTGGTCTGATCAGCCACAGTTGGACACACTGAAACTTGACTCTAGCATATATCATTTTGGTCCCATTCAAGAATGAAGGACAGCAACCAACCAATATATGAAACAGACAGCACAGATGCACAGAAAATTGAGTCTAGAGTTGGAAAGGAATAGAGCAGGTGGGATTGTTTGAGAGAAATTTTTTTTTTATTGACTACAAGTTTTCCCAAATAGCAAAGGCCCATATTTTTAAAATTCAAACATTTAACTTGAGTTGCTATGTGGCAGTGAGGCCTGGGACACTATTGCCTCTCAAGAAATAATGATAAGCATCACACAGGATGTCATCAAAGAATTGTATGATAGAGAAGATAGGTTGATTACAAGTTCTTCACTTGTATCCATGTGATGTCAAGAGAAAGTGTAAACCCAAGCAAGGTGGGATTTTTGTTGTTTTCTTTTTGGAGTTCAGTTTCCCAGGCTCAGGCTAAATTGTCAACATTTGAAGGATTAATCTCCTTTGAACCCTGATAATTCACAGCTGTGTTGAGTCATGCAGGTTTTGTGCCTTCTGGCTTTGAGCCAATTGGGGCCAGTCTATATTCTGGGATGCTGACATTTTGCTTTGGGGGTTTGCTTATGAGAAGGACATTTTGATTCCCTGGATGGGACTCTGGATTGAGTGAAAAGGCCAATTGTAGAAGCAACCATACTTTTACTTCTCATGGACTGCCTAAATTGAATCAAATTTTCTCATCAACCTCTTTTTAAGTACTACACATAGAGAGTTATTCTGTCCAATAGTTTGTGTTTCATTGTTAGAGCCGCGAGTGTGAGAGAAGCTGTGGCAGTCACAAGATGTCAGAGGGAAGTGCACATGACCTCTGAGGAGTAGGGGCTTGGAGATGTGGAGGCTGACTCTGCCGGGCCATAACAGCCGACGTGGCATTGAGCGCAGGGTTGTGGGGGCTGACTCTGCTGTGTTGGGAAAGGCCGAAGTGGCACTGAGTGTGCCCCATAAACACAGACTCCTCTTAACACATACTCCTTTGCCCTGCACTCGGGAGAGTGCACGATTGGCTCCCACATGACAGGTGACAAGGGGGCAGCCGGAGGGGGTGCACGTGGCTTTCTGAGGGACGTTGTTGGGACAGCTTTGCCTGGGGGTTAACCAACCAGGGACAAGGGAGTTTTGGGCACAGTGACGCGAGAGTGATACTCTACGTGGCTGTGCGTAAAGGACTTCCAGAAAGGACATTGCTCCTTGGTCTTATACAACGTAATCGGGAAAGAACATGATTGGCCCCGCAAGGCGTGCCCCTGCAAGGCTTATAAATTGGGGAGATAGAGGAAGTGAGTTAGTTCCTGCTTAGTTCCAGTTCCGCCTGGGAGTGGAGGGAGTGAGTTGAGGGAGTTCAGTTAGTTCCAGTTCCGCCTGGAAGTGAGTTAGTTCCTGTGCCTGCTCCTGTGCTTGCTTGTGGTTCTGTTAAGCTATAACAGAATAAACAGCTTCGCATCATACTTTCTGTGTCCTGGGTGTTCTGTGGGGGTAAGTTCTTCTTGGAGACAAGAAGCTGGAGACGTCCGAAGACTGGGTATAAGGTAAGACAAGGCCGGAGTTGGGACCGGGAACCCAACATTTCATCATCCAGCATTGCCCAAATTATTCTCACTCCAACACAAGAGAATCCCTTAGAAGCCATGGTTAGTCATTCATTTAGATATTTGACAGGTATCCTGGGATTAATTTTTCAGAGAATACTTGCTGCTAACTTGGTTGCATGGAATCTTAATGTGTGCAGGATGCTACATTTTGAACATTAGAATCATTTTGCTATAATCTAAAGATCAATATTATTGTTTTATAAGCACTTTTGTTTGGAAAAAAAATATTGCTGCACATTCCTTTAGGAGTCGAATTTTTAAAACATGATTACAAATACCTGTAATTTCCAAAGCATTTCACATGGCTTCTGCCTGATGGACTGTAATAGTACAGTAATATGTATGAAGTTATCTTAGCAAGACTGCTGACATTATCAAAACACTTCAGTTGGTTCAAACATAGAAGGAATGGATTTAGAAGTCTGGTATTTGGGTGATAGATGCTACATAAAATGAAGATATAGTAGAATGTGACATAAGGGAAAATGTTACAAATAGAATAAAAGTAGAAATTGTCAGAAATTAGGAGATTGGCTAGGATATTTCTTGTCATACTACTATCAACAACAATAATAAAACTGATTAATACTGAATAATAATGTCTAGTGATATTCTTTGTTCTAGGGAAACAGAAATCTTCTCAAAAATTATATGATAATCCTGTACCAAACCCAGAAAACATTTCTAAACATGATAAATAACTAATAAAATTTGAAAAAATGCAAAATTTTCTTTGCTTAAGACAGGTGCTAGACTTGCCATAACTTCTAGAGGAGTTTCCTCATCGTCTTTAGGGTTAATGTAATAGACTTTAAGTAATTAGTTTAAAATATATATCCTTAATTTTTTCCTACCTACTCTTCACTTCATTCCCCACCCACTTAAGGAATCAATAAATTAGCAACATAAACAATTTAATGGGTAGAAATGCATGATGATGTAGGTAAGATTTTCACTGTTCAGGTAATTTACCTTACTAGCTTAAGCATACTTGGAAAATATGAAACTTTATTTTGAATTTCCTTTTAAAATTCTTATTTTTATTGTGTTTTTTTGTCCTTACATTGTAATTTTTTTTTTCCTAAATATATCCCCTCCTCTGCTTGCCAGTGAGCCATCCCTACTCTCTCAATCACTATTCCATTGGCAGGATGGGTCCCCAGAGTTCCACTAGTTACTATATCTTCTCTCAAGATTCTAGGGTTAGCCCTGAGGAGGCTGGGGGTATTTTTTTCTATTTGGTTTTGTGGTTCATGATCCCCTACTGGTACACTTCTCTTCTTGAATACTGGTTGATATCAATGTCATCCAGATTTATTTATTACCCATTGGTACAAACCTTGTCCCCAGTCCCCTGAGTTTATGACTCATTCTTCTACAAGTACATACAGAATCCAAGGGAAAGTGGGGTCAAATTTTGAGCATATATAGCAAAGAGGGGAACTTGGATTCTCATTGTTGGAAGTTTTTTTTTTTCCTTTGTAAAGAATGTATGAAATTTCCTTTAGCTTTACTCTGAACTTTCTGTTTGGTTTCTTGTAAACCCTTAAATCTTCCATCTCTCCTCTTCTCCTCTAGTTTTTCCTTAGTTCTAAATGCATACACTGCTGCCAGCCTCTGTTCTTCTAGGTGCCAACTGGTTGTTAATTAAAAGTCCAAACCTCTGGTCATCCAAAATTCTTCGTAAGGTTTGCCTCTAGTTAAGGTATTGGGAAGAAGGGGCTGAAACACTTTGTTCTCCCTCCCAAGTGATTTATTCTCAGGTGCTTGAATTTTAAAGGCTTTCACCACTAAGATCTCAGATGTTCAAATTCCCAATTCCACCCCAAGTTGCTATGGTTTTTTGTTTGTTTTTAACAAGCCTCACAGAGCATGATAAAGTCTCTCAAGCAATCTAAATAGAGTTCCTTTTACATCTAATTGAAATACCTAGATTGAACAGAGATGTCTAGACCATCTTTACACCTCTCATTGATTAAATAGAAATTCAATTTCATCTGCCAAAGATTTCAGAGTATAATAGCATTTTATCAATTAAGAGGTATAGGGTAATTTCCTTGTGTGGCTTAAGAAACCCATATTCTTTTTTTTAATTTTTATTTTTTTTCAAATGCTTTATTAACTTCTGATTTACATTGTTCATTTCCACCAGATTTTGAGTTACAAGTTTTCTCCCCATTTTTCCCCTACCCACTGCCCCAAAATAGCAGTTCCACAGGATAAACCCTCCTCCAATGTACTCTCTCCTATATTTTCTTCTACACCCCCTTCGACTTTTCTAGTAGGGCATGGTGGATCTCTATGCTCCAGTGCCTATATATCTTATTTCCCAATAACATGTAAAATAGTATTAATAATAGCATATCTATATACATTTAAACATTTGATTTTAAAACCTTGAATTCCAGATTCATTCCCTTCCTCCCTTGTCACCCACCCTTGCTAGGACGATAAGCAGTTCAGTATAGGTTGTATATGTGTAGCTGATGCAAAACATTAACATAGTAGATATATTGTAAAAGACTGACTATATTTCCCTCCCTCCTATCCCACCTCCCACTTGTTCTATTCTCTACTTTGATCCTGTCCCTTTTCAAAAGTAGGTACTTCCAACTTCCCTCCCCCCCAGCCTGCCCTCCATTCCACCATCCCCCCTTTCATCGCCTTCCCCCCTACTTTCCTGTAGGGTGAGATGCCCTATTTAGTGTGTATTTCATTCCCTCCCTGAGACAAATTCAATGAGAATAAGGTTGGCCAATTCCCTTTTGCTTTCCTATTCTTCCCCTCCATTATAACCATTTTCTCTTGCCTCTTCTATATGAGATAGTTTACCCCATTCTGTCTCTCTCCATCTCCTCTCATTATAGTCCTCTATCACCTCTTAATTTCACCTTTTAAGTATCATCCCTTCCTATTAAATTGGTCCTGTGCCCTCTATCTATGTATACCTGTAAACATATATACACACATTCACATATGTATTCATATACCCATATATCCTCTGATATAGACATATATTTTTTCTATTCCCTTCAACTATTTTCATACTGAGAAAAGTTTCATCAGTTACAATTATCATTTTTCCATGTAAGAATGTTAATAGTTCAACTTTGATAAGTTCCTTATGATTTCTTTTCCCTGTTTACCTTCTCATGCTTCTTGTATCTGAATGTCAAATTTTCTATTCAACTCTGGTTTTTTCATCAAGAATGCTTGAAAGTCTTCTATTCCACTGAATAGCCATATTTTCCCCTGAAACATGATACTCAGTTTTGCTGGGTAGGTTATTCTTGGTTTTAATCCCAGTTCCTTTGCCCTCTGGAATATCATATTCCAAGCCCTTCGATCCCTCAGTGTAGAAGCTGCCAGATCCTGAGTTATCCTGATTGTGTTTCCACAATATTCAAATTGTTTCTTCCTGACTGCTTGTAATATTCTCTCCTTGATTTGGGAATTTTAGAACCTGGCTATAAAATTCTTAGGAGTTTTCTTTTTGGGATCTTTTTCAAGAGGTAATCGGTAGATTTTTCAACATCTATTTTGCCTTCTGGTTCTAAAACATCAGGGCAGTTTTCCTTGAGGATTTCTTGGAGGATGATTTCTAGGTTCTTTCTTTGGGCATGGCTTTCAGGTAGTTCAATAATTTTTAAATTCTCTCTCCTGGATCTATTTTCCAGGTCAGTGGTTTTTCCCATGAGATATTTCACATTGCCTTCTATTCTTTCATTTGTTTGGATCTGTTTAACAGCATCTTGATTTCTCATAAAGTCATTAGCTTCCATTTGCTCCAATCTAGTTCTGAAGCAATGATTCTCCTCATTGAGCTTTTGAGATTCTTTTTCCATCTGGCAAATTTGGCTTTTTAAGGCATTCTTCTCCTCATTGCCTTTTTGAGCCTCTTTTGCCATTTGAGTAAGTCTGTTTTTTAAGGTGTTATTTTCCTCAGTTAGGCTGTTGACTCTCATTTCAGTAATTTTCTTGCATCATTCTCATTTTTCTTCCTCATTTTTCCTCCACTTCTCTTATCTGCTTCTTAAGGTCCTCTATGGCCTGTAACCAGCTTGTATTTTCCTTTGAAGCTTTTGGTGCAGGAATTCTGACTTCACTGTCTTCCTCCTGTTTCATGCTTTGATTCTTTTTGTCCCCAAAATAGGAGTCTAATGTTGGATTGCTTTGCTTGGTTTGCTTCCTTTGCCTGGTCATGTTGCCACTCAATTACTTGACTTTTGGGCTTTTTGCCACAGTAGGACTCTGCCACCAGATAGGGGAGCTTTGTTCCAAACACTGTGGTTTTCTCAGGTGCCGGAGGTATTAGTTGGGTGCCCTCTCCGAGGTCTCCACACACTCTGGCAAGCTGGTCACACACCCCAGGAACTCTACCCTAGACTGAAATCCAGATCCAAGCATGTTAAAGCAAGAGTGATTACCCCTCAGTCTGGTCACTTGGTGCCCCCTACACTCTGCAGGCCAGGAGCTGAAGCTGCCACATGGTGGTGGCTGCACCGCTGCCCTTAGCAGCTTCTCGCCCCAGAGGCAAAAGCTGACACCCTTCCAGCTACTGGGTCCCAAAGTCCACACTGCACTGACCTCTCATTTTGTCTTGGCATCTATGTGTTGATAATTCTGGAAATGGCTACATCTGCTGGTGATCTGGAGTCCCTCCACCCAGTGGCTGGTCAGGACCACCCTGGGGATAAAACCTCTGGCTTGCTGGGGGCTGGAGTTCGGCTCCCAGAACACTAAGCTGGCCAATTCCTGCCAGCCTGCTGGACTATCCTTAGCAGGAGGTTAGCTTCTCTGTGTCATTTTGTGGGTTATGTAGCTCCAAAGTTTGTTCAGAGTCTCCTTTTATATGGATTGGAAGTGGTGGGAGCTGGAGCTGAGCAGAGGTCCTGTTTCTACTCCGCCATCTTGACTCCACCCCCACATATTCTTTTTTTTTAATTAATTAATTTTTGGTTTTCAACATCCAGTTACATAAGATTTTTTTTAAAGCAATTGGGGTTAGGTAGCTTGCTCAAGTTTACACGGCTAGGTGTTTCTGGGTGGATGCTAAGTATCTGAGCCTGGATTCGATCCCCAGGTCATCCCAACAATGGGGCTGGTGCTCTTACTTGCTTTGCTATCTGGCTGCCCCAGTTCCATAAGATTTTGAGTTTTAAATTTTCTCCCTCTCTCTCTTCTCTTCCTTCCCCAAGACAGGGTGCAATCTGATATAGTCTATACATGTACATTCATATCAAACATATTTTCATATTAGCCCTGTTATAAAAAAGAATTAGAACCAATGGGAGGAATCATAAGAAAGAAGAAACAAATAAAAGAAAAGAGTGAGGGAGCAAATAGTATGCTTCAATCTGCATTCAGACTCTATAGTTCTTTTTCTGGATGTGGATAACACTTTCCATCATGAGTCTTTTAGAATTGTCTTAGATCCTTGTATTGCTGAGAAGAGCTAAGTCTATGAAAGTTAGTCATTGCACCATGTAAGGAACCCCTATTGTTATACCAAGATTAAAAAAGAAAAGAAAAAAAATCACTTCAGCACAAACCTATCAGCCTGTAAATCACATCTAGGTAATATTATAGATCTATAGTTCTTAACTTTTGAAATAAACAGAAGGAGATGCCTTTTCTCAATTTTTGTCTGGGATTATCTTGATCATTATTATTACATATTTAGACTCTTTTCTTATACATTGTTGTAGTCATTGCGAAAATAATTTTCTTCATCTTGCTTAATTAACTTAATTTTTCCCATGTTTTTCTGAATCTATTCTGGTCATGGTTCAGTAGTATTCCATTACAATATCTCACAATTTATTTAATCATTCTTTAC
Organism: Petaurus breviceps papuanus; assembly: GCF_028583685.1. Classification (NCBI taxonomy): domain Eukaryota; kingdom Metazoa; phylum Chordata; class Mammalia; order Diprotodontia; family Petauridae; genus Petaurus; species Petaurus breviceps. The sequence goes on along the minus strand of NW_027187295.1, from coordinate 4,714,590 downwards.
TTCCTATAAAGGTACTTTATTTGTGATTCTTTGCCTATGCCAAAAAAGAAGTCGCTGTGCATATTTTGGTATATGTGGGACCTGGCTTTCTGTCTTTGTATTTTATTTTTTATTTTTGCCTTTTGGAGGACAATTGGGGTTAAGTAACTTGCCCAAGGTTACATGGCTAGTTTTTTTTTTTTTTTTGGTGTGTGTGTGTGTGTGTGTGGGTATTAAGTGTCTGAGGTCACAACTGAACTTGAGTCCTTCTGACTCCAGGGCTAGTGCTTTACTCACTGTGCCATCTAGCCGCCCCAAATGAAAGGAAACCTGATTATTATTATTTGTTTTTGGAGGGCAATTGGGGAAATGCAACTTGCCCAAAGTCACACCACTAGTAATTGTGTCTGAGGCTGGATTTGAACTCAGGTCCTCCTGACTCCAGGGCCAGTGCTCTATTCACTGCTCCACCTAGCCACCCCAAAGAGTTTTTTGTTTTTGTTTTTTGGAGGGGGGAAGGTAGGGCAGTTGGGGTTAAGTGACTTGCCTGAGGTCACATGGCTAGTTTTGTCTAAGGTGGGATTTGAACTCAGGTCCTCCTGACTTCAACTGTCTTTGACCTCTTTGAGATATATGCTTTGCAGAAGGAAATGTTTCTCAAGGAGTGTGGACATTCAAGTCACATTTTAAAGCATAAATTTAAATCTCTTGCAATTGTTGGACAGATTCATGCCTTCATCAACAGCAAATTATTCTTTCCATAATACTTCCAACATTGATTATTTAAATTTTTATCTTTTCCAATTTGCTGGGTGTAAGGCAAAATTTCAGAGTTGTCTTAATTCACTTTTCTCTTATTCTTTTGGTTTGGAACTGTCTTTAACATGGTTGCTATTAATTTGAAATTCTTTTCAGAATTTTCTGTTTTTCTTCTTTGACTTAATTAGAATGTGACTCAATCTGAAATAAAACTGAATTATTAAATGGGAAACTGAATTTGCTGGAATATTTTTGGAAAGGAGTGTTCTGGTTAATATATTTTCTGCTTAAGGGGGAATTAACATAATCATAGAATTTTATAATTGAGAAGGGGACCTGTTCTGGGTTCATTTTGGAAGCTGGAGAAGTGATCACTCTCTCCTACCTGTTCTACACTTTTTGTAGAAAATGCTCTGTAAATGGTTGGTTATAAAGTAACTTTGTCATGATTCCAGCAAGTAAAAATAAATCCTCCATACAAAACTACATACCTTAATAAGATTTGTGACAGGATGTAAATATAGCTGCCCAGGTTAAAAAATGAAAGCAAGAGCACAGTTGTTTTTCTTTTTTCAAGTGCTTCCAAATGAAAGACATATCCTTATTCTAGGAGACATAGAGACACAGAGGCTTAATCTAGGCTTATTGTAGGAGACACAGAGGCTTAATTTGAAACTTCGTGCTAAGTACCTGTCAGCTTTCCAAAACAAAGGTTTCTTCAAATTTCATTACAATTATATTAGGCAATTGAACAGCTCTTAAACTGTTGAGCACTCATACTAGAGTTCTTAAGTCTAGCTCTTAAACTTTTAGAGAAAAAGCCTTACCATTTTTGTTATTGATGATACCTCATCAGTTTCCCCTCTTCTCAAAGGTTGACATAAAGGCAGTGATTGATTAAGAAATGCAGGACAAGATTTGGGTTGGAAAACTCAGAAGAAGTTTGAAAAAATAGGGGAGTTTTAGATATTTTTTGGGGGGGGGGCTTTCCATTTTCGTTAATACATGTTTATTTATTTTGTTAAAATTTCCCAATTCCATATATTTTCCACATTCATTTTTTTTTTTGCTTTTTGGAGGGGGGAAGGCAGGGCAATTGGGGTTAAGTGACTTGCCCAAGGTCATAGGGCTAGTAAGTGTTAAGTGTTTGAGGTCAGATTGAACTCAGGTCCTCCTGACTCCAGGGCCAGTGCTCTATTCACTGTGCCACCTAGCCACCCCACAACATTCATTTAAAAAATTGAGTTTCAAATTCTCTACATATGTGTCATTCCTCCCAGATCTTTGAGAAGGTATAAAGCCAAGCATGAGCAGCTTTCCAGAGGATGGCTGCTGTGAACAGCTTTCAAGGTTCTGATTACATAGTATAGTGAACTCTCTATTTTTTCAGTAACAAAATTCACAGAAAATCAAGGTACAACATTCACAATATTACAACTTATGACAGAAAATCAAGATACAGCATTCACAATGACATAACAACTCAATAACTTATCACTAAAATGGCCACATGGTTTTCACCAAAGTGGTCCCATAGTTTGGAACAAAGTACAATCATTTAGTCAATCACTCAGTAACTCAATCATTCAATCACAAAGTACAAAAGGTCAAAGTCTTCCACCCATGGGGCACACTAATTTACAAATCAATCACTATTCAATCATCAGTCACTATTCAGTCATCAGTCACTACTCAGTACCCTCTTAAGGGCTAGTGGGAAAGACACAAGCCATTTACCCTTAGGTCACTAGCAAATTACAATTTTAGTCACTACTCAGTACCCACAAAGAAGTCTTTTTATCTTGACTTGGGGCAGGCTTTCAGCTTCCATGGCTCCTCTTCCATGGTTCCAGCTTCCCCCCCGAATCTAACCAACTGCCACCTGAGTTCAAAGGCAGACAGCTCCCAGTTCCTTGTCCAGCTCTCCGTGTAGTTCCTACTCCACATCGGAGCTCACAGTGTCCAGTCCATCTCAAATCATTCACAGTCTCTGTTCCTAGGAAGACAAGGCTTAACAAAGGCACAAGAACATTCATACACATTAAGAAAGGCACAATAACATGTGTACAAAATCCCAGCAACACAATTATGCTTCCTCAGTCTTCTGCAGCTCCAGCTGGCCCTCAGAAATCCTCAGCAGCCTCAGCAGTTCCAGCTGGCCCTCAGAAGTCATTCTCAAAATCAAAATCATCTTCTCCTGTTCTCAAAATCAAAATCATTTTCTCCACAGAAGGTCCAGTTTAGTAACAGTAGCCCAACCTTCAGGTGCTCATCCCAAGAAGTTCTGACTTTCCCAGCTTGTGCTCTTCTTTAAATATGGTATAGCTCCTCCATATTCAGCCCCTTCCTGTCATGTCAGTAACAGGGGTACCCTGTTCAGTCCCTACCTGTTATGTCAACAACAGGGGATCATATCTTCTGTTTCTTTTATAGAGGCTTAATTTGAAACTAGGTGCTAAGTACCTGCCAGTTTTCCAATACAAAGGGATCTTCAAATTTCATTACAATTACATTAGGCAATCAATATATCATTTATATCTGTGAAATCATGTAAAACATTTCTGTGTTAGTCATTTGCATAAGAAAACACACATACAAACACACATACACAAACCAAGAAAAAAAAAAGTAAAACAATATATGTCAATCTACTTTTATCAGATTTATCTGGAGTATTTATCTATAGTTTATCAGATTTCTCTTCTGGGCCCTAGTCTAGCCTTGTGTCAGATGATTCTGCAGTCAAACCCCGTTATGCTTCTTTCTGATATAAGTGAAGAACCATCAAAAGAGCCTTATTGGAAGGTCTCCATCAAATTGTTTTCAATGTATATATTAAAGTCATACAAAATTTCTTGATGCAGAAACAGTGATGATAACTTTTTCTAAGAACTGCTAGTTATCAATATTAAATGAGCCATGACATCAGAAGCTATAAGCCTACCAGAGGTATTTGCCACTGTCACACAGGATGTTCAACACACAGATCAGAGATAAGGGAGATTCCCTAGATGGTAAGGTCCTTTGTATACTTCATTTCATGATGACATTGCACTGATTGCATCAAGTTCACTTCAGATTCTCTTAATTAAGATCCATAATTCCTCAGTACTATAATATATAGGCATCTGGGTAGTGCAGTGGATGGAGTGCCAGATCTGGACTTGGGAAGACTCATCTTCCTGAGTTCAAATTGAGCCTCAGACACTTACTAGCTGTTTGGCTCTGGGCAAGTCACTTAACCTTGTTTGCTTCATTTTCTTCATCTGCAAAATGAGCTGGAGAAGGAAATGGCAAACCACTTCAGTATCTTTGCCAATAGGATTTCAAAGAGTCTGACACAACAGAAAAACTACTGAACAAGAATAATAACAATAATGTTATAGTATACACTAAAGTGTTATCAATTACCACTCCTCCTGGGCAGAGGTATTAAATACACCTTCATGTGCAGCCACAGTATGTTCTGAAGCCTACTGTAATTGGGAAATATTTAACAAAGTAAATAAAAATACAATAGAAAATTGATAATATGTGACCTTCAGAGATCCTTATGTATTTGGCATTTTAGTGCCTCCCCCTCTCCATTTTTATTTGAATCTGATACTACGTGTCTAGGGGACATATCTAATCTAATTACATGAATTCTATTATAAATCCCAAATGCATATTTTTTCTTTTTTAGAAATTCTTGAACATTTTTTGAGGAAAAATCCACTAGTGGTCTGTAATCTCAGTACTACTTAATTAATCTTTTATACTGGCATGTTTATGGGAAAAAAGGTAAGCAGAACAAAAGATTCATTAACTTTTCTTTCTGTAATGCTTTTGTAATTTAATTTTGTAACTTGTCATCTCAGTAATAGGTGTTTTTTATTTTTTTAAATTTTGTTTTAGACTCAAAGACCAGAACACAAATACAGAATGGAGAAAAGAAACAAAAACATATCATAAATATTGGAACTTAAATTCAAAATAAGAAAGGAAAAAAAAGTATATTAGGTACAGAGCAGAACATAAGAGAGGATTCAAAATATGTAACAATAAACTTTCACTTAAAGAAAGCCTGTATGATAAATAATACATGTTGTGTTGAGAACTGTCCATTATTTCTTTGCTTCCTTGTAAGTTTTCTTTTGTTCTCTACTGTGCACTTTTTTACTTTGTTCTCTCTTTTTTTCCCCTCCCCTCCCCTCCCCAGAAGGTTACAATTAAGTTTAGATATATTTCTCTATAGCTATTGATATATGTGTATACATATACCTATATACATGCACACACATATGTATATATGCATGTATATGTGTATATATGCATATATATGTATACACACACATACACACACACACACACATATATAACCATAAACTTTTCTAAACAAAATTCTACTCCTGATCTTTGTTTTTATGTTTGTGCATATCTCTTGTTTCCTATTCCTCCTGCCTCCTCTATTTCTACCTGCTATCTTGCCTTCCTATTACTTGCCTACCCCCCTCCAAGGATCCCTCCCCTATGCTTCCATTCCCATAAATCTAAACATCCTTCTATTCCCTCCCCCTTTGACCTTTTCTTTCATTCTCCTCTAAAGATCTCTCCCTTGTCCTCTTCCCCCTCCTTATGTCCCTACCATTTTATTTCTTCTAAATTTAGAAGACTTTTATATTCTTCTAAGTTTCTATGTATTGTTCTCTCTTAAAACCATTCCTGATGAAAGTAGGTACCAGAACTACCAGCTCTTCTCTCTCATCTAATTCTTCTGTATCAATTCTAGCTCTTTCACCACATTTGTGTAAAATAATTACTCTTTTTAGCTATTCCTAAGTCATTTTACTTTTATAATTCATATCATACTCAGGTTTACCCCAATCTTCCTTATGAGCTACCCAGTTATGAATAAGAATCTTGGATATATGTTTTACATTTTACATGTATAAAAAGTAAACAGTTTGTCTTTATGAATCCCTTATAATCAATTTTTGGTATGCACTTTATATTTCTATTGGCTCTTGTATGTCAAATCTTCTATTAAGTTTAGTTTTTCTTGAAAGTCTGACTGTTGATCAAATGTCCATTTTTTTCCATTTAGGATTATGCTTAACTTTTTAGGGTATGATATTTTTGTCTGGAGTCTCAGTTCTCTTGATCCTTGATATATGGTGTTCTAAGACCTGCAGTTCTTTAAAGTCTCTGCTGCTAGGTCTTGTGTGATTCTAATAGTGGCACCATCATATTTAAATTGTTTTTATCTTGATGCTTTTAATATTTTATCCTTGAGCTGGTAGTTTTGGAATTTTCCTCATAGGATCTCTTTTAAGTGGTGATCAATGGGTTTTTTCTATTTCTACTTTCCCCCCTTGTTCTAACACTTCAGGACAATCTTTAATTATTTCTAGTAATACTGTATTAAGATTCTATTTTTGATCATAACTTTCAGTTCAATTATTTTTATGTTTTCTCTCTCTCTCTCTCTTTTTTTTTTTTTTTTGCTTTTTAGAAGGCAATTGGGGTTAAGTGACTTGCCCAAGGTTACACAGCTAGTTTTTGTGTTAAGTGTCTGAGGCCGGATCCAAACCCAGGTCCTCCTGACTCCAGGGCCAGTGCTCTATTCACTGCGCCACCTAGCTGCCCCTATGTTTCCTCTTCTTGATCTATTTTCCAGAACTGTTGTTTTTCTTATAAGATGTTTCACTTCCTTTCTGTTTTTTTCATTATTCATATTTTTGTTAATGATTTCTTGATCTCTTATAATTTCACTGGCTTCACTTTGCCCAATTCTAAATTTTCAAGGTGTCATTTTCTTCTTTAAGATTCTGGATCTCCTTTTCTAATTGGTTGACTTTCCTTTCATAATCTTGTTTTTCTTGGATTATTCTTTTTTTTTCTTAGTTTTTCCTCCATCTTTGTCATTTGATTTTTAAAGAAAATCTTTAAAAGATTTTGGAAGACCTTCTATGAATTCTTTTTGGGCAGGTGACCAATTGACATTACTTTTTGGGGATTTCTTTTCTTCAATATTCTCCTCTGAAGATGAACCCTCCCGTCTCCCCCCATAATGGTGTTTTGTGGTTGGACTCTTTCTCCTTTGCCTGTGTATTTTATTTTGGTAATTTTTGTAATCACCTCTAGCCCTGGAGTATGGGAGATGATGCCTCTTGCCCCAGATCTTCAGTTCTCTCCTTTAGCCCGAAACCAAAGCCAAATTTCCAACCTCCTGTAAGTGCCCAAAGTTGGGGGTCTTCTACTTCACTACTTCTGCACTCACTGGGTATGTGCTGGTTCCTTTTCACCCCCTGTCACTCTTTGCAGCACAGTTGGGTCTGATATTCCTTGTCAGCAGTTTTCCTTGATCTTCCCAGGCTCCAATGGGCTCCAACTCAAGTTCCCTTACTATTCCGGGGCTACAAGTTCCTGTGCCTGGGGATGAAGCAACTTCTCAAACTAACTAAACCCAGGGCTTTCCACTTGTTAAAGAGGACTTAGCCTGGAGGTATTTACTCTTCACCAGCACCAAACCTTTGCCTGGGATTTTTCTTCTTATCTTCTCAAATTGTCTAAGAAGACCCCAGTCCTGCCCCTATTCTTTATTTTTACCAGTACTTTGTTTTGCCCTTAGGTGCTCTTTTTGTATCTTTTCTGGGGGGAAATCTTGAGAGTTTGGAATTTTCTGACCTATTCCACCATCTTCCCAATAGGTATTCTTTTAAAAATCTTTCCTACCCCCTCAATTTTCTTTGGCTGGTTTATTTGTGACACCATTTGTTGTTGTTCAGTCCTTTTTAATTATGTCTGACTCTTTATGATCCAATTTGAGGTTTTCTTAACAAAGGTACTTGAGTGGTTTGTATTTCCTTCTCCAATTCATTTTACAGATGGGGAAACTGAGGCAAACACGTTTAAGTGACTTGCCCAGGATAACACATCTAGCAAGTGTCTGAAGCCAGATTTGAACTCAGGAAGATGAGTCTTTCTGACTCTAGGCCTGGTACTTTATCCACTATACTACATTACTGCCTTTGTGATACCATAGGTTTAACATTATGAGTTTGATGCATTGATAAGCAGGAGACTTTGAAGGACCTTGATTAGAGATAAATATTTTCTCTAAAATGAAAACCAGTATAATATGAAAAAGAATCTGTTTATCTCTGAATGAGAATGGTAGCTTTTTTTCTTTTCCATGCCCTGCCTCCTATTATAAAAAATGAGAAGAACCTCTATTATTTAGGTTAATCTTGGGTGGCTGCTATTGTATCCTAGATTCCAGGATAAAATTCAGTTCTGAGATATATAAAGAGATGACTCTTTGGTAATTTCCCAACACAATACATCATTGAGAATGATGACATTCATTTGAGAGCTTCAAAAGAACTAAGTAACCAAGTTGTTGAACTACTAACAAGAATATGTAATTCATCATTCGAAACAGTTGGTCCACTAGAAGACAGGAAGATAGCCAGTGCAGTACTCATTATGTGCACATGTTCTTGTCCTTTTTCTCTTTCCTCCCAATGTACTGTTGATGTTATTCTCTGCAGCCAAAATCTAGGGATAAAAGATGAGGGAAAAAAAAAACACAGCCGCTTTCTCAAATTATAGAGCATGAATAGTTATGCCTTAATCTAGTATAGGGAAATAAAGATACTGTAATTTATAAAGACCTAGAGCTGCTGTTTTATGAAGTAATATTTATATTTTTTAGTAAGCATTTTATATCTAAGGATCTATATAAATAATATGATGATTACTAGTAAAAATAAGTATGGGCTATAACACTCGAGTATGGGATGCTCTGGTTAATTTATATTTTTTGCTAGAAAAATAATTTTTCCAACTTTTGTAGAAAATCTATCTAAAATGTAATAGTCTACTTTCTCGACTTTCTTACTAGGAAGGCAGTGTGTCTTATTAGATAGAGAACCAGCTTTGGAGATAGGAAATCCTGAGTTCCTACTTTGCCTCTAGTATGTGCTGGCTATGCTAGGCAAGTCACTTAAACTTTTAGTGTCATAGATAACTCTAAAAATATAAATTGCAGAAAAATCATGAGGTTGCATTTGTAGAAAGAGCTTTCTCACCAGGAGTTCACTATCCTAATGAATTCATAGGTCTAGCTTTTTTTTCTTGCCTTAGGAAGTAACAGGAGCTGAACATCATTGGATTCTTATTCTTATTCTTATTCTTATTCTTATTCTTATTATTTGCTGATGGAGTACCTTATCATGCCTTGGGTCATTTTTCTGAATCTCAGTAATCCCTATGGAGTCCTAGAGAAGTAAATGTTGCAAGGAACTAGGGTTTATTGTGTCATCCTGACTCCAAGAATCACCTGGGAGTTGCCTTCTTGACAAAATTCCTGCCATTAGCTTATTTTCATGTGATTCACCACTTCTAAAAGGCTCGAAAAATTTCATATAATTGAGGACTCTTGAGTTAAGTAGAATTAACAAAGATTAATGAAGCCAATAGTTAATAAAGATACATATAAAAATAAATAATAAAGTTAGTAAAGATTTGGTTAATAAAAATATTAATAAATTTAGTTAATAAAGATAGTACTTGCTGTTCTGCCAGATAAACCTTGTTTTTCCAGTGCAAGTCACAAATGTAAATTGCCCTCCCTATGGCTACTTATATACTCTTGATATGACCTAGTCATAATTGAATTAGGATATTACATTGTTCCCTACTGGTGAGAAAGTGCAAACCCAGCTTCTAAAAAAGAACTCACTTCCTCTTAGGCAGTGTAACAGTAGTAAAGGAATCAAGTGAATAAATGAAAGGGCTACTTTGCATTTACCTTCTAGAATTATAGTCAGCTTTTGATTTTCCAAATCAATTTCAGGGAGGCTTAATTATCTAGGAATTTACAATTAGCCATAGTAGATAATCCATATACCTGAGGCCATGCTCTTACATATGATGGCAGAATTTTCTATTGCCTAAGGGACCACCATTCTGAGTGGGCTGACTGCTGGGTAGCAGGTGGGTAGACCCAACTTTCCTCTCCTGTTGTGCAATGTACTTCATTTGCACATTGATAATTGGGAACACAGAACACATTACTTTTTATTGTAAAGCTAGATTGCTTAGGACAATTTTCAAAGCGTCCAATCTTACTCCTTCAGAGCAATTCAGTAGTGGAAAATTCTGACTCAGTAATAATCAGAAATACTAAGTGATTTGTCTGTCATCACACATGTCAGCGACAGAGTGGGATTACACAAGGACCTTCTCAGGTGCTATTTCTAGCATGAACTGTGTTGCAATTTAAAATGATGTATTTTTTAGTCTTCACTTTCGTCTTTATGCACAACTCCACTAAATACAGTTACCTTTTAGCTTTCATGTATTGTGAACACTTAACTCATTTATTTGACTGATATATTTGTTTAATATATATCCTAAATAAATTGGCATATATCACTATTTTCTGTTTTGGATTATATGCTAGATGTCAGGGACCATGCCTTTTCAACTCATTGACACACTATTTAATATAGTTATTATGATGACAGTGAATTCCGAAATTAATTTAACACTCTTCAAACAACATCCCACAAACATCTTTCTTAAAAAAATAAAATAACAAACAAAAAATCCAGCCCAAGCTAGTTTGCCCTTGTACTTAGGATGTACCACTATTATATAAAAAATAAATAAGTATAATAAATATGAAAAAGACTTAGAATTCCTTTCTATGAAGATAAAGTATAAATTAAAATTTTGGTATAATTTTGCATTCCATGTTTTAAAGAAATAAGAAAAATCAATAGGTTTTCAATAAGTGTTTCAAAAGGTAAAATTTGAATAGTAGGATGGAAGATGTAAATAATAAATGAGTATAGAATTTTAGAATGTGAAGTGACCTTACATATTGCAGGATCATGGATTTAAGTCTGGAATAGACCTAAGAAGTCATATATTTCAATCATGTCATATTATAGATGAGGAAACAGAGACTTGTGGATATAATGTAACTCCCCCCCAGGTCACATAACTAGTGATAGACAAGATTTCATCTATTTTATCTGAGTCTAAAGACAATACTCTTTGTACTGTATGTTGTCTGTCCCAAAATCTAGTTCATCAACACTCCCTTTACAGATGAGCAAGAGAGATTAAGTGACTTTTCCAAAGTTTCAACTACCTGATGGCAGGGGCTAGCATTATACTACTCTTCCAGATTCCTAGTATTTTCACATTGTTCAGTATGAAACATTTTAAAATCTGAGTTATAGAATATATGCAAAGAAATGCAACTCCTTTTATTTTCAAATATATCATGTATTTATTTTTTATATTTAATATTTTATTTTCCCCAATTATATGTAAAAATCATTTTTAATGTTAGTTTTTTTTTATCTGAGTTCCATTTTTTCTCTGTCCTTTCCTTCCCTCTCCCTTCCCTGTGATGGCAAGCAATTTGATATAGGTTACAGATTTGGGGTCATTCAAAACATATTTCCAAATTAATCATGTAAAAGAAAATACAGACCAGCCCCCAACCCCCCCTGGAAAAATCAAGTTTAAAAAATGTATCCTTCTATTTGCATTCAGATTCAACCAGAATTGTCTTGGATCATTGTATTGCAGAGAAGAGCTAAGTCTTTCATAGTTGATCATGACACAAAGTTGTTACTGTGTACAATGTTTTCCTGGTTCTTCTCATTTTATCTTGCATCAGTTCATTTAAAATTTTTCAGATTTCTTCTGAGACCATCCTGTTCATCATTTCTTAGAGTACAATAGCATTCTATCACAATCATACCACAACTAGTTCAGCCATTCTCCAGTTGATGGGAATCCTTTCAATTTCCACTTCTTAACTACCACAAAAAGAGCTGCTATTTTCATTTTTGTTTTTTATCTCTTTGGATACAGACCTAATAGTGGTACTGCTGGATCAAAGGATATGCATATTTTATAGCCCTTTAGGCAGAGTTCCAAATTGCTTTCCAGAGTGGCTGGATCAGTTCACAACTCCACCAACAGTGCTTTAGTGTCCCAATTTTTTGACTTCTGCTCTGACATTTGTTATTTTTCTTTTCTGTCATATTAGCCAATCTGACAGGTGTTGTGGAATGCTATATCAAAATTGTTTTAATTTCCATTTCTCTAATCAATAGTGATTTAGAACATTTTTTCATATGACTACAAATAGCTTTGTCTTAAAACTGCCTGTTCATATCCTTTGACCATTTATCAGTTAGGGAATGGATCTTATTTTTATAAATTTCCCTTAGTTCTCTATCTCTTTGAGAAATAAGGTCTTCATCAGAGAAAATTGCTGTAATTTTTTCACAGTTATGTTTACTGTGTATAACCTTCCATTCTATTTCCTCCCTGTTTATCCTTTTCTCTCCTCCTTTCACCCTGTCCATCTTCAAAAATGTTTTGTTTGATCTGATTATTGCTTCCCCTAATCCACCTGACCTTCTGCCAGCCCTCTCCCTTTTTTTAATTCTTTTTCCCTCCTACTTTCCTGTTGGGTAAGATATATTTCTACACCCAACTGAATATATATCTTATTCCATCTTTGAGTCAATTCTGATGAGAATAAGGTTCAAGCACTCCCTTTACCTTCTCTATATTCCCCTCTACTATAAAAGCTCTTTTGTATCTCTTTTATGTGAGGTAATTTACCTCATTCTATTTCTCCATTTCCTCTTCTCTCAGTGCATTTCTCTTTCTTTAATTCAACTCACACCTGTGCCCTCTGTCTCTGTATACTCCTTCTAACTGCCCTAAGAATGATAGAGGTCTTAGGAGTTACAAGTATCATCTTCTCATGTAGAAATGTAAACAGTTTAACATTATTGAATTCTTTGTGATTTCTCTTTCCTGTTTACCTTTTTTTGCTTCTTTTGAGTCTTGTATTTGAAAATTAAATTTTCTATTCAGCTCTGTTTTTTTCATCAAGAATGCTTGAAAGTCCTCTGTCTCATTGAATATCCATCCCCCCCCCCCCCAGAGAATTATGCTTAGGTTTTTTTTTTGGGGGGGGGTAGGTTATTCTTTGTTGCAATCCTAGCCCATTTGCCCTCCTAGAGATCAAATTCCAATCTCTCTACTCCTTCAATGTAGAAGTTGCTAAATCTTGTGTGATCCTTACTGTGGCTTTACAATATTTGAATTGTTTCTGTGAATTTGTGGTATTTTCTTCTTGACCCATGAGCTCCTGAATTTGGCTATAATATTCCTAGGAGTTTTTATTTTGGGATCTCTTTCAGGAGGTGATTAGTGAATTCTTTAAATTTATATTTTACTGTCTCATTCTAGACTATCAGGGCAGTTTTCCTTAATATTTTCTTGAAAGATGATGTCTGTGCTCTACCCCTCTTTCTCTCTTTTGATCATGGCTTTCAGGAAGTCCAGTAATTCTTGAATTACCTCTCTTTAATCTACTTTCTAGGTCAATTGTTTTTCAAATGAGGTACTTAACATTTTTCTATTTTTTATTATTTTGATTTTTAATTGTTTCTTGATATTTCATATAGTCCTTAGCATTCATTTGCCCAAGTCTAATTTTTAAGGAATTATTTTCTTCACTAAGTCTTTGTACCTCCTTTTTAATTTGGACAATTCTACTTTTAAGGCATTCTCTTCAGTGAATTTTTGTATATCATTTTTCAGTTGGTGAAGTCCACTTTTTAAGGACTTCTCTTTAATGAATTTTTGTTCTTTTTTTTTCCATTTGGTCTATTCTGTTTTTTAAGTGTTATTTTCTTTAGTATTTTTGTGCCTTTTAAAAATCAAGATGTTGACTCTTTTTTCCTTATATTCTTATTTCACTGCCATTTCTTTTGCTACTTTCCCCTCTACCTTTCTATAGAATTAAAAAAAAGGTTGTGCTCTTTCAGGAATTCTTTTTGCGTCTGAGACCAATTCATATTTTTCTTTGAGGCTTTGAGTGTAGCATTTTTGACTTGTTTATCTTCTGTGTTTGTTTTTTGAGTTTCCCTGCCACCATTGTAACTTTCTATGGTCAGGTCCTTCCTTCCTTCCTTCCTTCCTTCCTTCCTTCCTTCCTTCCTTCCTTCCCTCCTTCCTTCCCTCTCTCTCTTTCTTCTCTCTAATTTTCCAGTATATTTCTTGACTTTTAACTTTGTGTTAAAGTTGGGCTCTGCTTCTGGGGTGGAGGTGGCACTATCCAAAGCTTCAGGTATTTTTGTGCAGCTATTTTCAGAGCTTCTTCTGGGGGTATGTAAGTTTTTAATTCTTCCAAAGTCATATGATTTAAGGAGAACTGTGGTTATTACTCTCCTGTACTGTGCCTCAATCTGTAAGTGAGCACTCTTTTCTGCCCTGGAACTGTGATCAGGGGTCCATGTTCCCTGAGGCCAAAAGCTCTTATATGCTAGTGCTCCTCCTTGCCCTGGGACTGCAACCTGGTACTGTGATCTCGATTTGCATATGGGCAAAGCAACAAAGTTTTACACCTAGTGCCAGCAAAGGGAACCCTGTAATCTCCTTCTGATCAGTTGTCTGACTCCCTTAGCATTTGTGAGGTGAGAGCTCTGGAAGCCTCTGTTTGTTGTAGTTATAGGTCTGCTGCTGTTTTGCTTTGATGTTGCCTGCACTGGACTATGCTTCATTCTCATCCTGGTTTGATGGATCTTTCCTGCTCACCTTTGAAATTGTCTTGGACTGAAAAATTGTTTCACCCCATCTTTTTGTGGATTTTTGCCACTTCAAAATCTATTTTGAGGTATTATTTAAAGTTGTTTGGAGGGAAATTTGAGGGAGCTTAGGTTAGCTCCTGACTTTTCTCTACCATCTTTGTTTCTTTCTCTCTCTATCCCCACTTCTTCTTATATATTGTATTTCAAATTAGGCTATCAAAGTGTTTCCAATTATCAGTAAATATTTTTTTTCACAGAAAACAAATGTTATAAATTCCTTAATCCTGTTTTTTTTAAAAATAGACTGAACCTGCCCCCTAAAAACTAAAGTTTTCTTCTTCAGAAGGAATAGACAGTGAAATCCTTGAACACAAAGCCAGAGTCAACTTCAGAACCTAAAACACCCCCACAACTTTTGAGGTGCTGTGTCCGGAGTGCTGTGCTCAAGAATGACTCCATCTATCACACACTTATTTGACATTTATCATAAACTTACTTTATATTTATTAAGGTTAGGAAGAACCAGGTTATGCTTAAATTTTTGTATAGCTGTATAGCCTGATTTAATGGAACATGAATGAACAAATATGGTAGGTACTTGATATATTTTGTCATCAAAGAGTAGTAATTATTTTAAATGAACCTTCCCCCTCTCTCCCAACTTCCAGTGGGGAATTAAAAAAACCCCAACAACTATGATTCTTGAAACTTGAAAATAGGACATTTCAAGGAAAGGTCACAGTGAATTTTTATGAACGTCATATAAAATGCAAATGCATAGTCAGTGACACATAGATTGATAGATATGTTACGATATAATGCATTGAAGAAATGGACTGGAACTGTTCTACATATACAGCACATTAAGGACAGAATTTCATGGAATCTAGTTTAAAAACAGTGTTTTGCATTGTTCATCATAAATTGCATTGTTTATATACTTAAATGGTAAGTTTTGAAGGTCACAGATTTTGTTTTCCTTGTTTGATTTTAGTTGTAAAGTATTATTCTCTCTTCACTTCTAGGTAATTTACATTGTAGTCCTAAAACATAACACTTTCTGTTAACAGTGCATAACTGAGCCAGTCCTTTACAATTATAACAAACTGCTGGTAATTATAATTAGCACTTGACTCTTCATTGATAGCATAGTTTGAAATACAGTGTAGGGGGGAGGGGAAGAAACCAAAATGGTAGAGAAAAGTCAGGGAGCGACTTGCCTAAACTCTCCCAAATTTCCCTCCAAACAACTTAAAGCAATGACTTAAAATTGATTCTGGAGTGGCAAAACCCATAAAAAGATGGGGTGAAACAATATTCCAGCCTAAGACAACTTAGAAAATCAGCAAGAAAGGTCTGTCAAACCAGGCTGAGCAGAACATAGTCCAGCATAGGCAATGTCCAGTATTATATAAGGAAATCATAAATCAGGTTTGAGCTCTCTTCAGCTGACACAGGATTTGTAATGAGCTGGTTTTAGATAATAAGCCATAAATACATCTTCAGTCTTAATAATTCATCAAAGGATAAGATATTGAAAATTTTGCATTAGATATATATTAAATCTATTAGCTGGAAAAAATGGCCTCACAAATTTTAAGCCTTGAAAGTTGTATGAAATTATATCTTGAGGGGTAGTTATTAAGTATATGAACTTTTTTTTACATCTTCCTGTATGTCAGGAACCACCATTGTCATTTTTTGTCCATCATTCTGTCTATACCTATTCCCCACTCAAATGAGAACTTTTTGGGGATTGGCTCTTTTTCTAATAAGAAGAATACATAAGCTTCCTGGTTGATGCAACATTTTATATAAGCTATCACGATATCTCTTTGTCATTATTATTTTTCATTTGTTCTTTGGTCTGCTTTGCCCCATCTCTTTAATTTTTAAAAATCTTTTGATTTCTGCCCTTTTTTTGGACTACCTTCTTTATTTTAGCAGTACATGAGCTCCTTGAAAGCAGGTATTGGTTTTTTCTTTTCTTCCCCCCTCACTTTTTTTTTTTGTAATTGCATCTCTAATGCCTACTACAACATCTGGCACATATTATGTATTAAAAAAATGCTTGGTGGTTGACTGATTGATGATCTCTGACATTTATATTTTTGGATTCTTGTCTATCTAATTTTTGATTCATTAATTTCCCTGATTTGTACTCTTTGTAAATGTCTAAACTATGGTTTACTTATTAAAAAAAAAAACAACAAAACCCCTCAAACTCTTACTTGATTAAACCATCCATATTAGTTATTATCTCGCATCTTTTCTCTTCTTCATGGCTAACTTCCTTAAGAAAGTTATCTACAGTTAGTGTTCCCACTTCCTCTGATCCTTTTAAACCCTCAGGACATTCTGGGATCTTAGCTAATCATTCACGACACTAATATACTGATTCTCCTATCTGTCTGACCATTCCACTCTTTCCTTTTCTGGTTTTTCCATACATGTCATGTTCAGTAACCATGGGTGTCCTTCCAAGACTGTCCTTGGCCCTCTTTTCTTATCTATCTATACTATCTTTATTGAATCATATCAGTTCCCATGGGTTCAGTGTATCATGTCTCTGCAAATGATTCTTGGGTATATATCTATCCAACCCTCGTCTCTATTCATCTATAGTCATGTCTTCAGCTTGGGCACCTCCAACTGTAGTTTCCACAGTCACCTTAAACCCAATATGTCCAAAGCAAAACTCATTTTTTTTCCTCTCAGGATCTTCCCCCTTTCCTAGAACTTCCTTATTATTATCAAGGAAATCTCCATCCTCCTAGGAACATAGCATCTCAGCTACAGAGTTATCTTTGATTCCTCATTCTCATTCCATGTATCCAATCAGTTGTCAAATCTTGTCTTTTCTACATTCACAACGTCTTTTGTATGTTTCCCTCTCTTTCTTTTCCTGAATTACCTCAGTAGTTTTGCAATTACATTTCTGCCTCAACTCTCTCTTCAATTCATCCTCCACTCAGCTGCAATGGTGATTTTTCTAAAGTGAAGTCTGACCATGTTACCACTTTACTCAATAAAATCCAATGACACTCTGTCATCTTTGATTCTGTAGGATCAACTATAAAGTCCTCTGTTTGGCATTTAAAAGTATTCATAGCCTCATTTCATCTACTTTCCCTATCTTTTGTATTCCTTATTCTTCTGGTCATACTCTGTGATCAGAAAAGCTCACCTACTTGCAGGTCCTCTAGTAGGCCACATTATGAAAAACTTTCAATACCAAATAGAATTGTTTATATTTTATCCTAGAGAGAATAGGAAGCCACTGCTCTTTATTGAGTAAAACAGTGACATGGGCAGATCTGTACTTCAGGAAAATCATTTTGGCAACTATGTGGAGTATGGATAGGGGAAAGAAAAAATTTGGGATACCAGTTAATATGCTCTTGCAATAGTCCACATAAGAGCTAATGAAGGACTGCTTGACTATTGAATTGTGGCCATATGAGTAGGGAGAAAAGGGACAGATGGAAAAGATTTTGTGAAGGAAAAAGTAACAAGATTTGAGAACCAAATGTATATATGGAGTGATGGAGATTGTGGAGTCCAAGATAATGCTGAGGTTGCAAACCCAGTTGACTATAAGAATGAGAAGCTAGAGCAAGGTCTTGATTAGTTCAAATAATGAACTGCATTGATTGCATTAGTTGAATTCACATTACATATTTCCATTGGGCTAGACCCAGTTAATTTATTTCATATAATTATAGTTCAAAACCATGCAAATTCAAATATGTGTGACCACTATATGGGAATCATTATTCACGTTAATCAGGACTTGTACACAAAATGGGGACATTTACTGAAAATAGGAAGTAGGATAAAAGCAAAGTGTTGAACAATTAATGTTGATCTTGCTGATAGTTATTATGGAATGACTGATAGCAATGGCTATTTTTAATGTGTTGGATAAACACCTACTACCACCAGCATAAAATTGTGGAAAGAGAATTAAATTTGGAGTTAAAGGACCTGGGTTAATATACCAATTCTGCTGCTTAGTACCTTGGTAGATCATTTAATTTCTTTGGATTGTTTTCATTTGTAAGATGAAGGATTCTATTAGATGATCTGTAAGGTTTCTTTTTAAGCTCTTAATTCCTACAAACATATATTGGTGCACAGTTTTGCTGAATCCAGGACCCATGATTAATGTTGTATTGTGTTAAATATGATAATGATATAAAAGGAAACAATAGAAATTCAGAGAATTAGTTTCACATTTAATTTTAGAATGTTGATTACTTTGCCTTCTGTAAGAGTGGTCTGAACATCCACTCTCTTTACTTGATAGAAGCAAAGATCTTATATTTGCTATAATGATGTAATCAATTTCTTAGACTATCACTGTGGAACCTAGGCAATTGGAGAGACATGTTAGGGAAAATTCATTATCTAGAAGTGATAGAAAAGCCAGAGTTGCTATCTTCCATCTGGGAGACATTAACTCAATAAAGTACTAGTAAAAAGTCATTCATATTATTTCATTTCAGGGCTACTAATAAATAATTGTGAAGAATGGTGCAATAATGGTTGTCCTGTAATGTGTTATATTTGTAATTTAACTGCAATCAACACATTTGTCCTCTGAATATTTGAAATAAGAAGTGAAACAATCCTTATCATTTCCTAGTTTCTTTTAAAAATGTATTGATTTTAAAACTTCAACTAAAATATAAAATTTTAATTTGGGACAAAATTTGGCAGACAGTAGGTTATATTTTTGTTATAGAATATTGATTAAAATAATTTAAATATTAAGACACAGAAGATTTAGGCAAAAAAAAGATTTATAGTTACTGATTATATGAGAGTGGATGTATGGATCTCTCTTGGTTCTCCTATCTCTATGGCCATTATTTCCCAGTCTTCTTTGCTAGAGCATAATATATCTTTAGTCCCTTATTTTTGGAGTCTTTTAGTGTTCTATCCTAGGTCCTCTTCTCTTTTTCTCCTCTTTCTAAGTAATTTCATCTGTATCTTTGGGTTCATTCCTCATCTCTATGCTACTAATATTCACACATATATCCTATATGTTAAGTTTAAAACTAAGAGTTTTTGACACACTGAATATACATACAAGCACATACACACATGCACAGAAAATTGATCTTTACACATGTGCATATTTAATTTTAATCTGTGTCCTAAACTCAAGTCCCATATCACTGTCTGACTGATGGACATCTCCATTTTACTTGAGTATCCTATCTCATCTTCCCAACTAAACCTTCTTCTTTGTCAAAATACTTTACTTTTGTCAAAGGGTACCATTGTGTTTCTAGTAATTTGTTTTTAAAACCTCATAGTTATTGTTGGCTCTCTCCTCTCCCTCACCCTCTATATACAATCAGTTGCCAAGTCTTTTCTACCATGGTGTCTCTTCTCTCTACTCATATGGTCACAAATTTAGTTCGGGTCATAATTACTTCTTTCCTAGACAATTGGAAATTTCCTAATTGGTCTTCCTGCTTTAGGTTTCAAATTCATCCTTTCTACAGGTGCCAAAATAGTCTTATTTTTGGCCATGTCACTGTCTTATTGAAAAATCTTCAATGGCTCCTCAGCCTAACAATGAAGTAGTTAAAATATTACTCTCTTTTATTCACTCCATATGTCACCCAAGCTGATGACTATTTGTTGGGAGATGCAGAAAGAACAGCTTTCTCAGTCTATCCCGAAAAAAGCTTCCTATTTTAATTCTTTTTGCTATCTAGATACTAAGCTCCATTGATTTGAGATTGATACTGAGAGACAAAGGCCCAGAGTAGTTATCTTCCTCTAAACCAAGAAAGAGCCTTGGAGTGAAAATCTGATTACTACATAATAGTTACAACTCTGACTGCACATTGGCTAAGGGACAGTATTATTTCTGCCCTTGAATTTGGAAGTCTATTTAATAAGCAGGACCACCTTATAATAAAATGGCTGTGGATGCTATTGAAGACAGTATAACATTCCACTGAGACCTATAAAAATGTTATAAGAAATTTCCAGTGCTTTAATTTATAATATCACTTTCAACATTAAAAAAGAATAGGATTGGTCAAGATGGCAGAGAAGAAACAGGACCTCCTCATAGCTCTGGCTCTCACCACCTCCAATCCATGTAAAAGGAGACTCTGAGCAAACTTTGGAGCTACAGAACCCACAAAATGACACAGAGAATCTAATCTCCCACTGAGGACAGCCTGGCAGGCAAGCAGGAATCGGCCAGCAAAGCTCTCTGGGAGCCAAGCCCAGCCCCATGCTGAAGTTTTAGCCCCAGGGCAGGCCTGACCAGCCACTGGCTGGATCACCAACAGCTGTGGCTGTTTCCAGAATTATCAACACACAGATGTGAAGGACAAAGTGAGAGGTCAGTGCAGTGTAGACTTTGGGACCCAGTAGTTGGGAGTACATCAGCTTTTGCTCCCAAGGGTGAGAAGCCACTGAGGGCTGCAGTGCAGCCACTGCCACCTGGCAGCTTCAGCTTCTGGCCTGCAGAATGTAGGGGGACCAAGCTACCAGTCTGAGAAGTAGTTGCTCTTGTTTAATCTGCTTGGATCTGGATTGCGGTCTAGGGTGGAGGTCCTGGGGTGTGTGACCAGCTTGCCAGAGTGTGTGGAGGCCTCAGAGAGGATGCCCAACTAATACCTCCCACAGCTGAGAAAACCCCAGCATTTGGAACAAAGCTCCCCTGTCTGGTGGCAGAGTGCTACTGTGGCAAAAAGCCCAAAAGTCAAGTAATTGAGTGGCAACATGACCAGGCAAAAGAAGCAAAGCAAACAGAAGAATCCAATATTAGACTCCAATTTTGAGGACAAAAAGGATCAAAGCATGGAACAGGAGGAAGACAGTGAAGTCAGAACTCCTGCACCAAAAGCTTCAAAGGAAAATACAAGCTGGTTTCAGGCCATAGAGGACCTTAAGAATCAGATAAGAGAAGTGGAGGAAAAATTGGGAATAGAAATGAGAACAATGCAAGAAAATTCCGAATTGAGAGTCTACAGCCTGACTGAGGAAAATACTACCTTAAAAAATAGACTAACTCAAATGGCAAAAGAGGCTCAAAAAGGCAATGAGGAGAAGAATGCCTTAAAAAGCCAAATTTGCCAGATGGAAAAAGAATCTCAAAAGCTCAATGAAGAGAATCATTGCTTCAGAACTAGATTGGAGCAAATGGAAGCTAATGACTTTATGAGAAATCAAGATGCTGTTAAACAGATCCAAACAAATGAAAGAATAGAAGACAATGTGAAATATCTCAATGGAAAAACCACTGACCTGGAAAATAGATCCAGGAAAGAAAATTTAAAAATTATTGAACTACCTGAAAGCCATGCTCAAAGAAAAAAACCTAGAAATCATCCTCCAAGAAATTCTCAAGGAAAACTGCCCTGATGTTTTAGAACCAGAGGGCAAAATAGAGGTTGAAAGAATCCACTGATCACCTCCTGAAGAAGATCCCAAAAAGAAAACTCCTAGGAATATTATAGCCAGGTTCTGAAATTCCCTGATTAAGGAGAGAATATTACAAGCAGCCAGGAAGAAACAATTTGAATATTTTGGCAACACAATCAGGATAACTCAGGATTTGGCAGCTTCTACACTGAGGGATTGAAGGGCTTGGAATATGATATTCCAGAGGTCAAAGGAGCTGGGATTAAAAACAAGAATCACCTACCCAGGAAATCTGAGTATCATGTTTCAGGGGAAAATATGGTCATTCAGTGAAATAGAGGACTTTCAAGCATTTTTTCTGAAAAAACCAGAGTTGAATAGAAAATTTGACATTCAGATTACAAGAAACAAGAGAAGCATGAGAAAGTAAACAGGGAAAAGAAATCATGAGGAACTTATCAAAGTTGAACTATTAACATTCCTACATGGAAAAATGATGATTGTAACTGATGAAACTTTTCTCAATATATATATATATATATATATATATATATATATATATATATATATATGTATGTATGTGTGTGTGTGTCTATATTGGAGGGTATATGGGCATATGAATACATATGTGAATGTGTGTATATATGTTTACACGTATATATAGATAAAGGTCACAGGACCAATTTAATAGGCAGGGATGATATTTAAAAGGTGAAATTAAGAGGTGAGACAGGTATATAATGAGAGGATATGGGGAGACACAGAATGGGGTAAACTATCTCATATAGAAGAGGCAAGGGAAAATGGTTACAATGGATGGGAAGAATAGGAAGGCAGAAGGGAATTGGTCATTGAATTTGACTTGGGGAGGGAATGAAATACACACTAAATAGGGTATCTTACCCTACAGGAGAGTAGGGGGGAAGGGGATGAGAGGGGAGATGAGGGAAGGGAGGGCAGGCTTGGGAGGAGGGAAGTTGGAAGCACCCACTTTTGAAAAGGGACAGGATCAAAGTAGAGAACAGAACAAGTGGGAGGTGGGATAGGAGGGAGGGAAATATAGTCAGTATTTTACAATATATCTACTATGTTAATGTTTTGCATGAGCTACACATGTACAACCTATACTGAACTGCTTATCTTCCCAGCAAGGGTGGGTGACAAGGGAGGAAGGGAATGAATCTGGAATTCAAAGTTTTCCAATCAAATGTTTATATATATACATATACATACACACACATATATATTATTATTATTAATACTATGTTACATGTAATTGGGAAATAAGATATACAGGCACTGGGGCATAGAGGTCCACTATGCCCTACTGGAAAAATCGAAGCGGGTATGGGAGAGAGCAGATTGGAGGAGGGTATATCCTGTGGGACTGCTATTTTGGGGCAGTGGGTAGGGGAAAACCTGGGAGAAAATTTGCAACTCAAAATCTGGCAGAAATGAATGATGTAAATCAGAAGTTAATAAAACATTTGAAAAATGAAAAAAATTATTTCCACATTAGTCATTTTGTGACAGAAGAAACAGAACAAAAGGAAAAACTCATAAAAAAACCAAATAAAGTGAAAATAGTGTGCTTTGATCTTTTTTTTTTAAAAGAATAGGATTTCTAATATTTTTTTGAGATTTCTCCCACTTCTTACCAGTTGAAGACTTTTATTAGCTTATTGCAAAAATTAATTTAAAAAAATATTTTACAAATCCAATTTATTCGAAGCTATTTAACTCCTTAATTCTCTTATCTGAATCCTCTACCCTGTGAGTTTTCTTTATTTCATAATATATATTTAAATAAATAACAATAAATAAAAATTCATTCACAGATAAAGCATTTAATCACTTAATTAAATTAATATACTATATTTATTTTTGAAAGCATCTTGAAAATTCACTGACAGTTTTTTAAAAACCTCTTAAAAATCTCAAGACAATCATATCTGTGTTTAATTCAAGTTTAGAGATTTTTAGAAGTTATTTGACTCGTTTGATATTTTTCTCTTAAAAAATGTTAGAGTCATTATGAGCTATAGAGATATTTCCTAGTTGTTCCCCATATGTCAGAGCAAGTCTTTCAAAGCATCCCCTTTTATGTATGAAATCAGTGGTATTGTGCAGATGTGCTTCTTCTTTTTTAAATAAAAAAGCAAAGGGTACAGAGCCAAGATGGTAGAGTAAAAGCAGGAACTTGCTTGAACTTATCCTGCAGTCACCTCCAAATACCTGTAAAAAATGACTCTAAACAAATTTTAGAGCTATAGAACCCAGAAAATAACAGTTAAACATATCTCCAGCTGAAGATAGTCTGGCAGGACGACAGGAAGGGTCTATCTCACTGGGCTGGGAGTGGAGCACAGTCCTACATGGGCCACACTGGCACAGGCCAGTGTGAGCAGGCCTCAGGGGACTGAATCACTGGCAACTGTGGCAGTTTCCAGACTTCTCAACCCACAAATGCCAAAGGCAAAGTAAAAGGTCAGTGGGGAAACTCTGTTGAAGCTGGGTGAGAGAAGACAGTGGTCTGGCCCCAGCCCCAACCCCAGGCTTTGGAGGTGGTGGTGGTAGTGTCAGCAGCAGTGGTTACTTCTGGAGCTCCAGGCCCACAGATGGTGGGGTGATCAAGCAGCTGATCAGAGGGCAATTGTAGGATTCGCTTTGCTGGCACTGAGGCATCATTCTCTTGCTTTGCCCTGATTG
The DNA here is from genome assembly GCF_028583685.1 of Petaurus breviceps papuanus. Classification (NCBI taxonomy): domain Eukaryota; kingdom Metazoa; phylum Chordata; class Mammalia; order Diprotodontia; family Petauridae; genus Petaurus; species Petaurus breviceps. The sequence goes on along the minus strand of NW_027187295.1, from coordinate 4,690,123 downwards.
GATCTGGGTCACAATCTTTGGTGATGGTCCTAGGGTGAGAAGGAGCATTGGCATGGCAGAGATTATGGTAGCTGTGGAGAGGGAGACCCCCTCATAGTTCTAAGGCAGAAAAGAGTACTTGTGGTCACTCACAGACCAGACCACAATCAAGGAGAAGAGTGAAAACCTCTCTTTTGGTCCTATCACATTAGAAAAACTGAAAATTTTTAGGTGCCTACAAGTAGCTCTGACAACTGTGCAAACCCCCAGAAATTTAGGACACAGTACTCTCCACTCTGGAAGCAGAGGCCTGTCTTGGCAAAGACCTCCAAAGTCAAGTAATTGGATGGGAAAATGAGCAAATAGAGGAAAAAAATCCAGGGTATGGAATTTTTCTTACATGACAAAGAAGAACAGATCATACAACCAGCAGAAGAAAATAAAATCAAAGCTCTTGCATCAAAAGCCTCCAAGAAAAATTTGAATTGGTAGCACGTCATGGAGGAGCTCAAAAAGGATTTTGAAAATCAAGTAAAAGAAGTAGAGGAAAAATTGGGAAGAGAAATGAGAGTGATGCAAGAAAATCATGAAAAATGAGTCAAGAGCTTCCTAAAGGAGACCCCCCCAAATACTAAAGAAAATAACACTTCAAAAATAGACTAACTAAAATGGCAAAAGAAGTCCAAAAACCCAATGAGGAGAAGAATGCCTTAAAAAGAAGAATTGGTCAAATAGAAAACAAGGTCCAAAACTCATGGTAGAAAATAATTCCTTCAGAATTAGATTGGAGAAAATGGAAGCCAATGACTTTATGAGAAATCAAGATATTATAAAACAGATCCAGAAGAATGAAAAAGTAGAAGACAATGTAAAATATCTCATTAGAAAAACAACTGACCTGGAAAATAAATCCAGGAAAAATAATTTTAAAATTATTGGACTGCCTGATAGACATGATAAAACAACATAGCCTAGACATCATCTTTCAAGAAATTGTCAAGGAAAACTGCCCTGATATTCTAGATCCAGAAGGTAATAATAATGGAAAGAATTCACTGATCACCTCTTGAAAAAGATCCCCAAAGGGAAACTCCTAGGAATATTACAGCCAAATTCCAGACTTCCTAGGTCAAGGAGAAAATATTACAAGGAGTCAGGAAGAAACAATTTGAGTATTGTGGAAACACAATCAGGATAACATTAGATCTAGCAGCTTCTACATTAAGGGATCAAAGGGCTTGGAATATGATATTCTGGAGGTCAAAGGAGCTAGGATTAAAACCAAGAATCACCTATCCAGCCAAACTGAGTATAATACTTCAGGGGAAAATATGGATATTCAATGAAATAGAGGATTTTCAAGCATTCTTGATGAGAAGATAAGAGCTGAACAGAAAATTTGACTTTCAAACACAAGAATCAAGAAAAGTATGTAAAGGTAAACAGAAAAGAGAAATCATAAGGAACTTATTTTTATTTTATTTTTGCTTTTTGGATGACAATTGGGGTTAAGTGACTTGCCCAAGGTCACACAGCTAGTCTTTGGGTTAATTGTCTGAGGCCAGATTTGAACTCAGGTCCTTTTGACTACAGGGTTGGTGCTCTATTCACTGTGCCATCTAGTTGCCCCTTATAAGGAACTTATTAAAGTTGATCTGTTTATATTCCTACTTGGGAAGATGATATTTATACCTCATTAGACTTTTCTCAGTATTAGGATAGCTGAAGGAAATATACGTGTGTGTGTTTATGTGTTTGTAAATGTATATGTGTGTGAATGTATGTATATGTGTATACATGTATATAAAGACAGGTCACAGGGTGAGTTGAATATGAAGGGATGATAGCTAAAAAATAAAATTAATGAGTGAGAGAGGAATATATTGGGAGGAGAAAGGGAGAGAGAGAATAAAGTAAATTATCTCACATAAAAGAGGCAAGAGACAGCAGTTACAATGGAGTGGAAGAGAAGGTGGGTGAAAGGAAAGGTTTTGAGTTGTTGGTTAGTTGGTATAGGGCAGGGGTTTTTACCTTTTTTTGTGTGTTGTGTATTCCTTTGACAGTCTGATTAAATCTACTGACCCTTTTATTTTTTTCCCAGAATAATGTATAAATCTAAAGTAGAAAAAACAAAAAAAACCCCAGAATTACAAGGGAAACCAGTTAAATTGAAATATATACACATATATATGCTTATGCAGATATGCATATGCATTTATTTAAATAAAGATACATATATGTATATAGATAGCCATGTGTATAGATGTTTACATATATCTATACACATACATACATATGTATGTGTATACAAACACACACACACATATACACACACCAAGTTTGGAACCCCTGGTTTAAGGGATGGTTGTTAGCTTGGATGATTAAATATGTTTGCCATGCATGTTTTTTTTAAACAAAATTTTTTTTCAAAAATGTTTCTTTCTCTACGTAGCAGCATGAATATACTCAAATATATGATTAACTCAGGTACCTGAAACTCATTTTTCCTACTGAAAATATGATTTCAGAAGAGAAGGATAGTAAACCATGTTTCAAGTGACCTTTCTCATTATTCTTCAGAACTGTAAGTACAGTGCCACCTTGTTCCCAAGTAATTTGGTCAGGTAGATAGGGCACAAAACTTTTTGTCAGGAAGACTTGGGCTCAAATCCAACTACAGTAAGTTATCAGTATGTCTTACCCTCATTTTTCTTATCTGTAAAATGAGGGAAATAATAGCATTTACATCTCAGGGTTCCTGTAAATATTAAATGAGATAATGTATGTGAAATCCTTTCTAAACATCAAAATATTAGAAAAGTGTGAGCTAGTATTATTTTTTGGGAGAAGAAATGATGTACAGTGCAGAGTTATTAGATATCTATATATGTATAAAGCTTAGTTGTTCTGTGTAATCATGTTCTAAGGTAACCTCATTTTCTGACTGGTAGCTACCCAAATAATAAATGTCATATCTGGGAGGAAATGATCAGGTTCTTCTCTGATCCTGAAAATCCACACCTGTGTCATGAAGACACATTTCACTTACATATCAGCAACTCATAGTAGAAGGTGATCTGAAATCAGAACAGAATAACTTTTTTGGTCTGTACTAATGATTTCATTGGGGATGGGGGTGTGGTAGAACTCCCTCCTCTCATGTGTCAGCAATTTGTCTGTACTTACAATGGGGGCATGGGAAAGTTAAGTAACTTGCTCAGGTTTAAACAACCAGAAAGATCATTGATAATCCTTCAACTCAGGTCTTTCTGACTCTAAGTTTGTCCCTTTATCTACTTTTCCAGGCTGCTCCTCAAATATGTTATGTATTAAACTGATAGCAATGCGGTCATAATTCCCTTTTCTAAGATTAGTAAATGAGCAGATTACAGTGACTGCTTGTACTATCACCATTACCTTTATTTATTAAAATGAAATTATTTTTGCCTATGTGCCATCTTGTGAAAAGTACATCACTACTGCCTTTTTATTGGAATAGTGTTAATTAGAATATATGACTAGAATAGCACTGAAATTAGAAGATAAATCTGCCATTTTTGAATGGAAACAAATACTTAAATAAAGTTTGCATACAACATTCATATCACATAATCATTGAAATTTGTTTTTAATTTGGTCATCAAGTACTCCTCTTCCTGGCACACTAAATGACCAAATAATACAAAATAAATAATAAAAATGGAATTTTGACACAGTAGAAGAAGTAACATAAATCTCTTTGTGTCTTGCATGTTGGTCAAGTGAGCTCACATGTATGAATCTATGAATTAAAATTTACATGATGAGTAATTTGAAGGAGTAACATGATTTATGTATGTCTATTTGTAATGTATATGTTCAGCTTTAAAAGGATGCTGTGTCTCATTATCAAAGTATCTTTATGATGGTTGATATCTTTTATCCATTGATCATCCTCTCTAAGGAGTGGAGAAAATGAAAAATCTTATTAGCTTTGCCATAAAAGGTATGACTACTTAGTGAAAATATAATAAAGAAGCAACTGGAAAATATATCAGTCATTAAAACCAATTATCTCTAATTGCTATGACAACAAAAATACAACTTTAATGCATCACTTCACTCTGTGATCTATCATAAAATATGCACATGATACCTTTTGGAGAGATGTTTGAATGGTATAAACTCTTAATCAGAACATCTTTGAAATGTTACATGCCCTATGTAATGAATAATTTATAAGAAAGGATACAAAATGGGAATAGTTTCCTTTCCTCTCATAGGACTGCATTTATTTACAATTTGAAACTTATATTCTTATTTTCTTTCTTTCTTTCTTTCATTCTTATTAACAACCTATCATGCAAGAGGATGGACAAATTCTTGTTGTAGTGAGAAAGTATTTCTGGTATGTAATTTATTGTAACATGCTGTATAACAGGGAAGAGGGGGAAGATTATCAGGAAGAGTCCCATTGAATACTATTACATGTACCGTAGAGACCCTGTGTTACCTAATGATATGTCAGCTTGCAATTAGAATGCATCAGCATTGAACACTGTTTAAAGCAAGAGAAAGTCTGTGCTAAGTAATTATTGAGGCTCAATCCTAGGAAGTAAATTTGATATAGTGAGTCTTCTATTACTTCTCATTTACCACCATGGATACTGTTGCTACATCCCTAGTATCAATATGAACAGATCACACACCTCTCAGCAGCATCTTATAAGAAGAGACAGTTTTTCTTTGGACCCAAATTTACTTTCCATAATTCTAGAGACATCTGCTGTCATTCAGTTTTTAGTGGCATATGTTATTGATTTTAGGCATGTTCAATCAGGGAATGAAGGAGCTAGAATACATAGTTTACAGTTACTAAGGACTTTCTCACTATGAAGTTTTTGCTCCTTTATTTTGTACCTTAGCTCACTCACTAGAATACTGTGAAGACGAACACAGTTTTAAAAATATTGGTAATTGCTTTGACCTCCTTGGAGAGAGCTGCTACCTAATAGCAATGCCACATTAGTGTTATGAGTTTCTAGTCCCGCATTTAGAGCTCACCAAGGTAAGAAATAAATTATTGCTTGAATCATAAATCTCTCACACAAACTTTTTCCATTGTTCAATGCAACCATACCATGCGTTTCCCACATTGGTTATAAGCATCCACATAGGTTTTTCTAGCTGTGGTTCCCAGGGTCATATCTAGAGACTCCTCTGCCTTCTCCAAGGGAGATTTTGATTCCTACCTGGAAGGGAACAGAAGACTGAGGCTACAAGGCTCTGATTTCCTCAGAGAGGAACTATCAGATTAGACTTGTATTTATTTTCCACCTTAAATATCATTAGTGTAGGGGAAATGATTTTTAGGTTTAAACCTTTCTCCTTATCACTCTTCCTTTAACAAGAAAGGAGTTCACCTAGCTTGGCTCCCTTCCCACCAACTGCTGGTCAAAGAAAGACCATCACACATAGTAAATAGCAAATATACTCATATCCAAGCTGTTAATAAATAGAAATCAAAATTATACAGGCTAAATAAACCAGACAATCAAATAAAAAAACAAAGAACAAATGAACTTTTCTACCGGGGACAGGATAGCTCTGCTCAGCCAAGACAGAGTCCCTGATCTCACTCAAGTGGAAATTCCTAGAAATTACCAGTGTGGCAAGTTGGGAATAGGAACATGCTCAAGGTGCAGATTCCATTACACATTGACTTCTTCCTGGAGATTTCCTTCCCTCCAGAAACTTCTCACTGAAGAAAGCCTGGAACTGAGTGTCTCTTTCAAAGTCTTCAGTCAGAAGACCAGGATCTTTCCTCTTCTAAGTTCTCATCAACTCCTCCCCTTATACAAGAATGGAGCTGAGTAGTCTTCTCTCTACCAATGAAGAAAGTCTTATATAAATGATAAGCTTGAATCCTGGGAAACACATGAGAAAAACATGACCTATTCTCTTTCAGTTTAGTAGTTGTGTCTCCTTTTCACACTCATTCCTCCCTCAAGGTTTTGAGCTTTAATTCAAACTGCTTCTCTGATCAAGGATATCCAAGTATTTTATTCATGAAATGGGATGCAGAGAGTTCTGTCTCTTACTCAACTCAGAATTCCTAAATGACCTTCCAGTCAATGTCATAGTCATCTTCCTTAATTTAATTTACATTTATTAAGCCTCAGTTATGTGTAAGGCACTGGGGTTACAAAGAAAAAAATATGAGAGAGACAGACAGAGACAAAGACTGGAGAAGAGATTGAGAGAACTGTGCTTTGAAGAAATATAGAGATTTTATAGGTGGAGGTGAAGAGGGAGTAGTAAATAACAGGTATGGTCCTATATTAGTCCTGTAACAGGTGTGGGACTACCTGTGTAAGAACACAGAGGAAGGGGATTGAATATTGTATATAGGTAACAGTGAGTAGACCAGTTTGACTTGAAAATCTGAAGTACCAGAAGGTGTAAATAATTTGAAATAAATCTGAAAGGGTAAGTTGGAGTCACAATGTGGAGTTTTAAGTGTAAGTATAATGATTTTGTACTTCATTCCAGAAGAAATGGGAATCATTAAGGATTTCTGAGTGTATGTTTATGGGAATGGGGTCAGGATGGGGTTTGGGAGACAGAGAATGGATCTTAGTCTTAAGAAAATCAATGTGGCTGTTGTATGTTGTTTGTCCTTCATTCTTGAAGAGAACCATGACATCAGGAAGGTAATGCCATGAATTGCAAGTGAATTGGATTTAAGTGAGGTAGGGTTTTGCAAAGTCACCAGCCTTTCTTTCTCCTCCAGAGCCATCTGGGTCCAGTGGCACGATATAGATCAGGACAACTAGAGATCATCAATGTGGCAGCTGTGTGGAGGATGAATTTGGAGAGAAGAGAAACTGGGAACAGGAAAACCAACTTGCAAACTATTGTAATAATGCAGAGTAGAGGTGATGGGCTTCTACAGCAGAGTAGAAGCTATGTTAAGCTATGTATTGGAGATAATCAACCAGACCCTGTAAGTCTTGGCAACAGCTTGGATATAGGGAAGTTATGGAAGAAACAAACATTAAGGCCAACTCTCAGGTTGTGTAGCCAGGTGACTGGAAGGTTAATGGTACCCTCATCATAAAAAGGAAAATTTGGAGAATAGATGGATTTTGGTGGAAATATAATGATTTCTGTTTTGATACATCTCTTTACAAATGTTTGAAATATATCATTTTAGTCATGTCAGGATATCTAAAAATAAAGAAAATAAAACATGACACAAGAAGTATAGAATTGTACATTTTGTCCACACTTTGAACTTTCAAGTGTTATTTTTGAGGATTCTTTAATTTTTTTTACATTTTTTTTTCTTTCTGGAGGGCAATTGGGGTTGTGAGCTGTCCAAAGTCACACGCACCGGCTAGTAAGTGGTAAGTGTCTGAGACCGAATTTGAACTCAGGTTCTCCTGACTCCAGGGCTGGTCCTCTATGCACTGTGCCACCTAGCCACCCCTAATTTTCTTAAATTTAACAAATATTTAAACTGTGCACTGTAAATTCCTAGATTATTGTTAGATTAGAAACATAACATAGAACTATAGATTCACAAAGCCCTGAACCCTCAATATAAAAGTTTCCCTATCCTCTTCTAACTCCCAAAGGCTGAATTCTAACCCCCCCCCCAAAAGGTTTTAATTAGTAATGTAATTTCTATGAAACTTCTGTTTCTCCCTATAAACACAGATGTGAAACTTGGGTATGGCATTTAAAATTCTTCAAATGATTTAAGCTTTTTTTGTCATTCCCTCCAAAGATAATTATATACACTACATTTTAATGTTTCTATGGAGGAAAATATAATACCATTAAATTTTAATTTTTATCTATTGGAAGCAATATTGCACAAGTAAATTTTAAATGCTTATTATAATTTCATTGAAATGCTACTAATATAAACTCTTTTTTTTTTTTTTGCCTTTTACAGAATAAAATATCCTAGGTGGAGAAAAAACCTTACCTTCTTTACCCTTATTTACAAAAAACATTTTAGGTTCAAGAAACAGCATAGTGTAGTGAAAAAAGAACTGAGGACTGAGAAATGATATCTATGGAGGTATTGTGGTAGTCTATTTTATGTAAAAGGCAGAAGCTAATGAGCCATTAGGGGTACTGTGTACAGTGCTCTATCCCCTCCCCTCACCCCAGCAATCTGGGGAGCTCCCACCCCAACTTGAAGATCTTCAACTACAAGCAGTTGTACTGCCCAGAGAGCATGTGGCTACCCAAACCAAGACACAGACCCAAAGTATCACATGACTCCTTATCTCTAACCCTTCCTATGCCTCAACTAGCTACAAAGAATATCCTTTAATCACTTTCATTAAGATAAATTGGTTAAATGTAGGAATATTTTTTCCTCTATGGTATAATGACTAATTTACCTCAAGAATTATCACATAGAAAGCAATTGCAGCAACGTGGAAGGAAAGGATGTGTATGAAATTTTGATCAAATTCTTTTCAATCCTCCCTCCCCCAACACTTCAGAATAATACTATTTCAGTGGAATACTTGGTCATTGTGTATTTGCTATGAGAATTTGTAAAGATGGTGCAGTGGATAGAGTGCTGGGCCTAAAGTCAGGAAGACTCATCTTCCTGAGTTCAAATGTGGCCTCAGATACTTATTAGCTATATGACCCTGGACAAGTCACTTAACCCTATTTTACTCAGTTCCTTATCTGTAAAATGAGCTAGAGAAGGAAATGGCAAACCACACCATTATCTCTGCCAAGAAAACCCCCAAATGGGGTTGTGAGGAGTCAGATAGGACTGAACCACCACCACCACCACTATCACCACCAAGATTATTGAATTTATGGACTCACCTTCTGTTGCAAAGAATGAAGAAATAGAAATGTTCTGTGAACGTGTCTCTAAATTAAATCACCAGGTCCTTTCATAGAACCATTAAGGATTTAGAGCAAAAAGGGAGCTTAGAATTCATCTAGTATAAAGCATTCTATATATGAGGAAGCAGAAGCCCAGAGAATTTAGTTGAATCATATTGGTAGGAAATGACAAAACTGAGATTTGAACCCAGGTCCTGTGACTTCAAACCCAGTACTATTTCCAGTATGACACACCACTTTTTTTTCACCTTGTTATTTAGTGATTTCAAATTTTTTTATGAGAAAAATCTGTATATATTTCTAGAGAAAACCTAATGAAGTATGAGAAGGGAATATAAGAAGCAGGCTTGTGCAAATGACATTCTATAGAAGACTGTATCTTTGTAACTACACCATCTACTTGAAGGGTTAGGTAATATGTTCTCCCTTCCCTCTATGGCTGTTGATTATTGATTCCTGTCTTTGAAAGGTTATCACTGTTCCATCCCTTCTGCCTCTAGCAGCAGTTCACTGATTGATCGTCCTCCTTTCACTAGCATACTTAAAAAAAAGTATATGCATATGTGTGTGTATACACACACACACAAATATATGTTTTCTTTAGCATTCCTTGCCATCATTTTCTATTTTAATGTCTGAGTCTCCCTATTTCTCCCAGGTTGTTGGCAGCTCCTCATCCCCTCCCTCAGTTCCACAGTTCTATTTCTGACCTGAGCTGACTCTCCTCTCATTAGACATCCTGGTGTTCTCCTGCTCACTGGGGGCTCATGGTACTAGGGCTGAATTTAGTGCAGACACTCTATCAATTTAGCCTGTGGCCATACCCTCCTCAGGAGCAGGGGTTATAAATATGCACCATCAATTCTAGTGATGGGGTGGGGCAGAGTCAAGATGGCAGAGTAGAATCAGGACCTCCCCACTGCTCTGGCTTCTACCTTCCCCAATCCATGTAAAAAGGGGACTCTAAACAAACTTTGGAGCTGCAGAACCCACAAAATGACACAGAGAAGCTAACCTCCTGCTGACGACAGCCCAGCAGGCCGGCAGAAATCGGCCAGCACAGTGCTCTGGGAGCCCAGCCCAGCCCCACGCCAAGGCTTTAGCCCCAGGACGGGCCTGACCAGCCACAGGCTGGTGGGACTCCAGATCAGCAGCAGCTGTGGCCATTTCCAGATTTATCAACCCATAGATGCTAAGGACAAAGTGAGAGGTCAGTGCAGTCTGGACTTTGGGACCCAGTAAGTGGGAGTGCATGATTTTGTTTTTTGAAGGTCAAAATAGTGTTTATTTATCCAGCTGGTACATGGTAATGGGGGAAGAACTGGGGTCTCAGTAAAACTGTGACTATTTTGACTCTGAAGCTTCACTCTTCGCCCACCGCTTCTGTCGTGCCAGCAAACGCCGTTCCCACTCAAACTCTTTCATGTGGCCCACATAGTCCTGGTGCTCACAGAGGTCCCAGACATTCTTCTTGTGGTCACAGGCCAGGAAGTTTGGAAAACTGTCCCGCTTACACTTCAGTAGTCAGATGAGATGGTGTGCACAGTAATCCCGCTGTTGCAGAAGCAGCTGTGCATCATTTATTTCCTTCTGTGTGGCCACAATCACTCGCTCCTTGCGTCCCTGGAAGCCATAATCTGGGGGCATGTGCAATGGGTCGGGCTCTGCCTCCGGGTCCCAAAAGTTGTGCTAAGTCAGGTGCAAACCCATTGCTGCTGCAGCCTGTGAGGCCTCAGCCCCAGCTCCTGGGGTCCGAGTATGTGGCTCTTACCCCTGGGGTGAGAAGCCTATGAGACTCCAGTACAGCCAGCCAGCACCACATGGCAGCTTCAGCTCCTGGGTTGCAGAGTGTAGGGGTACCAAGCACCAGACTGAGGGGTAATTGCTCTTGCTTTAACCTTCTTGGATCTGGATTACAGTCTAGGGTAGAGGTCCTGGGGTGTGTGTCCAGCTTGCCAGAGCATGTGGAGACCTCAGAGGGGGCACCCATCTAATACTTCCAGCAGCTGAGAAAACCCCAGCATTTGGGACAAAATCTCCCCTATCTGGTGGCAGAATCCTACTGTGGCAAAAAGCCCAGGGGTCAAGTGACTGAGGGAAAACATGACCAGGCAAAGGAAACAAAGCAGACAGAAGATTCCAACATTAGACTCCTATTTTGGGGACAAAAAAGAGCAAAGCATGGAACAGGAGGAAGACAGTGAAGTCAGAACTCCTGCACCAAAAGCTTCAAAGGAAAATAAGAGCTGGTTACAGGCCATAGAGGACCTTAAGAAGCAGATAAGAGAAGTGGAGGAAAAATTGGGAAGAGAAATGAGAACAATGCAAGAAAATTATGAAATGAGAGTCAACAACCTGACTGAGGAAAGTAACACCTTAAAAATAGACTAACTCAAATGGCAAAAGAGGTTCAAAAAGGCAATGAGGAGAAGAATGCCTTAAAAAGCCAAATTTTCCAGATGGAAAAAGAATCTCAAAAGCTCACTGAGGAGAATCATTGCTTTAGAATTAGATTGGAGCAAATGGAAGCCAATGACTTTATGAGAAATCAAGATGCTGTTAAACAGATCCAAACAAATGAAGAAATAGAAGGCAATGTGAAATATCTCATGGGAAAACCACTGACCTGGAAAATAGATCCAGGAGAGATAATTTAAAAATTATTGGACTACCTCAAAGCCATGATCAAAGAAAGAACCTAGAAATCATCCTCTAGAAAGTTCTCAAAGAAAACTGCCCTGATGTTTTAGAACCAGAGGGCAAAATAGAGGTTGAAAGAATCCACTGATCACCTCCTGAAAAAGATCCCAAAAAGAAAACTCCTAGGAATATTATAGTCAGGTTCCAGAATTCCCAGATTAAGGAGAGAATATTACAAGCAGCCAGGAAGAAACAATTTGAATACTGTGGAAACACAATCAGGATAACCCAGGATCTGGCAGCTTCTGCACTGAGGGATCGAAGGGCTTGGTATATGATATTCTGGAGGTCAAAGGAGCTGGGATTAAAACCAAGAGTCACCTACCTAGCAAAACTGAGTATCATGTTTCAGGGGAAAATATGGTCATTCAGTGGAATAGAGGACCTTCAAGCATTCTTGCTGAAAAAACCAGAGTTGGACAGAAAATTTGACATTCAGATACAAGAAGCAAGAGAAGCATGAGAAGGCAAACAGGGAAAAGAAATCATAAGTAACTTATCAAAGTTGAACTATTAACATTCCTACATGGAAAAACGATAATTGTAACTGATGAAACTTTTCTCAGTAGTTGAAGGGAATCGAAATATATAGATGTCTATATATGAGGGTATATGTTCATATGAATACATATGTGAATGTGTGTATATATGTTTACAGGTATACATAGATAGAGGGCACAGGACCAACTTAATAGGAAGGGATGATACTTAAAGGGTGAAATTAAGAGGTGAGAAAGGAATATAATGAGAGGAGATGGGGAGAGACAGAATGGGGTAAACGATGTCATATAAAAGAGGCAAGCAAAAATGGTTACAATGGAGGGGAAGAATAGGAAGGCAAAATGGAATGGGTCAACCTTATTCCCATTGAATTTGGCTTGAGGAGGGAATGAAATACATTCTAAATAGTGTATCTCACCCTCCAGGAGAATAGGGGGGGAAGGGGATGAGAGAGGGGATGATGGAAGGGAGGTAGGCTGGGGGGAGGGAAGTTGGAAGCACCCACTTTGAAAAGGGATGGGATCAAAGTAGAGAATACAAGTGGGAGGTGGGATAGGAGGGAGGGAAATATAGTCAGTCTTTTACAATATATCTACTATGTTAGTGTTTTGCATGAGCTACACATGTACAACCTATACTGAGCTGCTTATCTTTCCAGTAAGGGTGGGTAACAAGGGAGGATAGGAATGAATCTGGAATTCAAAGTTTTAAAGTCAAATATTCAAATATGTATATATAATATATATATATATACATATATATATATATACTGTTATTCATACTATTTTACATGTAATTGGGAAATAAGATATACAGGCACTGGGGCACTGAGATCCACTGGAAAAGTCGAAAGGGGTATGGGAGAAAATATGGGAGAGAGCAGATTGGAGGAGGGGATATCCTGTGGTACTGCTATTTTGGGGCGGTGGGTAGCGGAAAAATGGGGAGAAAATTTGTAAGTCAAAATCTGGTGGAAATGAATGATGTAAATCAGAAGTTAATGAAGCATTTGAAAAATTAAAAAAAATTCTAGTGATAGTATTTGATTTTAACAAAGCAAAATTCCAACATAAATACTTTCCTCCAGCAAAGTATATTCCATGTGTATGTTCAAACAAGAGTATTAAAAGATGCAAAACCCCAAGAATGAAGAAGCTAGAGATCATATTGTATGAAGATTGGTTGGTTAAAGGAGGTGGAGATGTTTAGCCTGGAGAAAACTCAGAGGTGACATAGTAGCTATCTTAAAGTATTTGAGGGGCTGTCATGTGGAAGGAGGATCATATTCTGCTCAGATCCAACTAGGAAAAATGAGTGGGAATAATATAGGACTTATCATTTATCCTCTTGAAACATCAGTTTCTATATTGCAGAATTTTTGATTATTATATCCTTTTCCCTTCTTGGTAGAAAGTAACCCTCCTGATGGGAGGAACTGACTTGTTCATCACTTTCTTTATATTCTCATTACCTAGCATAATACTTTACACATATTAGGTAATTAATAAATGATTGTTAAATTCTATGACTCAGTTTTGTATCAAATTGTATAGACTTCTGTGTGATTAATTTAGACATAATGCCTGTGTTAGTTGCAGAACTCTGTTAGCAATTATTTGTGTAGACCACATGGTCATCTTAACAGGTTAGTAACAAAAACAGGAATGACTTAGGCATTTTCTTTTCAGTTGTCTAGATGTAGTCCACCCCTATGTTTTATTTCTTGTTCTCATTTTCTATTGAAATAAATTATTTTGATGTCTCAAATGTTATTTTGCAAAAAAAAAATTAGATGTGCAATCTTTTTTAACCGAAGTATGTATCTTATAAAAAATTCTATAACTATGACTTAATTTCAACTGATGTATCACTGTTAAACACATCTATTCAGTTAATCAGAGTGTTCAATTATCTTCTTTATTCAAGAAGATATTGACATTTTATTATATTCTGAACATATCTTCTGTACTAGGAGGTACAATGTATACAGTACTAGGCCAGGAGTCAGGAGACTCATATTTGGGAGCTCAAATACAGCCTTAGACACACTTGCTAGTTGTGTGATCCTGGGCAAGTCACTTCACCCTGCTTGCCTCAGATCCTTATCTGTAAAATGAGCTGGAGAAGGAAATGGTAAACCACTTCAGTATCTTTGCCAAGAAAACTCTAAATGGGGTTACAAAAAGAGTTGGATACAACTTCGATGACTGAAAATCACCAACAAAACAGTGAAAAAAATGTAAATTGTCCAGTGTCTTCCTACAGTGTTCTTATGGAGAGGGATGTGGAAGAATATGAGAATACTGCAGAAAAGCTAAATAAGCATATTATAACAAAATGTTTCTGAATGGTGGTTTTCACTTTGGACAACTTTTTTAAAGTATATGGTATAGATATAGAAGCTAAGTAGCATAAAATTAAGGAAGTGTTCAAGAAAATACTTCAGAGATGGATAAACATTTTTTTTTTCCTCAAGTTAGTAGTTTCCCCATCTAATACTGTGGTCATTAGTTTGAAAAATGAGTTAACTTTTGTTTGCTGCTACTCAATAGGGGTCAGTATAACAAAAGTGACCCCATTAGCCATTAAATGGATATATTTTCTTAGCAAAGGGGTCTGGGACTGAATAAGTCTAGAAAGTACATGATTTTCTTAGCCCTAGAGGTCAGAGTTGAAACAAAGAGTCAGGATGGAGCAAGGAAATTTTCTTTACTACTGAGCTCATTCTCTGGGTAAGGTAGAAGCTTTCATCTCCAGGAATATTAATTTTTTACTCCTCATTTGAACTTAATTTGCTTTTACATGAAAAAGAAAGATTATATAAATTTACCCAGATCCACACATTCTAGATTAAGGATTTATTATATTTACATTTGCTTTGGAATAAAAACAAAATATAAGCATATTCATATTAAATAAAAGATATAGGTATATTATATTTAATAGCCATTATTTTTCTAAATAATGACCCTGATGGGTTTCTTGGTGCGACTTAGTATTCATACAATTCCACTCAATTTAGTTCTCTTCAGTTCAATTTAACAGACATTCATTAAATGCTATTATGTATAAAGTTTTGAAGGCATAATGAGAGATACATCCCAGAAACTGCTCTCAAGGACCTTACATTTAAATAGGGGTAAAGAAACAAATAATAAAATTGCTAAGTGTATATCAGAAAAATATATGTAAATAAAAGATCTAGAAAAGTGCTATGAGCAATAAGAAGGGAGAATCATTTTCAGTTGGCAAAAGGAATTGTCAGGCCAAGAAAAGCTTCATGGAAAAGATGGCACTGAGCTGGGGAGTTTGATCCACAAAACAAACCAAAAAATATTTATCAAGTATCTGTTACATTCCAAGAGATCATCCCTTTGACCTCACCATTAAACAGAAGTGGCAACTTAATGTTGAGTTGTAATATGGAGCCATCTTGTACAGGTTTGGGGGAGCCAATCGTTATTTCAGGGTGAGTGTTTACACCTTGGAAATTGGCAAATGCTACAAATTAGGTTTTGAGATACTTTTGTTGATTGTTTATACTTAATTAAATGAAGGAGAAAATGTTAATAATGCAGACTAAACTTGAAAGTGTGCATTTTTTCCCCCTGGAAAGCCAGTTAATTTATAGCACATTATTTTTCATCGAAAGACTGTTGAGTCTTGAGTCAGTTGTCCTGAGATGAAGGCCTAGCTCTGGCAATTGCTGTCTGTCTGACCTTGGACAAGCTACAAACTTTTTGGTTCTCAGTTTCTCGTATTTAAAATGAGGGAGCTGGATTAGATGATCCATAAATTTCTTTCCAATTCTATATCTATGAAGGAAGTCTCCCTTCTCCCACCTACAAACCACTCCCAAAACTTAAAATTACATAAAAAACACCCCACACTGTCACCTGTTGACTAGAAGAACTTATTTTCTTTAGTTTATGCCTTGGTCCTTTTCAAAATCCCAAAGGATAACATGTTGAACTTTAAAAAGTCATTTATGGGGTGGCTAGGTGGCACAGTGAATAGAGCACCGGCCTTGGAGTCAGGAGAACCTGAGTTCAAATTTGGCCTCAGACACTTAACACAAAAACTAACTGTGTGACCTTGGGCAAGTCACTCAACCCCAATTGCCCTACAAAAAGCAAAAAATAAAGTCATTTATACCTAAGTGTGAAAGAAGAGTGTTGACAGCAGGTTTTAATAGGGAGATATTAGGAGAAATCTTGATGCCATTGGCTGCAGAAGAAGAGACAGGGTAAAGGTAAATGTCAGAGAACAGGAAGTCACAGTGTCTCAGATTAATTTCACCTCAAATTGGCTTCCTTACTATAAAATTCTCCCCACCTCTACCTTTTGATCTATGTAAAGCTCTGCCCTGTGTCTTTTCTCTTCTTTGTCTGCAGTTTCTCACTTCATGACCTGTTCAATATTTTTATGTAAATGACACCATGATCTAGCTATATATATTCAGCCCTCTCCTCTCTCTTAAGCTCCAGGTTTGCATCACAAACTGTAATTTCAAAGTGGATGTTCCCTATAATCTCAAACTCAACATGTCTATTCCAGATCTCATCTTTCTCCCCAACTTTATTTCTGTTCCAAGTTTCTTGAGGGTGCCACCATACAATCAGTCACATAGGCTTGAAATCTCAAAGTTACCCTTGACTTAACATTCTCACTAACCCCACATAGTTAATCAAATGTCAAGTTTTTTTTTCAATTCTACTTTTATAAATCTTAGATCCATCTTTTTTTCCTTCACTCATACAGTCACCATCCTAGTTCAGGCTTATATCATCTGTCACTTAACTAGTCTCCTTGTCTTCTCTCTTCTCTCCAATCCATCCTACACATAGATGCCCTAATGAATGCACTCCAATAGCTCCTCGTTACCTGTGAAATCAAATGCTAAATCTCTCTTTTTTTTTGGCATTTTAAAGACATTTGTAACATGGCTGAAGTAGAATTTTGTAGGCTTATTATATATTACTTTCCTTTATGTAACCTTCAGTCTGGCCAAAATAGTTTTCTTGATTTTCTTCACACTGGACTGTCCTTCTCCTATTTCTTATTTTTTACATATATATATATATACATATATATTTGAATATATGATTTTAAAACTTTGAATTCCAGATTCATTCCCTTCCTTCCTTGTCACCCACCCTTACTGGGAAGATAAGCAGTTCAATACAGGTTGTACATGTATGGCTAAGGCAAAACAATAATGTAGTAGATACATTGTAAAAGACTGACTATATTTCCCTCCCTCCTATCCCACCTTCCACTTGTTCTATTCTCTACTTTGATCCCATCCCTTTTCAAAATTGGGTGCTTCGAACTTCCCTCCCCCCAAGCCTGTCCTCCCTTCCATCATCTCCCCTTACTATCTCCTTACCCCCTACTCCCTGGAGAGCAGTATTTAGTGTGTATTTCATTCCCTCCTCAAGCCAAATTCAATAGGAATAAGGTTGACCCATTCCCTTTTGCCTTCCTATTCTTCCCCTCCATTGTAACCATTTTACCTTGCCTCTTCTGTATGAGATAGTTTACCCCATTCTGTCTCTCCCCATCTCCTCTCATTATATTCCTCTCTCACCTCTTAATTTCACCTTTTAAGTATCATCCCTTCCTGTTAAATTGGTCCTGTGCCCTCTATGTATACCTGTAAACATATATACACACATTCACATGTGTATTCATGTGCCCATATATCCTCATATATAGACATATATATATTTCAATTCCCTTCAACTATTGAGAAAAATTTCATCAGTTACAATTATCGTTTTTCCATGTAGGAATGTTAATAGCTCAACTTTGATAAGTTCCTTATGATTTCTTTTCCCTGTTTTCCTTCTCATGCTTCTTGTATCTGAATGTCAAATTTTCTATTCAACTCTGGTTTTTCCAGCAAGAATGCTTGAAAGTCCTTTATTCCACTGAATGGCCATATTTTCCCCTGAAACATGATACTCAGTTTTGCTAGGTAGGTGACTCTTGGTTTTAATCCTTTGACCTCCGGAATATCATATACCAAGCCCTTTGATCCCTCAGTGTAGAAGCTGCCAGATCCTGGGTTATCCTGATTGTGTTTCCACAATATTAATATTGTTTCTTCCTGGCTGCTTGTGATATTCTCTCCTTAATCTGGGAATTCTGGAACCTGGCTATAATATTCCTAGGAGTTTTCTTTTTGGGATCTTTTTCAGGAGGTGATCAGTGGATTCTTTCAACCTCTATTTTGCCCTCTGGTTCTAAAACATCAGGGCAGTTTTCTTTGAGAACTTTCTGGAGGATGATTTCTAGGTTCTTCCTTTGATCATGGCTTTGAGGTAGTCCAATAATTTTTAAATTATCTCTCCTGGATCTATTTTCCAGGTCAGTGGTTTTTCCATTGAGATATTTCACATTGCCTTCTATTCTTTCATTTGTTTGGGTCTGTTTAACAGCATCTTGATTTCTCATAAAGTCATTAGCTTCCATTTTCTCCAGTCTAATTCTGAAGCAATGATTCTTCTCATTAAGCTTTTGAGATTCTTTTTCCATCTGGCAAATTTGGCTTTTTAAGGCATTCTTCTTCTCATTGCCTTTTTAAGCCTCTTTTGCCATTTGAGTAAGTCTGTTTTTTAATGTGTTATTTTCCTCTGTCAGGCTGTTGACTCTCATTTCATAATTTTCTTGCATTGTTCTCATTTCTCTTCCCAATTTTTCCTCCACTTCTCTTATCTGCTTCTTAAGGTCCTCCATGGCCCGTAACCAGCTCTTATTTTCCTTTGAAACTTTTGGTGCAGGAGTTCTGACTTCACTGTCTTCTTCCTGTTCCATGCTTTGCTCCTTTTTGTCCCCAAAATAGGAGTCTAATGTTGGAATCTTCTGTCTGCTTTGTTTCCTTTGCCTGGTCATGTCTCCCCTCAGTCACTTGACCCCTGGGCTTTTTGCCACAGTAGGATTCTGCCACCAGATAGGGGAGCTGTTGTCCCAAACTCTGAGGTTTTCTAAGCTGCTGGAAGTATTAGATGGGTGCCCTCTCTGAAGTCTCCACATGCTCTGGCAAGCTGGACACACACCCCAGGACCTCTACCCTAGACTGCAATCCAGATCCAAGAAGGTAAAAGCAAGAGTGATTACCCCTCAGTCTGGTGCTTTGTCCCCCTAAACTCAGCAGGCCAGGAGGTGAACCTGCCACATGGTGCTGGCTGGTTGTGCCGGCATCTCAGCAGATTCTTGTCCCGGGGGCAAAAGCCACACACTCCCACTTACTGCATCCCAAAGTCCAGACTGCTCTGACCTCTCACTTTGTCCTTTGAATCTATGTGTTGATAATTCTGGAAATGGTCAGAGCTGGTGCTGATCTGGAGTCCCTCTGGCTGGTGGCTGGTCAGGCCCACCCTGGGGCTAAAGCCTCGGTGTGGGGCTGGGCTGGGCTTCCAGATCACTGCGCTGGCTGATTCCTGCCGGCCTGCTGGGTTGTCGTCAGCGGGAGGTTAGCTTCTCTGTGTCATTTTATGGGTTCTGTAGTTCCAAAGTTTGTTCAGAGTCCCCTATTTACATGGATTGGGGAAGATGGAAGCCAGAGCAGCGGGGAGGTCCTGCTTCTACTCTGCCATCTTGGCTCTGCCCTCCTCCCCCCCCCCCCCAATACCCCATCTCCTTCTTCTGTCCTTTTTTACAGAATGTCCCTCATGCCTAGAATATATTTTCTCTTTTCCTCTACCTTGTAGAAGCCCTAATTTCCTTCAAAGTTCAACTGAAAGACAGTTTCTACTTTAAGCCTCTTATGATCTCAACCCCCCTAGCTGCTAGTACCTGCTACAAAAATAACCTCATATTTATTTTGTCTACTTACATTATGTTTGGCAGTATATGGGACCTTTCTTTCTGATTCTGAACTCCTTGGGGTGCATGTCAAGCAATAGGATCTTTGAGTAAATAGATATTGACATTTCAGTCACTTTTGTAACATAATTCCAAATTGCTTTTTAAAATGGTTGGATCAATTCCAGCAAGCATCAATAGTGTATTAAAGCACCCATTTTCCTGTAGCCTCCCTAGCATTTACTATTTCCATCTTTTTGTTATCTTTGCCAATTTGCTGGGTATGAGGTGAAATCTCGTAATTATCTTGCTTTGAATTTATATTCATTTTAGTGATTTGGCTAATATTAACTATATTTCATATAGTTGTTACTCAATTTTGAGAATTTTTGTTTATTCTCTTTTAGTATTTAACTATACAGCTAGGGGGTAAAATGGACAGAATACTGGACCTAAGACAGGAAGACCTGAATGCAAATCCTGCCTTAGATATTTATTAACTGTGTGACCCTGAGCATCCCACATAACTTCTCTTTGTACCTTAGTTGCTTCCTCTATAAATTAGAGATAATAATAGTATTTACCTCACAGAGATGTTATAAAGATCATATGAAAAAATAGTATAGTCAATGTAAACTATTATTTCTTCTGTATGCATTATGTAGACCATGGTACTTATTAACCAAGCATGTTATTTTGCTCCTTATAGCAAATAACATATTTTCATAGTTGGAAAATATTACAATGTGTTTTTAATTTTGGTGTTATAGTATATACTACAGCATATAGTATATACTAGCTACAAATTTCAACACTTTTTTCATTAATTATTCCATCCTAGAGGGCTTCATTATAATGGTGCCAATTTCTTGTTCTAAGCTGTAACCTCAAGGAGAACAAGTTACATGTATCTTTGGGACTGTTATTTCTAGTTAGAATCTTATATGCATAGAAAATAAGGCCCAATGTCACACTAATAATTTCCTGTTCATTGATATTTGGAGAGGTTATTTGCAAATCAGGCTTACTTCATGACTAGAATATTCTTTGTATAATATCCTCTTCTGGTAGTTCTTATAGATGTAAAAAAAAATCTAACCCTATGTTAAAAAACTCACCCTAACCTAAATCATGGTGATGAGAAAGTTAAGGAATTTGGTTCACAGTACAAATAGTATTGTATTGATGAATTAGTAAGGAATTGTAGAAAATATTATCTGCTATTTCTATAGCCCAAATGACTAGCATTGTTATCACTTGCCCTCAGCAATTGGTATACTTTCTGTAATAATCACAAAATTAATTTTGCTTACTTTCTGGTGTTTCCTGCACTGAGCTACCTTTTAAAATCTTCCACTTGGGGAAGGATTCTGGTTAGATGGCAGAGTGTAATGGCAAACACAGAAATTAGTTCACCTATTTTTTTCAGCTATTGAATTAACATCTTGTTCCAGTTAAAGTTTCTTTTGAGCCTTGTATCAAGTCTGTTAAGAAACAGAATGTGTAAGGGGCGGCCAGGTGGCGCAGTGAGTAAGAGCACCAGCCCCAGCGTCAGGAGACTCGGGACCAGTTCTGGCCTCACATACTTGGCACCCACACAAAATAACTGGCCATGTAACCTTGAGCAAGTTACTTAACCCCAGTTGCTTTAAAAAAAGAAACAGAATGTGTGAACCTCACAACTTGTGAACCCTAGAACTCATGAACTCCTCTAACAGGAAGGGGAGGTGCTAATGACCATATATAAGGAAGATTTCCAGGCTACAGACAGCAGAACTGAGAAGAGGACTCTTGTGGTGGCAGAATCAAGAAGGAGAAAACTTGTGGTATCCCGACACTTTGTTGGTCTGTTCTGTCTGTGTTGATGTTTGTTTGTGATACTTTGTACAGAAGCCCTGGGACCTTACTGGAAGGACTGAAAGAGGATTTTCTGGTTGTATGTTTACAGAAGTCCTGGAGGAGGGCTTTGGAGGTCCTGGGACTTTACTGATGATTTGTACTGATCTCTTGGACCTTGTTTGGGGGTCTTTGTTGATTTCTATGTTTATGATTTTTGTTGAGTTCTCAGACCTTGTTGGTGGGTCTGAGTTGATTTCACAGGCAGATGATGAATTGATGATGGTGCCAATAATGTATATGAATATTATTTTGGCTCTATCAAGCATTGTTTTCCCAGAAACAGGAAATGTGAAGGATTTGAGGTGGCCTGGATACAGTGAACTTTAATATGGAATGGGAACTGGATGAAGAACTGGACAAGGAGCTGGACAAGGAACTGGGAGCTTCCTGCCTTTGAACCCAGGTGACAATTGGAGCTGGGAACATGGAAGAGGAACTGTGGAAGCTGAGAGTCAGCCTTGAGTCAAGCTGAAAGAAGATTTTACTTGGATACTGTGTACTGAGAAGATTATGATTTACTGTGACCTAGGGGTGGAGAACTTCGACTTTTGTACTTTGTGATAGAATTAAGGATTTTGTGATTGACTAAATGAATGTACTTTGTTGAAAACTGTGTGACCACTTTGGTGAAAACTATGTGGCCATTTTAGTGATAAGTTGTTGAGTTGTGACATGGTGAATGCTATATTTTGTTTTTCTTTGGTAAGTTGTAACATTGTGAATGCTGTACCTTGATTTTCTCTGAATGTTTTGCTCTGCTTTTTTATTGAATAAATAGAGAATTCGCTATAGTATATAATCAGAATCTTGAAAGCTGTTCACAGCAGCCAACCTCTGGAAAGCTGATCATGCTTGGCTTTACACAGAGTAGGTCAGAAAATTCTAAGCTTTCCATATTTTCCCCACAAACAAGTTAAAATAGCTCCTCAAGGCAAACATAGAGAGGTCAGAAATAAATAAGAGTTAGGGTAGAACAGGAGTCCTCTTTGGACAATCAGAGAAGCTTTGACGAAAAATCCCAGGATGAGGTTTGGTCCCTGTGAAGAGTAAGCACCTCCAGGGTAGTTCCTCTGAACCAGCAAGTGACTAGCCTTGGGGCTAGCAGGGTTGGGAAGTGGACTCCCCCCAGCCATAGGAACTTTCACCTCCCAGACAGTGAGGGGAGTTCAGTATCTGAGCCAGGGAAGATTGAGGAAATCTCTGCTAATAAAGTAGCTGTAGCTGTGCCACAGAGACAAGGCCTTGGGCAAGAAGAAACCAGCACATGCAGGTGAGTGTAGAAACAGTGGGGTGGGGACTGTGCTGGCTATGGGTAATTACAGGGGGGTGCAGTTCTTGGTTTTGGTTCCAGGTCAGAGGGGAGAAGTGCAGGAGGATCTGAGACCAGAGGCACTGTTCCCCATATCTCAGGACTAGAAGTGATCTTGAAAAATAACTGCTACAAATTAAAAAAAAAGTGAGCAGGCAAAGGATAAAGAATCCAACAATAGACAGTTACTATAAGAATAGAGAAGATGGGTTTGTCTTCAGATGGGAAGACTGAAACAAAATAAGCTCTCTTACACCAACGAGTAACATCAAATGGTCACCTACCCAAAAAGAATTCATAAAAGAAGTTAAAAAAAGACTTTAAAAATCAAATGAGAGAGATTGAGGAAAAATAAAAAAAAGGACAATCCAAGAAAAATAAGAAGATTTTGAAAAGTCAACCAATTGGAAAAAGAAATCCAAAATCTAAAGGAAGATGATGATTCCTTGAAAATTAAAACTGGGCAAGGGAATGAATGCCAGCGAAGTTATAAGAAACCAAGAAATAATAATACAAAATATAAAGAATGAAAAAATAGAAGAGAATGTGAAGCATCTCATAAAAAAAGAACTGATCTGGAGAACAGATCAAGAAGAGAAAACATAAGAATATTGTGTACCGCTATGTACATTAATTAGGAGAAAGTAAAATAATTAAAATGATTGGCATATTGATACAATAATAGACTCTGATAAATACATGGATATACTGAGAAGTAGAATTGTCCATCAGTAATTAAAAAATAATTCATTATATAAATATATTTATCAAAATTCATCGTTACAGAGATGCAGAGGCAGGCCTGGAAGGCACGGCCGGCAGAGGCAGGCCTGGAAGGGGCCTGATCAACTCGGAGGGCAAGTCATCCCACCAACCACAAGGGCAACTACCAGGCCTATCACCAAAGGGCTGGGACTGGAAAGAGAAAGATAAGAACCAAATACAGGGGCCTCTGTCCTGGAAAGCAAATACTCCTGGGGCTACCACTTCATAGCCCAGAAAGTAAAAAAAAAAACAAAAAACGCCCCTATCAGGACCTCCAAAGACCTGGATGACAGAGTGAACCTCACCTGCTCCAAACCCCCTCTCTGACCCTGAAAACCCTGTAATTCTTGCCCCAGGGTAAAACCCTCTACAGTAAAGGCTTGGGATCCCTAGAGTAAGGGCTTGGCTAGGACCCTGCCTTAAAATGGGTAGAAAGCAGACCACAAAGACAAAGACTCTGGAGTCCTACTATCCTCAGAGGGAGGAACCAAACTCAGCAGGAGACAATGTGGACTCCACACCCACAACTGAAACATCAACAGGGAATGGGTCCCAAGTACAGAAGGCTCTCCTAGATGAGATCAAAAGGAACTTTGAAAACTGAATGAGAGAGATAGAAGGCAAAATGAATAATTCTCATAAAACCAAAATAGCAGAATTAGAAAAACATCATAATGAAAAAAACATCTTTCTAAAAAGAAAAGTGTATGATATGGAAAAGGGGCTCCAAAAATTAACCAAGGAAAATGATTTGCTAAAAACTAGAATCAACCAAATTGAAACAAATAATTCTGTGAGGAACCAAAAATTAATCAAACAAAACAACAAGAATGAAAAATTAGAAAAAGAGGTAAAATACCTCAAAGAAAAAATAACTGACCTGTAAAACATATTCAGGAGAGATAATCTGAGAATCATAGGCCTACCAGAAAATCATGATGAAAAAATGAGCCTGGACAACATTCTCCAAGAGCTCGTTAAGGAAAACTGCCCTGAGATACTAGAACCTGAGGGTAAAATAGAAATCGAGAGAATCCACTGGACACCTGCTGAAAGAGATCCCAAACTGAAAAGTCCTCGAAATGTTGTGGCCAAACTCCAGAACTACCAGATAA
Organism: Petaurus breviceps papuanus; assembly: GCF_028583685.1. Taxonomy (NCBI): domain Eukaryota; kingdom Metazoa; phylum Chordata; class Mammalia; order Diprotodontia; family Petauridae; genus Petaurus; species Petaurus breviceps. The sequence goes on along the minus strand of NW_027187295.1, from coordinate 4,665,178 downwards.
AAGAGAAAGTACTTCAAGTGGACAGAAAGAAACAATTCAAATATCGTGGGTCCACAGTGCGGATCGCACAGGATTTGGCAGCCTCTACACTGAAAGATCAGAGGCAGTGGAATACAGTTTTCCAGAAGGCAAAAGAGCTCAGGTTACAACCAAGGATCACATACCCAGTGAGACTGAGCATATTCTTCCAGGCAAAGAGATGGTAATTCAATGATATAACAGAGTTCCAAAACTTCTTGATAAAAAAGCCAGAACTCAATGGAAAATTCAACCTCAAATTACGAGATGCAACAAGTGATGTAGAAAGGTAAACAAGGAAAACACACACACCCTGCTATTTGATAAGAGCAAACTGGTTATAGACAAGTAGAGGGTATGAGTATAAAATACACAAAATGATGATTAAAAAAATCTTATTAAGGGCTACAAAGGGACTGCAATGGAAGAAAGGAAATGAATGAAGTGGAAAAGGGTAAATTATGCCACACAAAGAGGCACAAAAACTGTATAGCAGAGGAAAAGAAGGGAGGGAGATGGAAATCATATGAGCTTTTCCCTCATTGGTTCTGGTGCAAGGAGGGAATAACAACCAGTTAAGCATAGGACTCTATGGAGAAGAAATGCAAAAAGTATCATTTTAAAGGTAAAGAGGGGAGGGAGAGGAGCTTTGCTTGAGATTTGTTCCTGTCACTCTTGGTGCAAAGAAGAAATAACATACTTCATTAAGTATAAAAATATCCTACAGGCAGTAGGAAGGGGAAAGGGCTACAAAAGGGAGGGGTGGTTAGTAGGGAGGGAAGAAGTAATGGGAAAGGGGAAGAATAGGGAGGGGGCTGATAAGGGAATACTGAGGGAGGTGGTGGTCAAAAGGAAAACTATTAAGGGGGGAAGGGAGAAGGGGGGGAAATATGAACATTAACAAGGGCGGGAATAGGATAGAGGGAAAGAAACAGATAACAATCCTAATTGTAAATGTGAATGGAATGAACTCTCCCATAAAATGGAGATGGATAGCAGAATGGATTAGAAATCATAATCCTACAATATGCTGTTTACAATAAACACATCTGAAACAGAGGGATACACAGGGTAAAGGCTGGAGTAAAATATGTCATGCCTCAGCTAAAGTAAAAAAAGCAGGGGTAGCAATCCTTATCTCAGATAAAGCAAAAGCAAAAATTGACCTAATTAAAAGAGATAAGGAAGGAAACTATATCCTGTTAAAAGGCACCATCGAGAACGAAGCAATATCATTACTTAACATATATGCACCAAGTGGTATAGTATCCAAATTCCTAGTGGAGAAGGTAAAGGAATTAGAGGTAGAAATAGCAAAACTATACTAATGGGAGACCTTAATCTCCCCCTCTCTGAACTTGATAAATTTAACCTCAGAATAAAAAAGAAAGAAGTTAAGGAGGTAAACAGGATTTTAGAGAGGATAGGTATGATAGATCTCTGAAGAAAACTGAATGGGGATAAAAAAGAAATATAATTTCTTCTCAGCAGTTCATGGCACATACTCAAAAACTGACCATGTTCTAGGGCATACAAACTTCACAATTCTATGCAGTAAGGCAGAAATATTAAATGCATCCTTCTCAGATCATGATGCAATAAAAATTATATGCAATAAAGGGCCATGGAAAAACAGACTAAAAATGAATTGGAAATTAAACAATTTAATCCTAAAGAATGAGTAAGTCAAAAAAGAAATTATAGAAACAATCAGTAATTTCATTCAAGAGAATGATAATAATGAGACAACATACCAAAATTTGTGGGATGCATTAAAGGCAGTTCTTAGGGGAAGTTTTATATCCCTGAGTGCATACATGATTAAATTAGAGAAAAGGGAGGTCAACGAATTGGGCATGCAATTGAAAAACATAGAAAAAGAACAAATTCAAAATCCGCATTTAAATACTAAATTAGAAATATTGAAAACCAAAGCAGAGATTAATAAAATTTAAATAAAAAACTATTGAATTAATAAATAAAACTAAGAGCTGTTTTTATGAAAAAAACAACAACAAAATTGATAGACCCTTAGTCAATATGATAAAAAAAGGAAGAAGAAAACCAAATTATGAGTATCAAAAATGAAAAGGGTGAATCTACCTCCAATGAAGAGTAAATCAAAACAATAATTAGGAATTATTTTTCCCAGTTGTATGCACATAAATTTGACAATCTTAGGGAAATGGATGATTATTTACAAACATACAAGTTGCCCAGATTAACTGAAGAGGAAGTAAATTACTTAAATAACCCCATCTCAGAAAAAGAAATTGAACAAACCATCAGTCAACTCCCTAGGAAAAGATCTCCAGGGCCAGATGGATTTACTAGTGAATTCTATCAAACATTTAAAGAATAATTGATTCCAATACTCTACAAACTATTTGGGAAAATTAGTGAAGAAGGAGTCCTACCAAATTCTTTTTATGACACAAATATGGTACTGATACCTAATTCAGGAAGAGATAAAACAGAGAAAGAAAATTATAGACCAATCTCCCTCATGAATATAGAAGCAAAAATTCTAAATAAAATACTAGCAAAAAGACTACAGCAACTTATCTCAAGAATAATACACTTTGATCAGGTGGGATTTATTCCAGGAATGCAAGGATGGTTTAATATTAGGAAAACCATCAGTATAATTGATCATATCAACAATAAAACTAGCAGAAACCACATGATCATCTCAATAGATACAGAAAAGGCTTTTGAAAAAATACAACATCCATTCCTATTAAAAACATTAGAAAGTATAGGAATAAATGGAGCCTTCCTTAAAATAATAGGTAGCATCTATTTAAAGCCATCAGCAAGTATTACATGTAATGGGGAGAAGCTAGAAGCATTTTCCATAAGATCAGGGGTGAAACAAGGGTGTCCACTATCACCCCTCTTATTCAATCTGGTACTAGAAATGTTAGCAGTAGCAATTAGAGAAGAAAAAGAAATCAAAGGAATCAAATTAGGCAAAGAAGAGACCAAGTTATCACTCTTTGCAGATGATATGATGATATACTTAGAGAATCCTAGAGAATCAAGTAAAAAACTACTTGAGACAATAAATAAATTTGGCAAAGTTGCAGGATATAAAATAAACCCACATAAATCCTCGGCATTCCTATATATTTCTAATGAAATTCAACAGCAAGAGATAGAAAGAGAAATTCCATTTAAAGCTACTGTAGACATTATAAAATATTTGGGAATCTACCTGCCAAAACAAACCCAGGACGTAGATGACCACAACTACAAAATACTTTTCACACAAATAAAGTCAGATCTAACTAATTGGAAAAATATCAATTTCTCATGGCTTGGTCGAGCTAATATAATAAAAATGACAATTTTACCTAAATTAAATTATATATTTAGTGCCATACCAATTAATTTACCAAAAAACTACTTTATAGAGCTAGAGAAAATAGTAACAAAATTCATTTGGAAGAATAAATCTTCCAGAATATCAAGGGAATTAATGAAAAGAAATGCTAGGGAAGGTGGACTAGCTATACCAGATTTCAATCTGTATTATAAAGCAGCAGTCATCAAAACTACTTGGTACTGGCTGAGGAACAGAGGACTGGATCAATGGAATAGATTAGGCACACGAGATTCAGAAGTCAATGACTATAGTAATCTATTGTTTGATAAACCCCAAGACCCTGGTTTTTGGGATAAGAACTCACTATTTGACAAAAACTGCTGGGAAAACTGGAATACAGTATGGCAGAAACTGGGCATAGACCATTATCTAACACCATATACCAAAATCAAGTCTAAATGGGTGCATGATCTAGGTATAAAAGTGGATACTATAAGCAGTCTCATAAAACAAGGAATAGTTTACCTGTCAGACTTGTGGAGAGGGAAAGACTTTATGACTAAACAAGAATTACAGAACATTATAAAATGGATAATTTTGACTACATGAAATTGAAAAGCTTCTGTACAAACAAAGCCAATGTAACCAAGTGTTTTGTGAATTTTGAGGTTTGGATTCGTTACCACAAACGACACAGTCTTAAGAGGGGAAGGAGTTTTATTATATGGGGCAAGGAAGCTTAAATCGGCATCATCAATGCAATATTCCTAGCGCAATTAAAGCAATACTAAAAATACAATGATTATAATAATTAGGATAGAGGAAAAAGAAAACATCACCACATCGGGGGAGCACCATCTCTTGTCAGTTTCTCCAGCCTGAGACCTGAGTGGGAAAATCCCGGGCGAATCGTCATTCCCACAGGTGAGACTCAAATCTTTGGGTCTTGAGCTAGAGTTTTTAATGGTTGAGAACAAAGAAGGCATGTAGCCAACTATAGGTGGCAGACTCATCGTTTACGTGTCTTCTGTTTTTCATATTTCATTCATGTTTTGACAATTTGGAACAGGAACAGTCTGGTGGTCGTTTGCAGATGTTGCAACCTTGAAAGCAGAACAGACTGGTTGCTGATAACACCAGCAAGCACAAGGAGGGGAGTAGTCAAGTCCCCTCCGGGTGCATTCTATTCTCGGGAGTGACTAGTTCCTGGCTCTGGCCTAAAGTTGTTTGCTGCTTCAAAGTGCAAGGTCGGCTTGTTTTTTAAGGGGTCATCAAGGGGACAAGTTCTCATAAGAGACCGAATTAACTTAAAAAATATGATTTTCCTATTTCATCAAGATTAAGAGGGAGGTGGGAAATTGGGAAAGAATCTTTACAACCTATGTCTCTGACAAAGGACTCATTTCTAAAATATACAGAGAATTGAGTCAAATTTATAAGAATACAAGTCATTCCCCAATTGATAAATGGTCAAAGGATATGAACAGGCAATTTTCAGAAGAAGAAAGTAAAGATATCTATAAGCACATGAAGAAATGCTCTAAATCACTATTGATTAGAGAAATGCAAATCAAAACAACTCTGAGGTACCACATCTCACCAGTCAGATTGGCTTGGATGACAAAACAGGAAAATGACAAATGCTGGAGAGGATGTGGGCAAATTAGAACACTAATGCATTGCTGGTAGAGTTGTGAACTGATCCAGCCTTTCTGGAGAGCAATCTGGAATTATGCCCAAAAGGTATAAATAATTTCATACCCTTTGACCCAGCAATACCACTCCTAGTGTTAAATCCCAAAAAGATCATAGAAGTGGGAGGAAGACCCATATGTACAAAAATGTTTATAGCAGCTCTTTTTGTGGTGGCAAAGAATTGGAAATTGAGGGGGTGCCCATCAATTGGGACATGGCTGAACAAATTGTGGTATATACATGTTATGGAATTCTATTGTGTTATAAGAAACGAGGAGCAGGCAGTCTTCATATTTACCTGGAGAGGCTTATACAAACTGATGCTGAGTGAGGAGAGTAGAGCCAGGAGAAATTTGTACACAATTACAGACACAACTTATGTGTGATGACCAACTTTGATAGACTGGACTCTTCTCAGCAATGCAGTGATATAAGTCAATCCCAAAAGACCCGTGATGGAGGGAAATATGTGCATCTAGAGAAAGAACTAGAAAGAACTGAGTTTATATCCAGGTGGAAGCAAAATACCTCATCTTTTTCCTTCTCTTTTTGGTTTTATGTCCTCTTTACCATTTTTCATTCCATCTGATACAATCTGTCTTTATAACCTGACTAATGTATAATGTGAAAGTATTTACAGATCCTATACTTGACTATATGCCGCCATGGGGGGGAAGGGAAAGGAGGGGGACAAAATGTGAAAATTAAGGAATTGTGGAATTGAATCCTGTAAACTAAAAGGAAACAAACAAATTAATTAAAAAAATAAAAAAAGAATTCATCATTACATCAATAGGAACAAGATTTCCAAATGCATTAGAAGTGAAAGAATAAAATGAACATTTTTTGATAATATTTTATATTCTGATGAAGATGCCAAGCTCTTAGATATTCCCTGAACTTCTTCTGACAATAATATTGGTGTAGCCTTGAAAAGTGAGTTTTGTCAGTAAAAATAATCTTTTTCTAGTCTTCAGTATTTCAGTCTTTCTGTCATCTTGCCCATGACAAATATTTTTTCTTCATAATTTAACACTCCCTATTATTTTGTTTTTCAGTGCTAGCAGGTGGAGTATTACCTCTGTGAACTCTTTTGTATTTTTCAGAGGTAACAGCAGTTGCATTATCTCTGTGACTCTTTGGTTATTTATTTTCAGAGTCTATATATATATCCATATCTTATATATATGATCATTATCACAAAATAAAACATGCCAAAATTATTGCTTGTCCTAAGTAATTAATTTGCCACTGTGGAAGGAGAGTCTATCATTGGGAGTGAGGTTCGACTAGGTAACATCTGAAGTTCTTTTCAAAGAAAAAATTCTATGAATCAATGTCATCACTAGATTAAATAAGACAGATGGAGTCTTGAAATAGCATCGTTTAGTAGAAAGTTGTATGTATCACTTGGGAGACTTCTGTTCCTTTTCCATGAACAAAGATTACTCTGTTGAATTAACCAATTGACCTTGGAAGGCAAAAAGATGAAATTATTAATAGAAGGAGATTCAATGTGTTTTGGGGTATAACATGGTTGTTACAATCACTGGAAGAGAGGGACTCCTGTGACCAGTACTGGGACAGGAAAGACCCAGAACAAGTTGATTTTTCACTTGATTCAGGTAGTGAGGGAAAAAGATGGAAAAGAGAGCTGAAAATAACATAGTCTCCTGAAATGTTTATGGCACTCTAATTGCAGATTTGTAAATCGGTGAAAACTGGTTTGACTGGTATTCTACTCCCCCAGTATGTATGTGTACTAAGACTAATACCCTCAGGAACTAAGCATTCTCCCACCCATCCCCTTGGGAGTGGAGAGAGAAAGCCCTGGCTCCATATTTGAGCTTTAGTAGTTTCTCTGATCCTAGCTTCCCCCATTACCCCTCCCCCAAGTCTTTGTTGGAGGGCAGAGTTAAAGTGATGTTCCCTGTGTCACTCTCCTTCATTCTTCAGTAATTATTAGACCATTTAAAAAAGATACCCTCATTCCACTGGTACTGATGTACTACTGTTTTACCCTATGGATAGCAAGGTAGTTCTCTTATTGGTGCTATGTTGGCTCTTTCTCTAAAGCTCAATTTCTGGCTCTTTGACTGGAGAATGAAAGTCATTGCAATTCCATTTTGGAAGTCATTTCACTGTGGTTTGCCCTTAGCTGAGGGCAATGGGCATCACACACCAAAACTGTTCCCTGTTGGCATATATTCTTTTCCGTCCTTTGTGAGCAGTAATCAAAAATTTTTTTAACTGCTATTCTTATGTGATTCTGTTTGCTCTTTCTCTGAATTCTCCTACAAGATTTTTACCAGGAACCACTTCCTGTAGCTTTTGAGATATTGTCTTTATTCCTGTATTATTAGTTTGACCTATGTCAACCTCTCTCGGTATTACTATTTAAGTCTCAAGAGCATTAAGGCTCTGACACTATTTTCATTGCACCTGCAAATGCAAAGATTCTTCCTCCATCATCTGAATTGAATTGCTGGTCAAAATACTGATGCCCTTCTCTGTACAGGAGTCCCTTCAGGTCCCCTCAGGACCCAGATGGGCTGCTGAGTCTTCCATTCTAACAGACATTTAAATTTTTCTGTTTGAGTATGCAACAGCTTGAGTTGAGCTTTTTTGCCCATTAGCACCCAGTGTGGTTTGTTAAAAAATTTTTGTGAGCTAGCCAAAGTAGCCATTTCCACAAAATGCCCCTAAATAAAATTTTAATAGATCTTCCTTTCAGAGGAGAGAGAAAGCCTGGGTTCCATACTTGGGCTTTTGTAATTTCTCTGCCATAAGATCCATCGTGCTTGTCTGTGTTCTTTAGTAATTCTCTATTTGCTCCAGCCATCACTTTTCTGATAAGTCAACTATTTCTTCTGCAACATGACTACTTCCATTTTTCCTTTCCTTTGCCTTTTTCCTCAGACTTTTCTGTCACTGTCACATTTCTAGCTGCTCCACAATGTTGCTTATGACCCTGCAGCAGTCTCTTAAAGATTTAGTCTTTATAAAATGGATTATATGCTTCCTTGCCATCTTAAGCAGAGAATACTCAGCATAATTTAACCTTTCCTTGATGGCTTGTGGTCCTCATTTTGGACATCACTGATTATACTGGACTGTAATAGAATAATGTGTTCAAAGACCATTGGGGTGGTGCATTTGCCTCCTGAATCAGCCAGCCCTAAACTGATTGGCTTTTTTAGTCTTTATGTCTGTTTTTTATAGTTTTCTTGTCTCTACCCTGAGAGTAGATTGGTAGTGGTTACTTTTAGGTTTTGCCTATATGTCTGCTTCTAGAATTACTCTGTCAGGATGCCTCAGATATGCTGCTGGAAAACCAGATAACCAGTCTTGGTACTATTATTATCCCCATCTTACAGTTGACAATACTGAAGTAAACTTGCCCAGGGCTACCCTGCTAGTAAGTATCTGAGTCTATTTTAACTCAGATTTTTCTGACTCTAGGTGTAGTGCTCTATTCATTGTTCCACTGAGCTGCCTCTGGACTCAGGATATAGACCTGGCAAGACTGGATGATCAAGACCAGGCATTCTTGAGTGTTACCGAGGGCATTCAAGTAGCTAATCATGGAGTCCAGGATGAGTAGGAAAGCAAGCAGAAATAGAAAGCAACTGATGGACAAGAAGTACAGGTATGCATCAGAAGACTGGAGGTCATAATTAAAGGAAAGGACAGATTCAGTGGAAATAAAGGATTAGGAGAGGTGAAAGAATAGATGACTATGACATAAAGAGGATATTTTAAAACTCAAGGAAGAAATACTTACCAGGAAGATGAATGTGTTCAAAAGTGTTGAATACTACAGAGAGTTCAAAAAAGATAAATACTGAAAAAAGTTTATTAAATATAGAAATTGTCATATTGGTAACCTTGAAGTGGTTACTGAGTACTAGTATTGGAAGCCAGATTATACCTAACTGATGTTGGTGGTATATGAGGAAGTGGAGTCAACTGATGTAGAGGTTTTTTTTTTTTCTCTAGAAATTTGGCAGTGAAAGGAGGAGAGAGAAAAGATGACAACTTGATGGAATGATGGGGCCCAAAGGAGTTTTTTTTAAGGATATTAGAGATTTGAATATGTTTATGGAAAACAGAGAAGGAACGAGTAGATAAGGAGAAAATAAGGATTAGAATGAGAGAGGGAATGACTGAAGGGATGGCATCAAAGGTACAAATAAAAAAAGGTTATTTTTTTGGCAAGGAGAAGGATCTCCTACTGTTACTAGAGTAAATTAAGAGAGAATCAAAGATGCTGTTGAAGGTGATTTGAGAGAGTTTGAGAAAAGAGGGGACTCGAGATTGCCTCAATTTTCTTGGTAAAGAAAATTGTTAGGCCTTCTATTAAGAAGATAGTTTGAAAGATAGTTCAGGAAACTTGAGGAGAGTAGGTTTGGAAGAGATGTTGTGGGGAGCATGATATAACATTAGGAAATAATAATAGGTTTGCCATTTAACAAGGGGTGGAGATTGAAAAACAAAATTTTCAGTGGACCCAGTCAATACAATTGTATTAATTCTCTTGAAAAACTTTCACAAATAAGAGTGGAGAAAATGGATGATGGGACTAATCTGGGGGTTTAGAAAGAGATAAATATCAAAAAGAGAAGGGGAGAATAGACTTGGGGGTAGAGGATAGTGTAAAATTAAATAGATTAATTATAGCTTCAGGATTTTTAAGGGAGGAAATTGCAACCAAATCAGGGACAATAGATTGAGACAGAAATGAGGGATGGAGTGATCGAGGTTTAAGTGAGGAGGAAGAATTTGGAGGGTTGAGGCAGAGGAAGAAAATGGAAAGATAAGATATTATACTAAGCAAAACTTCTGGATTTCAAAAATCAGATTTCTGGATCGTGGAAATGGAGCACTTGTAGGTGATGATAAGATAAAACATATGGCTATCTTTGTATGGGTTTGAGTTGAATTGAAGAAATGGGAGCTTTTAATGACTCCATCACCTTGGTAATCAAAGTTGGGTCTTTGTGTGAAAATATTATTGTATTATCAAAACCTGACACTTTTGGGAATTAATCTAAGGTATCCTTTTGCCTCTCAAAAGTCCCAAATAACCTTGTCCATGAACTAACTAACCTAATCTGAAATATGAAATTCTTGACAATTTTGTGCCTCGAGTCAGTAGGATTTTCTTATTTCAAATATCACTTAGGATCTAAAGACCCTGACCATCACCCTACCCTATGATTTGGAAGTCATGTTGAATTTACATATGCTATTTTATGTTAAAAGTTAACATAATATGGAGTCTGAGTATGCTTCTTGGTGAAGAGAGTACTGTAGTTTCTCCCCAAAGAAAATGTGACAGATGTGTATTGTCATAGCTCTTTAATACATTATTTTTGTTAAAGGTAATATTTATTTCTTAATACATTTGAATCATTCTGTTTTATTTATTATTTGCCCCCCTCAGCAAAATTTTACTTATTACATAAAATTTAAAAATTAATGTACAAGAGGAAAAAAACCCTTTTAAATGAGATATTTGCTCCTTTAAAAAATTATGCTTTATAGGGTAAAAACATGAGAGTTTAAAAAAAAATGCAACCAAGTATATTGGGAAAAAACACAGGATTTGGATAGAAGTGATACAGATTTGAGTGTTAGCTCCTCTACTTGCTAAACTGGGAATTCTTGGGCAAGTCATTTAATCTTTTTGATTGTCTTTTTCTTCATCTATAACATTGCATAAGAATATTTGGGTTTTAAAAGACATTACATTTGGTGATTAAGACCCCACTGGTAAGACCCCACTGGTGACCTTTGAAAGAGCATCATTTTTACATTGGTAGGGGAAAGAGCCAATTTGCAAAAACAATGGAGACAGTGAGTGGTGAGAAAATAGAGCTATTGGTTATGGCCAACTCAAGATGTTTGTCAGGGAAAGGGAGGAGAGTTATGTGATAGTAACTGAATAGATTTGAAGGGTAAAGGAAGACTTGGTTTAAACAACAGATTTGAGTAAGTTTATAAGGAAATGGGGAAAAATGAAGGAGTGATGGAGAATACCCACGATCCTAGACCTGGATCTGAAGGAGTCTCAGAAACCATAGTGAACAAACTCCTTTTCTTATAGATGATAAAGCAGAGGCCCATAAAGATGAAGTGAGTTATTTAAGGTCACACAGGTAGTTAAATGTGAGAGGTGGATTGGAGAAGAGGGATGATTTCTGGAGTAAGGTCTTAGAATAAGTATGAGATTGAGAGCATTAGAAAAGTTTTAGCTTTAGAAAAGAGTAGGGATACATTGTCTCTGAGGTGCTAGGGAAGTGGAAAATGGGTACACTGATGGCTAATATCTGATATTATTATATACTGATACTGATGATTATTATACCTTCAGGGTCCAGACTTCTCAAGTTATTGCAAATATACAGTTTGGAAATCTCTTGGGATGGCTTATTCTATTCTTAATGCCAACCCTGGTATTGCAAGGGTGAAGTGCTTTATAAATGCTTGTTGATTGATTAGGGGTAGTTTCTGAGTCTCATATAGAGTACATAAACTTTTACTCTAAAAATATTGACATACTTTTTTTTCAAAGAACTATTACTTATTCTTTTAAGACACTGTGCAAAGTGTTAAATTAGCCACCAGATATAAAAAAGTTGATTTATTCTATTGTCCTTTTCTGATTAACATAAAATTGTGTATTATATACTGAATGGACAAATAAAATATAAAAAATGGAGCAAAATGACAACTTTATAAGGGAATTGCTACAAATATAAAACTGAAATACAAATATTGCTTTGTTATTTATAGCTTTATAAAATGATATAGGCTGCTACCGAGCCAATGAATTTTGCCTTTATGAACAGAATTATGATTTTTCTATAGTTTTACTCTGAAGCTTAAATCCCCTCAAAATTATATTTCCAATGAAATGCCCATTAAATGCAAGGTAAAAAATGTCCACTTACTTTCTAAATACTTACTTTTAACTGAACTTTAGAAATACTTCATCAGCTTTCTCATTAAAATGTATCGTACAGAATCAAAATAGCTTGATTGATAAAAAGATATTGAGTTCTTATATTTTGGAAAAAAAAACCACATTTTAATTAACTTACATATACCATTCCCTTAACAGCAGCCTTAAGATTTTGATATTTCTCCACAGATAGAGGGGAAACTTGAACTTGTAGGCCAGCATTTCATATGGCAAGGATGATGGAGATAAAGCCACTATAAATATGAGGAATGTAGAATATATTTCTTGATGACAGGGACTGTTTCACTTGTTGTTTTTACATTTCTAGCTCCTAACACAATCCTGTTTACCTAGTAGAGACTTAATAATCTTTAAAAATGAATGGAATTGATTGAGAGTCTTAAGTGTAAAGTCATTACAATTATCACAAAACACATTTTATGTGTTCAAAGTCTCTTTTATCCATTTTAGGGGTTGGTAGAATAAGAATGGAGTGAATTAGGGGGTGGCTAGGTGGTGTAGTGAGTAGAGCACTGGCCCTGGAGTCAGGAGGACCTGAGTTCAAATGTGACCTCAGACACTTAACACAAAAACTAGCTGTATGACTTTGGGCAACTCACTTGAACCCCAATTGCCCTCAGAAAAAAAGCAAAAAAAAAAAAGAATGGAGTGAATTGGTCTGCTGTATTTATGATGTTAACTTCTCTTTCATTTGGATAGCAAATGGTAAATTTTCCAAATTATTTTGACTGTGTAATATGGACAAGGTACTTTTAACTACTTTGATATGTTTCTGACAAAATTTATTAGCTTCTTTTTTGTCCTAGAACTTATGTAAATCAACAATATACACTATTATTCAACCATTATTTCTTGGGGTGACTTACCAGCCTTACTAGCGCAAAGAAGCCTTTTTCTTTTTACTACAAACAGTTTGCACAGTGAGTAGCAGGTTATTTGGACTTCAGCTTTTCTGAATTAAGTTTGAGTGAAAAATGCTTATGGCTTAGTTCATGTTGTTAGGCCACATTCCTCTTAACTTAGATAATAACCTTGAATTTTGAGGTTGGGTTGTACAGTGCTGTGATCCTTTTCTATTGATGTCAGTTAATTATTTGTAAAAACAATGATGATGTTAACTAGTAAAATTTAGGTTTTTAAGGAAAATTATTAGCCATGCATACAAGTGGGAGACAGCAGGGGTAGCAGAAGACACGTTATATTTGGCATTAGGAAACCTAGATTCCAGTTCTAGGCTCTGCTGCTATTTACTACTTGGGTGACATTAGCAAATCATTTAATCTGCCTGCATTAATTTCCTTAACTTGTAAAATGAATAGGTGGGATTAGATGTTTTCTGAGATTCTCTCCATCTCTAAATCCTATGAGAATAAAATAAGTCAAGACTTGAAAATCTGCCCATCAAAATGTCATGGGTAATAATGTTTTTGTAGATGATCTCTGAGGTCTTGTGTAACTCTAGTAATCTGTGACTTTGTGCTGAAAAGATATTTCAGAGTCTACCTAGTCAGCGCTCTCATTTTACAAATGAGGAAACCAAAGACCATAGAGAATAAATGACTTGATAAAGGACACATAGATATTGTGTCAGAGGAAGAATTTAGAGTCACATCCTCAGACTCCAGAATCAGTATTCTTTCCTGTGTACCAAATATATATGGTGGATATCAGTTGCATATAATTTATAGGAAAATGGGTCTTTTGTTTTTCTGCTCTGAAAAACAATACTCTATATTAAAGCAAAAATTCAGCAAAGTAATATTAGAACAGCACCACCATCACCCAATTGACCTCCTTACTTTGAATTTTCTGTCACTCTAATCCATCCTCCACACAATTGCCAACGATTTTTCTCAACCGTAAGTCTGCCCATGTCACTTTTCTACTGAACAAACTCCAGTGGTTCCCTATTACCTCTAGGTAAATGCAGCCTTTTTGACATTTAAACCCTTGTCATCCTAGCTCCAATATACTTTCCAGCCTCATTATACATTATTCCCCTCATTCACAGTCTAGTCCAGCCAAACTGCTTCTCATCAACAGCACTATATCCTATCTCTGTCTTTTCCCCATGCCTAGATATACTCCCTTCCCTCTGCCTCTTAGAATATCTAGCTTCGATCAAGATTCATCCTAAGTACCACTTTTGGTATGAGACCTTTTCTGATGCCCCCCAGCTCCTAATGCTTTCCCTTTCTCAATCACCCCAATCTACAATTTATCTTGTATAAAAACTACAGATGTACATATTGTCTCCCCTGGTTAGATTGTAAGCTTCTCAAGGTCAGGGACTATTTTACTTTTTCTTTTCTGTCTATCTTCAGAGCTTAGCACAATCCCTGGTATTTTATAGTTTATTAAGAAATGTTCTTGGGTGGGGGGGGGGCAGCTAAGTGGCACAGTGAATAGAGCACTAGCCCTGGAGTCAGGAGGACCTGAGTTCAAATCTGGCCTCAGACACAACCCACACACACACACACACACACACACAAAACCAGCCACGTGACCTTGGACAAGTCACTTAACCCCAATTGCCCTGCATTGCCCCCTCCAAAAAGCAAAAAAAAAAAAGTGTTCTTGATTAATTTAGGTATGTGAACATGACATGTAAAATTAAATTCATTTCAGCTCAGTTCCATTCAATTTGACAAACTTCCCTCAAGTGTCAGTGATATTAAAATAAGACATTGTACTAGGTGTTCCAGATGTTAAAAAGAAAAAAAAAGTAATATTCACTGCAACAATAATATTCACTGTAATAACAAAATAATAATTCACCATAATGTAGTTTACAATCTAGTTGGGGCTGGGGGATGAGATAAATATGCCACTAACAAATAATTAATGCTAACCTTGAGTAAGCAATATGGTATAGAAGATGATCTGGGTTCAACTCCTGTTTCTGACGCATACTGGCCATAGGACTCTGGGCAAATCAGATAATATCTATGTGCCCAGACAACTATCTGACTAAAAGTTGCAGGGTGCTTGATGAACTGCATTGGTAGGGGCAGTGCTTTCCTATACTGATGAAATCACAAGTTGGGATGAAAAAATAAAACAAACCCTAAAATTATAAAATAATGAATGAAAAGTCAAATAAAATAATCTGAAGGATTTATTTCAGGGATCTGTTACTTCTTCTTTGGTGAGTGGTCAGAGGGAGAATTTGGAAATGCATCATCAAGGAACTGAGGATATGACTTAAGCTAGATTGAGGATGCGAGCGGTAAAGAGTCAGTCTATTGTAACAGTGTACAAATGCTAAAAGGAGAGGAGAGAGCAGGATTTGGTTACAGAACATCTAATTATTACAGCTTGACTGGAGTATAAACCAATAGAGCATATGTTTCATGTGTAAACTTTATATATAGTATACATATATGATATATATTGTTATATATCTATTCATAAGTATATATAGGTACATGTAATATATATCTCTGTATACTATGAATATATATTATGTATAAAGTATACTATGTTACGATAGTATATTATACTATATGATATACAAAGGGAAATATCACAAAATAAGATTGGAATGTTTGGTTGGAGTCAAATAATGGAAAAGCCTTAAATACTATGCTAAAAATTTTGCAATTAATTCTTTAGGTAAATAGAGAAAAACTGAAGGTTTTTTGGGTAGGGGATTAGTCAGACCTTTCTACTTAGAAGATTACTTTCATATCTGTATGATAGATGAATTGGAGTGGAGAGAGAATGGAGGCAGGAAGAAAGACCAATTGCAATCCTACTAAAATGTTCAGGCAAGAGGAAAACTGAACTATAGTCATAGCAATGTGAACAGAAAGGCAGAGCTAGATTAAAATAAAAGGTATCTTGGAGACAGAAACAATGGAATTCATTGATTGATTGGATTGAGGAGGAGTGAAGAAAAGGGAAAAATTAAAAATAACTCAGGTTTTTAAGCCTGGTTGACTGGGAAGCTGGGGACATAATCAGCAGAAATAGGAATGTTTGCAAGAGGGACAGGTTTCAGAGGGAAGATAGTGAGATCAAGTTTTCATCTGTTAATTCTAACATGCCAATGACATATCCAGGTGGACATGTTTTGCTGGCAGTTGACAAGGAATCCGAAGTTTTATGCCTGAGTTTGAAGAGAAAGAAATGACAGACAGGCTTTCTGTTATGCAGGAGGAGCTATAAGAGAATAAAAAATTCATATAGCCTGAGTCTTTTCTTTGAAGCATTGATGTGGATGAGGTAAAAGTGTGGTTGTATCTCCCAACTGGAGCAAGGCATGGAGGAGTAAAATAACTGGCATAAACTTGAGTTGGGTTGATGGATCTGAAGTTGGGGATGCTACAATTTTCAATATTTCATTGATATAAATTTTTTAAGGTGAAGGAAAAGGATTTGTTGAGATACAATAGAATATGACATTTCAACTGTCCTGCAAAGGGCAGTAGGTATGAGTCTTTCTATAGTTAGGTAACAGCACATGGTCTTATTAGCCTTTGGGGCATTTCATCATCACCAAGTTTTGGTGTGTATATTTAGATAGTGGTGAGAAATTTCAAGGACAGAAGGAAGGAAACTGATATTCCAAATCATTAGAACAGTGTTCCTGGAGCCCTACATCCTGTTTTCCTCTTTGCCCATGTAGTCCCTATGAGTCACTATTATTGATGTCTCTATAACACTTTTAAAATTAATCATGATTTAATTGTACAATTTATCCATCTATGTACTCAAGCACCCATTCATATACTCACCTATCCACACTTATCTCTCTCTCTCTCTCATATCATCATCATCATTGTCATCGTCGTTGTCATCATCGTCGTCATCATCATCATCATCATCATC